>NC_079979.1:0-337500 GCF_029852145.1 Microplitis mediator
TCATGCCAAAAAGTAGGTGATTCTCACGGGGTGACTCACAGAAATGTAGTTTTTAGTCAATTTCAGATGGGGGAGACCTACAACTTTACCATTATTTTGAAATATTGGTACTTTGGAATAAAATCGCGAATTCGCTATGGAAATTCGAGTTTTATGTGTTGTCGAGTTTAAGATAATATTCATGCCAAAAAGTAGGTGATTCTCACGGGGTGACTCACAGAAATGTATTTTTTAGTCAATTTCAGATGGGGGAGACCTACAACTTTACTATTATTTTTGAAATCTTCGTACTTTGGAATACAATCGCGAAATCACTATGGAAATTCGAGTTTTATGTGTTGTCGAGTTTAAAATAATATTCATGCCACAAAGTAGGTGATTCTCACGGGGTGACTCACAGAAATGTATTTTTTAGTCAATTTCAAATGGGGGAGACCTACAACTTTACCGTTATTTTTGAAATCTTGGTACTTTGGAATAAAATCGCGACGTCACTATGGAAATTCGAGTTTCGTGTGTTGTCGAGTTTAAGATAATATTCATGCCAAAAAGTAGGTGATTCTCACGGGGTGACTCACAGAAATGTATTTTTTAGTCAATTTCAAATAGGGGAGACCTACAACTTTACTATTATTTTTGAAATCTTGGTACTTTGGAATAAAATCGCGACGTCACTATGGAAATTCGAGTTTGATGTGTTGTCGAGTTTAAGATAATATTCATGCCAAAAAGTAGGTGATTCTCACGGGGTGACTCACAGAAATGTATTTTTTAGTCAATTTCAAATAGGGGAGACCTACAACTTTACCATTATTTTTGAAATCTTGGTACTTTGGAATAGAATCGCGACGTCACTATGGAAATTCGAGTTTCATGTGTTGTCGAGTTTAAGATAATATTCATGCCAAAAAGTAGGTGATTCTCACGGGGTGACTCACAGAAATGTAGTTTTTAGTCAATTTCAGATGGGAGAGACCTACAACTTTACCATTATTTTTGAAATCTTGGTACTTTGGAATACAATCGCGAAGTCACTATGGATATTCGAGTTTTATGTGTTGTCGAGTTTAAAATAATATTCATGCCAAAAAGTAGGTGATTCTCACGGGGTGAATTACAGAAATGTAGTTTTTAGTTAATTTCAAATGGGGGAGACCTACAACTTTACCATTATTTTTGAAATATTGGTACTTTGGAATAAAATCGCGAAATCACTCTGGAAATTCGAGTTTCATGTGTTGTCGAGTTTGAAATAATATTCATGCCACAAATTAGGTGATTCTCACGGGGTGACTTACAGAAATGTATTTTTTAGTCAATTTCAGATGGGGGAGACCTACAACTTTACCGTTATTTTTGAAATCTTGGTACTTTGGAATAAAATCGCGACGTCACTATGGAAATTCGAGTTTCGTGTGTTGTCGAGTTTAAGATAATATTCATGCCAAAAAGTAGGTGATTCTCACGGGGTGACTCACAGAAATGTAGTTTTTACTCAATTTCAGATGGGGGAGACCTACAACTTTACCATTATTTTTGAAATCTTGGTACTTTGGAATAAAATCGCGACGTCACTATGGAAATTCGAGTTTGATGTGTTGTCGAGTTTAAGATAATATTCATGCCAAAAAGTAGGTGATTCTCACGGGGTGACTCACAGAAATGTAGTTTTTAGTCAATTTCAGATGGGGGAGACCTACAACTTTACCATTATTTTTGAAATATTGGTACTTTGCAATAAAATCGCGAAATCACTCAGGAAATTCGAGTTTCATGTGTTGTCGAGTTTAAGATAATATTCATGCCAAAAAGTAGGTGATTCTCACGGGGTGACTCACAGAAATGTAGTTTTTAGTCAATTTTAGATGGGGGAGACCTACAACTTTACCATTATTTTTGAAATCTTGGTACTTTGGAATAGAATCGCGACGTCACTATGGAAATTCGAGTTTCATGTGTTGTCGAGTTTAAGATAATATTCATGCCAAAAAGTAGGTGATTCTCTCGGGGTGACTCACAGAACTGTAGTTTTTAGTCAATTTCAGATGGGGGAGACCTACAACTTTACCATTATTTTTGAAATATTGGTACTTTGGAATAAAATCGCGAAATCACTATGGAAATTCGAGTTTTATGTGTTGTCGAGTTTAAGATAATATTCATGCCAAAAAGTAGGTGATTCTCACGGGCTGACTCACAGAAATGTAGTTTTTAGTCAATTTCAGATGGGGGAGACCTACAACTTTACCATTATTTTTGAAATCTTGGTACTTTGGAATAGAATCGCGACGTCACTATGGAAATTCGAGTTTCATGTGTTGTCGAGTTTAAGATAATATTCATGCCAAAAAGTAGGTGATTCTCACGGGGTGACTCACAGAAATGTATTTTTTAGTCAATTTCAAATAGAGGAGACCTACAACTTTACTATTATTTTTGAAATCTTCGTACTTTGGAATACAATCGCGAAATCACTATGGAAATTCGAGTTTTATGTGTTGTCGAGTTTAAGATAATATTCATGCCAAAAAGTAGGTGATTCTCACGGGGTGACTCACAGAAATGTAGTTTTTAGTCAATTTCAGATGGGGGAGACCTACAACTTTACCATTATTTTTGAAATCTTGGTACTTTGGAATAGAATCGCGACGTCACTATGGAAATTCGAGTTTCATGTGTTGTCGAGTTTAAGATAATATTCATGCCAAAAAGTAGGTGATTCTCACGGGGTGACTTACAGAAATGTAGTTTTTAGTTAATTTCAAATGGGGGAGACCTACAACTTTACCATTATTTTTGAAATATTGGTACTTTGGAATAAAATAGCGAAATCGCTATGGAAATTCGAGTTTTATGAGTTGTCGAGTTTAAGATAATATTCGTGCCAAAAAGTAGGTGATTCTCACGGGGTGACTTACAGAAATGTAGTTTTTAGTTAATTTCAAATGGGGGAGACCTACAACTTTACCATTATTTTTGAAATATTGGTACTTTGGAATAAAATCGCGAATTCGCTATGGAAATTCGAGTTTTATGTGTTGTCGAGTTTGAAATAATATTCATGCCACAAAGTAGGTGATTCTCACGGGGTGACTCACAGAAATGTAGTTTTTAGTTAATTTCAAATGGGGGAGACCTACAACTTTACTATTATTTTCGAAATCTTGGTACTTTGGAATAAAATCGCGAAATCACTATGGAAATTCGAGTTTTATGAGTTGTCGAGTTTGAAATAATATTCATGCCACAAAGTAGGTGATTCTCACGGGGTGACTCACAGAAATGTAGTTTTTAGTTAATTTCAAATGGGGGAGACCTACAACTTTACTATTATTTTCGAAATCTTGGTACTTTGGAATAAAATCGCGAAATCACTCTGGAAATTCGAGTTTCATGTGTTGTCGAGTTTAAGATAATATTCATGCCAAAAAGTAGGTGATTCTCACGGGGTGACTCACAGAAATGTAGTTTTTAGTCAATTTCAGATGGGGGAGACCTACAACTTTACTATTATTTTCGAAATCTTGGTACTTTGGAATAAAATCGCGAAATCACTATGGAAATTCGAGTTTTATGAGTTGTCGAGTTTAAGATAATATTCATGCCAAAAAGTAGGTGATTCTCACGGGGTGAATCACAGAAATGTAGTTTTTAGTCAATTTCAGATGGGGGAGACCTACAACTTTACCATTATTTTTGAAATCTTGGTACTTTGGAATAGAATCGCGACGTCACTATGGAAATTCGAGTTTCATGTGTTGTCGAGTTTAAGATAATATTCATGCCAAAAAGTAGGTGATTCTCACGGGGTGACTCACAGAAATGTAGTTTTTAGTCAATTTCAGATGGGGGAGACCTACAACTTTACCATTATTTTTGAAATATTGGTACTTTGGAATAAAATCGCGAATTCGCTATGGAAATTCGAGTTTTATGTGTTGTCGAGTTTAAGATAATATTCATGCCAAAAAGTAGGTGATTCTCACGGGGTGACTCACAGAAATGTATTTTTTAGTCAATTTCAGATGGGGGAGACCTACAACTTTACTATTATTTTTGAAATCTTCGTACTTTGGAATACAATCGCGAAATCACTATGGAAATTCGAGTTTTATGTGTTGTCGAGTTTAAAATAATATTCTTGCCAAAAAGTAGGTGATTCTCACGGGGTGACTCACAGAAATGTAGTTTTTAGTTAATTTCAAATGGGGGAGACCTACAACTTTACCATTATTTTTGAAATATTGGTACTTTGGAATAAAATCGCGACGTTACTATGAAAATTCGAGTTTGATGTGTTGTCGAGTTTAAGATAATATTCATGCCAAAAAGTAGGTGATTCTCACGGGGTGACTTACAGAAATGTATTTTTTAGTCAATTTCAAATAGGGGAGACCTACAACTTTACTATTATTTTTGAAATCTTGGTACTTTGGAATAAAATCGCGACGTCACTATGGAAATTCGAGTTTCATGTGTTGTCGAGTTTAAAATAATATTCATGCCAAAAAGTAGGTGATTCTCACGGGGTGACTCACAGAAATGTAGTTTTTAGTCAATTTCAGATGGAGGAGACCTACAACTTTACCATTATTTTTGAAATCTTGGTACTTTGGAATAGAATCGCGACGTCACTATGGAAATTCGAGTTTCATGTGTTGTCGAGTTTAAGATAATATTCATGCCAAAAAGTAGGTGATTCTCACGGGGTGACTCACAGAAATGTAGTTTTTAGTTAATTTCAAATGGGGGAGACCTACAACTTTACCATTAATTTCGAAATCTTGGTACTTTGGAATAAAATCGCGAAATCACTCTGGAAATTCGAGTTTCATGTGTTGTCGAATTTAAAATAATATTCATGCCAAAAAGTAGGTGATTCTCACGGGGTGACTCACAGAAATGTAGTTTTTAGTCAATTTCAGATGGGGGAGACCTACAACTTTACCGTTATTTTTGAAATCTTGGTACTTTGGAATAAAATCGCGACGTCACTATGGAAATTCGAGTTTCGTGTGTTGTCGAGTTTAAGATAATATTCATGCCAAAAAGTAGGTGATTCTCACGGGGTGACTCACAGAAATGTATTTTTTAGTCAATTTCAGATGGGAGAGACCTACAACTTTACCATTATTTTTGAAATCTTGGTACTTTGGAATACAATCGCGAAGTCACTATGGATATTCGAGTTTTATGTGTTGTCGAGTTTAAAATAATATTCATGCCAAAAAGTAGGTGATTCTCACGGGGTGAATTACAGAAATGTAGTTTTTAGTTAATTTCAAATGGGGGAGACCTACAACTTTACCATTATTTTTGAAATATTGGTACTTTGGAATAAAATCGCGAAATCACTCTGGAAATTCGAGTTTCATGTGTTGTCGAGTTTGAAATAATATTCATGCCACAAATTAGGTGATTCTCACGGGGTGACTTACAGAAATGTATTTTTTAGTCAATTTCAGATGGGGGAGACCTACAACTTTACCGTTATTTTTGAAATCTTGGTACTTTGGAATAAAATCGCGACGTCACTATGGAAATTCGAGTTTCGTGTGTTGTCGAGTTTAAGATAATATTCATGCCAAAAAGTAGGTGATTCTCACGGGGTGACTCACAGAAATGTAGTTTTTACTCAATTTCAGATGGGGGAGACCTACAACTTTACCATTATTTTTGAAATCTTGGTACTTTGGAATAAAATCGCGACGTCACTATGGAAATTCGAGTTTGATGTGTTGTCGAGTTTAAGATAATATTCATGCCAAAAAGTAGGTGATTCTCACGGGGTGACTCACAGAAATGTAGTTTTTAGTCAATTTCAGATGGGGGAGACCTACAACTTTACCATTATTTTTGAAATATTGGTACTTTGCAATAAAATCGCGAAATCACTCAGGAAATTCGAGTTTCATGTGTTGTCGAGTTTAGAGAATATTCATGCCAAAAAGTAGGTGATTCTCACGGGGTGACTCACAGAAATGTAGTTTTTAGTCAATTTCAGATGGGGGAGACCTACAACTTTACCATTATTTTTGAAATATTGGTACTTTGCAATAAAATCGCGAAATCACTCAGGAAATTCGAGTTTCATGTGTTGTCGAGTTTAAGATAATATTCATGCCAAAAAGTAGGTGATTCTCACGGGGTGACTCACAGAAATGTAGTTTTTAGTCAATTTTAGATGGGGGAGACCTACAACTTTACCATTATTTTTGAAATCTTGGTACTTTGGAATAGAATCGCGACGTCACTATGGAAATTCGAGTTTCATGTGTTGTCGAGTTTAAGATAATATTCATGCCAAAAAGTAGGTGATTCTCTCGGGGTGACTCACAGAAATGTAGTTTTTAGTCAATTTCAGATGGGGGAGACCTACAACTTTACCATTATTTTTGAAATATTGGTACTTTGGAATAAAATCGCGAAATCACTATGGAAATTCGAGTTTTATGTGTTGTCGAGTTTAAGATAATATTCATGCCAAAAAGTAGGTGATTCTCACGGGCTGACTCACAGAAATGTAGTTTTTAGTCAATTTCAGATGGGGGAGACCTACAACTTTACCATTATTTTTGAAATCTTGGTACTTTGGAATAGAATCGCGACGTCACTATGGAAATTCGAGTTTCATGTGTTGTCGAGTTTAAGATAATATTCATGCCAAAAAGTAGGTGATTCTCACGGGGTGACTCACAGAAATGTAGTTTTTAGTCAATTTCAGATGGGGGAGACCTACAACTTTACCATTATTTTTGAAATATTGGTACTTTGGAATAAAATCGCGAATTCGCTATGGAAATTCGAGTTTTATGTGTTGTCGAGTTTAAGATAATATTCATGCCAAAAAGTAGGTGATTCTCACGGGGTGACTCACAGAAATGTATTTTTTAGTCAATTTCAAATGGGGGAGACCTACAACTTTACTATTATTTTTGAAATCTTCGTACTTTGGAATACAATCGCGAAATCACTATGGAAATTCGAGTTTTATGTGTTGTCGAGTTTAAAATAATATTCATGCCAAAAAGTAGGTGATTCTCACGGGGTGACTCACAGAAATGTATTTTTTAGTCAATTTCAAATAGGGGAGACCTACAACTTTACTATTATTTTTGAAATCTTGGTACTTTGAAATAAAATCGCGACGTCACTATGGAAATTCGAGTTTTATGTGTTGTCGAGTTTAAAATAATATTCATGCCAAAAAGTAGGTGATTCTCACGGGGTGACTCACAGAAATGTAGTTTTTAGTTAATTTCAAATGGGGGAGACCTACAACTTTACCATTATTTTTGAAATCTTGGTACTTTGGAATAGAATCGCGACGTCACTATGGAAATTCGAGTTTCATGTGTTGTCGAGTTTGAAATAATATTCATGCCAAAAAGTAGGTGATTCTCACGGGGTGACTCACAGAAATGTAGTTTTTACTCAATTTCAGATGGGGGAGACCTACAACTTTACCATTATTTTTGAAATCTTGGTACTTTGGAATATAATCGCGACGTCACTATGGAAATTCGAGTTTCATGTGTTGTCGAGTTTAAAATAATATTCATGCCACAAAGTAGGTGATTCTCACGGGGTGACTCACAGAAATGTATTCTTTAGTTAATTCCAAATGTGGGAGACTTTCAACTTTACTATTATCTCTGAAATCTTTGTTCTTTGGAATAAAATAGCGAAGTCTCTATAAAATTGGTACCATTATAAAAATTATCAATAACTCTGTCAGTTTTGAATCTCTTTTCAAAATCTATTATTCTACCCTGATTAAAAAAGTGAATTGAAAAGTATTGAAAAAGATGAGAAATGAATCTTTTCGAATACTTTCTATACCCCAAGGTATTCATTTTGACATAAAATGAATACTTTTCAATCCCAAAATAATAAAAGAATTTCTGAACTTCCGAAGAATTGAAAAAGATTCAAATGAATTGATATTTTTAATCTTTCTGAATCCTTCTCAATACCTAAATAATTTCACATTTCGGGTCATGAGTGGGATTGAAAAAGATTGAAATGAATTGAAATTTTTGAATCTTTCCGAATCCTTCTCAATACCTAAATAATCCAAAATTTCGGATCAAGTGTGGGATTGAAAAAGATTGAAATGAATTGAAATTTTTGAATCTTTCTGAATCCTTCTCAATACCTAGATAATATCACATTTCGGGTCATGTGTGGAATTGAAAAAGATTGAAATGAATTGAAATTTTTGAATCTTTCCGAACCCTTCTCAATACTTAAATAATCCGATATTTCGAGCAAGTGTGGGATTGAAAAAGATTAAAATGAATTGAAATTTTTGAATCTTTCTGAATTCTTCTCAATACCTAAATAATTTCACATTTCGGGTCATGAGTGGGATTGAAAAAGATTGAAATGAATTGAAAATTTTGAATCTTTCTGAATCCTTCTCAATACCTGAATTATTTAAATTAGTTTCCATAACTAAAATGAATAAAGTTTTATAGTTTTAAGACGAACAATCAATCATCTTTCGAATGAAGAAGGAATTTTCTGAAAATTTATTATTTTAAATAAGTTTTTAAAAATGAGAGCTAAAAAGAGCCAAAAACCACTATGTCTACGGAATAGATACACGGCAGGCTCGCGCCATGACACTTCACACATATACATGTGTTTGAACGTGTACTTGGCGCGAGACACTACCGTGTCTCCTGATTTTTTTAAGTTTCGACCCATATAAGGATGGGTGGACATGGGTGGAGATGGGTGGAGATGCCAAAATGTATTTTTTTGAAGAGTAGCCTGTAACTTTTGCCCTGTTGAAAATAACCCAACACAATATTAACGTTTTTTGTTCCTTATGGTGTCCTGTAGTAGGAAAGACCACAAAAAGTCCTGAGAAAAATTGATTTTTTGAATTTCGACCCATATAAGGATGGGTAGACATGGGTGAAGATGGGTGGAGATGCCAAAATGTATTTTTTTGAAGAGTAGCCCGTAACTTTTGCCCTGTTGGAAATAACCCATCACAATATAAGCGTTTTTTGTTCCATATAGTGTCCTGTAGTAGGAAAGACCACAAAAAGTCCTGAGAAAAATTTATTTTTTGAGTTTCGACCCATATAAGGATGGGTGGACATGGGTGGAGATGAGTGGAGATGCCAAAATGTATTTTTTTGAAGAGTAGCCCGTAACTTTTGCCCTGTTGGGAATAGCCCAACACAATATTAACGTTTTTTGTTCCTTATGGTGTCCTGTAGTAGGAGAGACCACAAAAAGTCCTGAGAAAAATTTATTTTTCGAGTTTCGACCCATATAAGGATGGGTGGACATGGGTGGAGATGGGTGGAGATGCCAAAATGTATTTTTTCGAAGAGTAGCCTGTAACTTTTGCCCTGTTGGAAATAACCCAACACAATACAAACGTTTTTTGTTCCTTATGGTGTCCTGTAGTAGGAAAGACCACAAAAAGTCCTAAGAAAAATTTATTTTTTGAGTTTCGACCCATATAAGGATGGCTGGACATGGGTGGAGATGGGTGGAGATGCCAAAATGTATTTTTTTGAAGAGTAGCCTGTAACTTTTGCCCTGTTGAAAATAACCCAACACAATATAAACGTTTTTTGTTCCATATAGTGTCCTGTAGTAGGAAAGACCACAAAAAGTCCTGAGAAAAATTTATTTTTTGAGTTTCGACCCATATAAGGATGGGTGGACATGGGTGGAGATGCCAAAATGTATTTTTTTGAAGAGTAGCCTGTAACTTTTGCCCTGTTGGAAATAACCCAACACAATACGAACGTTTTTTGTTCCTTATGGTGTCCTGTAGTAGAAAAGACCACAAAAAGTCCTAAGAAAAATTTATTTTTTGAGTTTCGACCCATATAAGGATGGGTGGACATGGGTGGAGATGGGTGGAGATGCCAAAATGTATTTTTTTGAAGAGTAGCCTGTAACTTTTGCCCTGTTCGAAATAACCCAACACAATACAAACGTTTTTTGTTCCTTATGGTGTCCTGTAGTAGGAAAGACCACAAAAAGTCCTGAGAAAAATTTATTTTTTGAGTTTCGACCCATATAAGGATGGCTGGACATGGGTGGAGATGGGTGGAGATGCCAAAATGTATTTTTTTGAAGAGTAGCCCGTAACTTTTGCCCTGTTGGGAATAACTCATCATAAAAAAAACGTTTTTTGTTCCTTATGGTGTCCTGTAGTAGGAAAGACCACAAAAAGTCCTGAGAAAAATTTATTTTTTGAGTTTCGACCCATATAAGGATGGGTGGACATGGGTGGAGATGGGTGGAGATGCCAAAATGTATTTTTTTGAAGAGTAGCCTGTAACTTTTGCCCTGTTCGAAATAACCCATCACAATATAAACGTTTTTTGTTCCATATAGTGTCCTGTAGTAGGAAAGACCACAAAAAGTCCTGAGAAAAATTTATTTTTTGAGTTTCGACCCATATAAGGATGGGTGGACATGGGTGGAGATGCCAAAATGTATTTTTTTGAAGAGTAGCCTGTAACTTTTGCCCTGTTGGAAATAACCCAACACAATACGAACGTTTTTTGTTCCTTATGGTGTCCTGTAGTAGAAAAGACCACAAAAAGTCCTAAGAAAAATTTATTTTTTGAGTTTCGACCCATATAAGGATGGGTGGACATGGGTGGAGATGGGTGGAGATGCCAAAATGTATTTTTTTGAAGAGTAGCCCGTAACTTTTGCCCTGTTGGAAATAACCCATCACAATATAAACGTTTTTTGTTCCATATAGTGTCCTGTAGTAGGAAAGACCACAAAAAGTCCTGAGAAAAATTTATTTTTTGAGTTTCGACCCATATAAGGATGGGTGGACATGGGTGGAGATGCCAAAATGTATTTTTTTGAAGAGTAGCCTGTAACTTTTGCCCTGTTGGAAATAACCCAACACAATACGAACGTTTTTTGTTCCTTATGGTGTCCTGTAGTAGAAAAGACCACAAAAAGTCCTAAGAAAAATTTATTTTTTGAGTTTCGACCCATATAAGGATGGGTGGACATGGGTGGAGATGGGTGGAGATGCCAAAATGTATTTTTTTGAAGAGTAGCCTGTAACTTTTGCCCTGTTCGAAATAACCCAACACAATACAAACGTTTTTTGTTCCTTATGGTGTCCTGTAGTAGGAAAGACCACAAAAAGTCCTGAGAAAAATTTATTTTTTGAGTTTCGACCCATATAAGGATGGCTGGACATGGGTGGAGATGGGTGGAGATGCCAAAATGTATTTTTTTGAAGAGTAGCCTGTAACTTTTGCCCTGTTCGAAATAACCCAACACAATACAAACGTTTTTTGTTCCTTATGGTGTCCTGTAGTAGGAAAGACCACAAAAAGTCCTGAGAAAAATTTATTTTTTGAGTTTCGACCCATATAAGGATGGGTGGACATGGGTGGAGATGGGTGGAGATGCCAAAATGTATTTTTTTGAAGAGTAGCCTGTAACTTTTGCCCTGTTCGAAATAACCCAACACAATACAAACGTTTTTTGTTCCTTATGGTGTCCTGTAGTAGGAAAGACCACAAAAAGTCCTGAGAAAAATTTATTTTTTGAGTTTCGACCCATATAAGAATGGGTGGACATGGGTGGAGATGGGTGGAGATGCCAAAATGTATTTTTTTGAAGAGTAGCCTGTAACTTTTGCCCTGTTCGAAATAACCCAACACAATATTAACGTTTTTTGTTCCTTATGGTGTCCTGTAGTAGGAAAGACCACAAAAAGTCCTGAGAAAAATTTATTTTTTGAGTTTCGACCCATATAAGGATGGCTGGACATGGGTGGAGATGGGTGGAGATGCCAAAATGTATTTTTTTGAAGAGTAGCCCGTAACTTTTGCCCTGTTGGGAATAACTCATCATAAAAAAAACGTTTTTTGTTCCTTATGGTGTCCTGTAGTAGGAAAGACCACAAAGAGTCCTGAGAAAAATTTATTTTTTAAGTTTCGACCCATATAAGGATGGGTGGACATGGGTGGAGATGGGTGGAGATGCCAAAATGTATTTTTTTGAAGAGTAGCCTGTAACTTTTGCCCTGTTGGAAATAACCCAACACAATATTAACGTTTTTTGTTCCTTATGGTGTCCTGTAGTAGGAAAGACCACAAAAAGTCCTGAGAAAAATTTATTTTTTGAGTTTCGACCCATATAAGGATGGCTGGACATGGGTGGAGATGGGTGGAGATGCCAAAATGTATTTTTTTGAAGAGTAGCCCGTAACTTTTGCCCTGTTGGAAATAACCCCACACAATATAAACGTTTTTTGTTCCTTATGGTGTCCTGTAGTAGAAAGACCACAAAAAGTCCTGAGAAAAATTTATTTTTTGAGTTTCGACCCATATAAGGATGGCTGGACATGGGTGGAGATGGGTGGAGATGCCAAAATGTATTTTTTTGAAGAGTAGCCCGTAACTTTTGCCCTGTTGGAAATAACCCAACACAATACAAACGTTTTTTGTTCCTTATGGTGTCCTGTAGTAGGAAAGACCACAAAAAGTCCTAAGAAAAATTTATTTTTTGAGTTTCGACCCATATAAGGATGGGTGGACATGGGTGGAGATGGGTGGAGATGCCAAAATGTATTTTTTTAAAGAGTAGCCTGTAACTTTTGCCCTGTTCGAAATAACCCAACACAATACAAACGTTTTTTGTTCCTTATGGTGTCCTGTAGTAGGAAAGACCACAAAAAGTCCTGAGAAAAATTTATTTTTCGAGTATCGACCCATATAAGGATGGGTGGACATGGGTGGAGATGGGTGGAGATGCCAAAATGTATTTTTTTGAAGAGTAGCCCGTAACTTTTGCCCTGTTGGAAATAACCTAACACAATATAAACGTTTTTTGTTCCATATAGTGTCCTGTAGTAGGAAAGACCACAAAAAGTCCTGAGAAAAATTTATTTTTTGAGTTTCGACCCATATAAGGATGGGTGGACATGGATGGAGATGGGTGGAGATGCCAAAATGTATTTTTTTGAAGAGTAGCTTGTAACTTTTGCCCTGTTGGAAATAACCCAACACAATATAAACGTTTTTTGTTCCTTATGGTGTCCTGTAGTAGGAAAGACCACAAAAAGTCCTGAGAAAAATTTATTTTCTGAGTTTCGACCCATATAAGGATGGCTGGACATGGGTGGAGATGGGTGGAGATGCCAAAATGTATTTTTTTGAAGAGTAGCCTGTAACTTTTGCCCTGTTGGAAATAACTCATCATAATAATAACGTTTTTTGTTCCTTATGGTGTCCTGTAGTAGGAAAGACCACAAAAAGTCCTGAGAAAAATTTATTTTTTGAGTTTCGACCCATATAAGGATGGCTGGACATGGGTGGAGATGGGTGGAGATGCCAAAATGTATTTTTTTGAAGAGTAGCCCGTAACTTTTGCCCTGTTGGGAATAACTCATCATAATAATAACGTTTATTGTTCCTTATGGTGTCCTGTAGTAGGAAAGACCACAAAAAGTCCTAAGAAAAATTTATTTTTTGAGTTTCGACCCATATAAGGATGGCTGGACATGGGTGGAGATGGGTGGAGATGCCAAAATGTATTTTTTTGAAGAGTAGCCTGTAACTTTTGCCCTGTTGGAAATAACTCATCATAATAATAACGTTTTTTGTTCCTTATGGTGTCCTGTAGTAGGAAAGACCACAAAAAGTCCTAAGAAAAATTTATTTTCTGAGTTTTGACCCATATAAGGATGGGTGGACATGGGTGGAGATGGGTGGAGATGCCAAAATGTATTTTTTTGAAGAGTAGCCTGTAACTTTTGCCCTGTTGGAAATAACCCAACACAATATAAACGTTTTTTGTTCCTTATGGTGTCCTGTAGTAGGAAAGACCACAAAAAGTCCTAAGAAAAATTTATTTTTTGAGTTTCAACCCATATAAGGATGGGTGGACATGGGTGGAGATGGGTGGAGATGCCAAAATGTATTTTTTTGAAGAGTAGCCCGTAACTCTTGCCCTGTTGGGAATGATCCAACACAATATAAACGTTTATTGTTCCTTATGGTGTCCTGTAGTAGGAAAGACCACAAAAAGTCCTAAGAAAAATTTATTTTTTGAGTTTCGACCCATATAAGGATGGCTGGACATGGGTGGAGATGGGAGGAGATGCCAAAATGTATTTTTTTGAAGAGTAGCCTGTAACTTTTGCCCTGTTGGAAATAACTCATCATAATAATAACGTTTTTTGTTCCTTATGGTGTCCTGTAGTAGGAAAGACCACAAAAAGTCCTAAGAAAAATTTATTTTCTGAGTTTTGACCCATATAAGGATGGGTGGACATGGGTGGAGATGGGTGGAGATGCCAAAATGTATTTTTTTGAAGAGTAGCCTGTAACTTTTGCCCTGTTGGAAATAACCCAACACAATATAAACGTTTTTTGTTCCTTATGGTGTCCTGTAGTAGGAAAGACCACAAAAAGTCCTAAGAAAAATTTATTTTTTGAGTTTCAACCCATATAAGGATGGGTGGACATGGGTGGAGATGGGTGGAGATGCCAAAAAGTATTTTTTTGAAGAATAGCCCGTAACTTTTGCCCTGTTGAGAATAACTCATCATAATAATAACGTTTTTCGTTCCTTATGGTGTCCTGTAGTAGGAAAGACCACAAAAAGTCCTGAGAAAAATTTATTTTTTGAGTTTCGACCCATATAAGGATGGCTGGACATGGGTGGAGATGGGTGGAGATGCCAAAATGTATTTTTATGAAGAGTAGCCCGTAACTTTTGCCCTGTTGGGAATAACTCATCATAATAATAACGTTTATTGTTCCTTATGGTGTCCTGTAGTAGGAAAGACCACAAAAAGTCCTGAGAAAAATTTATTTTTTGAGTTTCGACCCATATAAGGATGGGTGGACATGGGTGGAGATGGGTGGAGATGCCAAAATGTATTTTTATGAAGAGTAGCCCGTAACTTTTGCCCTGTTGGGAATAACTCATCATAATAATAACGTTTTTTGTTCCTTATGGTGTCCTGTAGTAGGAAAGACCACAAAAAGTCCTGAGAAAAATTTATTTTTTGAGTTTCGACCCATATAAGGATGGGTGGACATGGGTGGAGATGGGTGGAGATGCCAAAATGTATTTTTTTGAAGAGTAGCCCGTAACTCTTGCCCTGTTGGAAATAACCCAACACAATATTAACGTTTTTTGTTCCTTATGGTGTCCTGTAGTAGGAAAGACCACAAAAAGTCTTGAGAAAAATTTATTTTTTGAGTTTCGACCCATATAAGGATGGCTGGACATGGGTGGAGATGGGTGGAGATGCCAAAATGTATTTTTTTGAAGAGTAGCCCGTAACTTTTGCCCTGTTGGGAATAACTCATCATAATAATAACGTTTTTTGTTCCTTATGGTGTCCTGTAGTAGGAAAGACCACAAAGAGTCCTGAGAAAAATTTATTTTTTGAGTTTCGACCCATATAAGGATGGCTGGACATGGGTGGAGATGGGTGGAGATGCCAAAATGTATTTTTTTGAAGAGTAGCCCGTAACTTTTGCCCTGTTGGGAATAACTCATCATAATAATAACGTTTATTGTTCCTTATGGTGTCCTGTAGTAGGAAAGACCACAAAGAGTCCTGAGAAAAATTTATTTTTTAAGTTTCGACCCATATAAGGATGGGTGGACATGGGTGGAGATGGGTGGAGATGCCAAAATGTATTTTTTTGAAGAGTAGCCTGTAACTTTTGCCCTGTTGGGAATAACCCAACACAATATAAACGTTTTTTGTTCCTTATGGTGTCCTGTAGTAGGAAAGACCACAAAAAGTCCTGAGAAAAATTTATTTTCTGAGTTTCGACCCATATAAGGATGGCTGGACATGGGTGGAGATGGGTGGAGATGCCAAAATGTATTTTTTTGAAGAGTAGCCTGTAACTTTTGCCCTGTTGGAAATAACTCATCATAATAATAACGTTTTTTGTTCCTTATGGTGTCCTGTAGTAGGAAAGACCACAAAAAGTCCTGAGAAAAATTTATTTTTTGAGTTTCGACCCATATAAGGATGGCTGGACATGGGTGGAGATGGGTGGAGATGCCAAAATGTATTTTTTTGAAGAGTAGCCCGTAACTTTTGCCCTGTTGGGAATAACTCATCATAATAATAACGTTTATTGTTCCTTATGGTGTCCTGTAGTAGGAAAGACCACAAAAAGTCCTAAGAAAAATTTATTTTTTGAGTTTCGACCCATATAAGGATGGCTGGACATGGGTGGAGATGGGTGGAGATGCCAAAATGTATTTTTTTGAAGAGTAGCCTGTAACTTTTGCCCTGTTGGAAATAACTCATCATAATAATAACGTTTTTTGTTCCTTATGGTGTCCTGTAGTAGGAAAGACCACAAAAAGTCCTAAGAAAAATTTATTTTCTGAGTTTTGACCCATATAAGGATGGGTGGACATGGGTGGAGATGGGTGGAGATGCCAAAATGTATTTTTTTGAAGAGTAGCCTGTAACTTTTGCCCTGTTGGAAATAACCCAACACAATATAAACGTTTTTTGTTCCTTATGGTGTCCTGTAGTAGGAAAGACCACAAAAAGTCCTAAGAAAAATTTATTTTTTGAGTTTCAACCCATATAAGGATGGGTGGACATGGGTGGAGATGGGTGGAGATGCCAAAATGTATTTTTTTGAAGAGTAGCCCGTAACTCTTGCCCTGTTGGGAATGATCCAACACAATATAAACGTTTATTGTTCCTTATGGTGTCCTGTAGTAGGAAAGACCACAAAAAGTCCTAAGAAAAATTTATTTTTTGAGTTTCGACCCATATAAGGATGGCTGGACATGGGTGGAGATGGGTGGAGATGCCAAAATGTATTTTTTTGAAGAGTAGCCTGTAACTTTTGCCCTGTTGGAAATAACTCATCATAATAAAAACGTTTTTTGTTCCTTATGGTGTCCTGTAGTAGGAAAGACCACAAAAAGTCCTAAGAAAAATTTATTTTCTGAGTTTTGACCCATATAAGGATGGGTGGACATGGGTGGAGATGGGTGGAGATGCCAAAATGTATTTTTTTGAAGAGTAGCCTGTAACTTTTGCCCTGTTGGAAATAACCCAACACAATATAAACGTTTTTTGTTCCTTATGGTGTCCTGTAGTAGGAAAGACCACAAAAAGTCCTAAGAAAAATTTATTTTTTGAGTTTCAACCCATATAAGGATGGGTGGACATGGGTGGAGATGGGTGGAGATGCCAAAATGTATTTTTATGAAGAGTAGCCCGTAACTTTTGCCCTGTTGGGAATAACTCATCATAATAATAACGTTTATTGTTCCTTATGGTGTCCTGTAGTAGGAAAGACCACAAAAAGTCCTGAGAAAAATTTATTTTTTGAGTTTCGACCCATATAAGGATGGGTGGACATGGGTGGAGATGGGTGGAGATGCCAAAATGTATTTTTATGAAGAGTAGCCCGTAACTTTTGCCCTGTTGGGAATAACTCATCATAATAATAACGTTTTTTGTTCCTTATGGTGTCCTGTAGTAGGAAAGACCACAAAAAGTCCTGAGAAAAATTTATTTTTTGAGTTTCGACCCATATAAGGATGGGTGGACATGGGTGGAGATGGGTGGAGATGCCAAAATGTATTTTTTTGAAGAGTAGCCCGTAACTCTTGCCCTGTTGGAAATAACCCAACACAATATTAACGTTTTTTGTTCCTTATGGTGTCCTGTAGTAGGAAAGACCACAAAAAGTCTTGAGAAAAATTTATTTTTTGAGTTTCGACCCATATAAGGATGGCTGGACATGGGTGGAGATGGGTGGAGATGCCAAAATGTATTTTTTTGAAGAGTAGCCCGTAACTTTTGCCCTGTTGGGAATAACTCATCATAATAATAACGTTTTTTGTTCCTTATGGTGTCCTGTAGTAGGAAAGACCACAAAGAGTCCTGAGAAAAATTTATTTTTTGAGTTTCGACCCATATAAGGATGGCTGGACATGGGTGGAGATGGGTGGAGATGCCAAAATGTATTTTTTTGAAGAGTAGCCCGTAACTTTTGCCCTGTTGGGAATAACTCATCATAATAATAACGTTTATTGTTCCTTATGGTGTCCTGTAGTAGGAAAGACCACAAAGAGTCCTGAGAAAAATTTATTTTTTAAGTTTCGACCCATATAAGGATGGGTGGACATGGGTGGAGATGGGTGGAGATGCCAAAATGTATTTTTTTGAAGAGTAGCCTGTAACTTTTGCCCTGTTGGGAATAACTCATCATAATAATAACGTTTTTTGTTCCTTATGGTGTCCTGTAGTAGGAAAGACCACAAAGAGTCCTGAGAAAAATTTATTTTTTAAGTTTCGACCCATATAAGGATGGGTGGACATGGGTGGAGATGGGTGGAGATGCCAAAATGTATTTTTTTGAAGAGTAGCCTGTAACTTTTGCCCTGTTGGGAATAACTCATCATAATAATAACGTTTTTTGTTCCTTATGGTGTCCTGTAGTAGGAAAGACCACAAAAAGTCCTGAGAAAAATTTATTTTTTGAGTTTCGACCCATATAAGGATGGCTGGACATGGGTGGAGATGGGTGGAGATGCCAAAATGTATTTTTTTGAAGAGTAGCCTGTAACTTTTGCCCTGTTGGGAATAACTCATCATAATAATAACGTTTTTTGTTCCTTATGGTGTCCTGTAGTAGGAAAGACCACAAAGAGTCCTGAGAAAAATTTATTTTTTAAGTTTCGACCCATATAAGGATGGGTGGACATGGGTGGAGATGGGTGGAGATGCCAAACTGTATTTTTTTGAAGAGTAGCCTGTAACTTTTGCCCTGTTGGGAATAACTCATCATAATAATAACGTTTTTTGTTCCTTATGGTGTCCTGTAGTAGGAAAGACCACAAAGAGTCCTGAGAAAAATTTATTTTTTGAGTTTCGACCCATATAAGGATGGGTGGACATGGGTGGAGATGGGTGGAGATGCCAAAATGTATTTTTTTGGAGAGTAGCCCGTAACTTTTGCCCTGTTGGAAATAACCCATCACAATATAAACGTTTTTTGTTCCATATAGTGTCCTGTAGTAGGAAAGACCACAAAAAGTCCTGAGAAAAATTTATTTTTTGAGTTTCGACCCATATAAGGATGGGTGGACATGGGTGGAGATGGGTGGAGATGCCAAAATGTATTTTTTTGAAGAGTAGCCCGTAACTTTTGCCCTGTTGGGAATAACTCATCATAATAATAACGTTTTTTGTTCCTTATGGTGTCCTGTAGTAGGAAAGACCACAAAAAGTCCTGAGAAAAATTTATTTTTTGAGTTTCGACCCATATAAGGATGGGTGGACATGGGTGGAGATGGGTGGAGATGCCAAAATGTATTTTTTTGAAGAGTAGCCCGTAACTCTTGCCCTGTTGGGAATGACCCAACACAATATAAACGTTTTTTGTTCCTTATGGTGTCCTGTAGTAGGAAAGACCACAAAAAGTCCTAAGAAAAATTTATTTTTTGAGTTTCGACCCATATAAGGATGGGTGGACATGGGTGGAGATGGGTGGAGATGCCAAAATGTATTTTTTTGAAGAGTAGCCTGTAACTTTTGCCCTGTTGGAAATAACCCAACACAATACAAACGTTTTTTGTTCCTTATGGTGTCCTGTAGTAGGAAAGACCACAAAAAGTCCTAAGAAAAATTTATTTTTTGAGTTTCGACCCATATAAGGATGGGTGGACATGGGTGGAGATGGGTGGAGATGCCAAAATGTATTTTTTTGAAGAGTAGCCCGTAACTTTTGCCCTGTTGGAAATAACCCATCACAATATAAACGTTTTTTGTTCCATATAGTGTCCTGTAGTAGGAAAGACCACAAAAAGTCCTGAGAAAAATTTATTTTTTGAGTTTCGACCCATATAAGGATGGGTGGACATGGGTGGAGATGGGTGGAGATGCCAAAATGTATTTTTATGAAGAGTAGCCCGTAACTTTTGCCCTGTTGGGAATAACTCATCATAATAATAACGTTTTTTGTTCCTTATGGTGTCCTGTAGTAGGAAAGACCACAAAAAGTCCTGAGAAAAATTTATTTTTTGAGTTTCGACCCATATAAGGATGGGTGGACATGGGTGGAGATGGGTGGAGATGCCAAAATGTATTTTTGTGAAGAGTAGCCTGTAACTTTTGCCCTGTTGGAAATAACCCAACACAATATAAACGTTTTTTGTTCCTTATGGTGTCCTGTAGTAGGAAAGACCACAAAAAGTCCTAAGAAAAATTTATTTTTTGAGTTTCAACCCATATAAGGATGGGTGGACATGGGTGGAGATGCCAAAATGTATTTTTATGAAGAGTAGCCCGTAACTTTTGCCCTGTTGGGAATAACTCATCATAATAATAACGTTTTTTGTTCCTTATGGTGTCCTGTAGTAGGAAAGACCACAAAAAGTCCTGAGAAAAATTTATTTTTTGAGTTTCGACCCATATAAGGATGGCTGGACATGGGTGGAGATGGGTGGAGATGCCAAAATGTATTTTTTTGAAGAGTAGCCCGTAACTTTTGCCCTGTTGGGAATAACTCATCATAATAATAACGTTTATTGTTCCTTATGGTGTCCTGTAGTAGGAAAGACCACAAAAAGTCCTAAGAAAAATTTATTTTTTGAGTTTCGACCCATATAAGGATGGCTGGACATGGGTGGAGATGGGTGGAGATGCCAAAATGTATTTTTTTGAAGAGTAGCCTGTAACTTTTGCCCTGTTGGAAATAACTCATCATAATAATAACGTTTTTTGTTCCTTATGGTGTCCTGTAGTAGGAAAGACCACAAAAAGTCCTAAGAAAAATTTATTTTCTGAGTTTTGACCCATATAAGGATGGGTGGACATGGGTGGAGATGGGTGGAGATGCCAAAATGTATTTTTTTGAAGAGTAGCCTGTAACTTTTGCCCTGTTGGAAATAACCCAACACAATATAAACGTTTTTTGTTCCTTATGGTGTCCTGTAGTAGGAAAGACCACAAAAAGTCCTAAGAAAAATTTATTTTTTGAGTTTCGACCCATATAAGGATGGCTGGACATGGGTGGAGATGGGTGGAGATGCCAAAATGTATTTTTTTGAAGAGTAGCCTGTAACTTTTGCCCTGTTGGAAATAACTCATCATAATAATAACGTTTTTTGTTCCTTATGGTGTCCTGTAGTAGGAAAGACCACAAAAAGTCCTAAGAAAAATTTATTTTCTGAGTTTTGACCCATATAAGGATGGGTGGACATGGGTGGAGATGGGTGGAGATGCCAAAATGTATTTTTTTGAAGAGTAGCCTGTAACTTTTGCCCTGTTGGAAATAACCCAACACAATATAAACGTTTTTTGTTCCTTATGGTGTCCTGTAGTAGGAAAGACCACAAAAAGTCCTAAGAAAAATTTATTTTTTGAGTTTCAACCCATATAAGGATGGGTGGACATGGGTGGAGATGGGTGGAGATGCCAAAATGTATTTTTTTGAAGAATAGCCCGTAACTTTTGCCCTGTTGGGAATAACTCATCATAATAATAACGTTTATTGTTCCTTATGGTGTCCTGTAGTAGGAAAGACCACAAAAAGTCCTGAGAAAAATTTATTTTTTGAGTTTCGACCCATATAAGGATGGGTGGACATGGGTGGAGATGGGTGGAGATGCCAAAATGTATTTTTATGAAGAGTAGCCTGTAACTTTTGCCCTGTTGGAAATAACCCAACACAATATAAACGTTTTTTGTTCCTTATGGTGTCCTGTAGTAGGAAAGACCACAAAAAGTCCTGAGAAAAATTTATTTTTTGAGTTTCGACCCATATAAGGATGGCTGGACATGGGTGGAGATGGGTGGAGATGCCAAAATGTATTATTATGAAGAGTAGCCCGTAACTTTTGCCCTGTTGGGAATAACTCATCATAATAATAACGTTTATTGTTCCTTATGGTGTCCTGTAGTAGGAAAGACCACAAAAAGTCCTGAGAAAAATTTATTTTTTGAGTTTCGACCCATATAAGGATGGGTGGACATGGGTGGAGATGGGTGGAGATGCCAAAATGTATTTTTATGAAGAGTAGCCCGTAACTTTTGCCCTGTTGGGAATAACTCATCATAATAATAACGTTTTTTGTTCCTTATGGTGTCCTGTAGTAGGAAAGACCACAAAAAGTCCTGAGAAAAATTTATTTTTTGAGTTTCGACCCATATAAGGATGGGTGGACATGGGTGGAGATGGGTGGAGATGCCAAAATGTATTTTTTTGAAGAGTAGCCCGTAACTCTTGCCCTGTTGGAAATAACCCAACACAATATTAACGTTTTTTGTTCCTTATGGTGTCCTGTAGTAGGAAAGACCACAAAAAGTCTTGAGAAAAATTTATTTTTTGAGTTTCGACCCATATAAGGATGGCTGGACATGGGTGGAGATGGGTGGAGATGCCAAAATGTATTTTTTTGAAGAGTAGCCCGTAACTTTTGCCCTGTTGGGAATAACTCATCATAATAATAACGTTTTTTGTTCCTTATGGTGTCCTGTAGTAGGAAAGACCACAAAGAGTCCTGAGAAAAATTTATTTTTTGAGTTTCGACCCATATAAGGATGGCTGGACATGGGTGGAGATGGGTGGAGATGCCAAAATGTATTTTTTTGAAGAGTAGCCCGTAACTTTTGCCCTGTTGGGAATAACTCATCATAATAATAACGTTTATTGTTCCTTATGGTGTCCTGTAGTAGGAAAGACCACAAAGAGTCCTGAGAAAAATTTATTTTTTAAGTTTCGACCCATATAAGGATGGGTGGACATGGGTGGAGATGGGTGGAGATGCCAAAATGTATTTTTTTGAAGAGTAGCCTGTAACTTTTGCCCTGTTGGGAATAACTCATCATAATAATAACGTTTTTTGTTCCTTATGGTGTCCTGTAGTAGGAAAGACCACAAAGAGTCCTGAGAAAAATTTATTTTTTAAGTTTCGACCCATATAAGGATGGGTGGACATGGGTGGAGATGGGTGGAGATGCCAAAATGTATTTTTTTGAAGAGTAGCCTGTAACTTTTGCCCTGTTGGGAATAACTCATCATAATAATAACGTTTTTTGTTCCTTATGGTGTCCTGTAGTAGGAAAGACCACAAAAAGTCCTGAGAAAAATTTATTTTTTGAGTTTCGACCCATATAAGGATGGCTGGACATGGGTGGAGATGGGTGGAGATGCCAAAATGTATTTTTTTGAAGAGTAGCCTGTAACTTTTGCCCTGTTGGGAATAACTCATCATAATAATAACGTTTTTTGTTCCTTATGGTGTCCTGTAGTAGGAAAGACCACAAAAAGTCCTGAGAAAAATTTATTTTTTGAGTTTCGACCCATATAAGGATGGGTGGACATGGGTGGAGATGGGTGGAGATGCCAAAATGTATTTTTTTGAAGAGTAGCCCGTAACTCTTGCCCTGTTGGGAATGACCCAACACAATATAAACGTTTTTTGTTCCTTATGGTGTCCTGTAGTAGGAAAGACCACAAAAAGTCCTAAGAAAAATTTATTTTTTGAGTTTCGACCCATATAAGGATGGGTGGACATGGGTGGAGATGGGTGGAGATGCCAAAATGTATTTTTTTGAAGAGTAGCCCGTAACTTTTGCCCTGTTGGGAATAACTCATCATAATAATAACGTTTTTTGTTCCTTATGGTGTCCTGTAGTAGGAAAGACCACAAAAAGTCCTGAGAAAAATTTATTTTTTGAGTTTCGACCCATATAAGGATGGGTGGACATGGGTGGAGATGGGTGGAGATGCCAAAATGTATTTTTTTGAAGAGTAGCCCGTAACTCTTGCCCTGTTGGGAATGACCCAACACAATATAAACGTTTTTTGTTCCTTATGGTGTCCTGTAGTAGGAAAGACCACAAAAAGTCCTAAGAAAAATTTATTTTTTGAGTTTCGACCCATATAAGGATGGGTGGACATGGGTGGAGATGGGTGGAGATGCCAAAATGTATTTTTTTGAAGAGTAGCCTGTAACTTTTGCCCTGTTGGAAATAACCCAACACAATACAAACGTTTTTTGTTCCTTATGGTGTCCTGTAGTAGGAAAGACCACAAAAAGTCCTAAGAAAAATTTATTTTTTGAGTTTCGACCCATATAAGGATGGGTGGACATGGGTGGAGATGGGTGGAGATGCCAAAATGTATTTTTTTGAAGAGTAGCCCGTAACTTTTGCCCTGTTGGAAATAACCCATCACAATATAAACGTTTTTTGTTCCATATAGTGTCCTGTAGTAGGAAAGACCACAAAAAGTCCTGAGAAAAATTTATTTTTTGAGTTTCGACCCATATAAGGATGGGTGGACATGGGTGGAGATGGGTGGAGATGCCAAAATGTATTTTTATGAAGAGTAGCCCGTAACTTTTGCCCTGTTGGGAATAACTCATCATAATAATAACGTTTTTTGTTCCTTATGGTGTCCTGTAGTAGGAAAGACCACAAAAAGTCCTGAGAAAAATTTATTTTTTGAGTTTCGACCCATATAAGGATGGGTGGACATGGGTGGAGATGGGTGGAGATGCCAAAATGTATTTTTGTGAAGAGTAGCCCGTAACTTTTGCCCTGTTGGAAATGACCCCACACAATATAAACGTTTTTTGTTCCTTATGGTGTCCTGTAGTAGAAAGACCACAAAAAGTCCTGAGAAAAATTTATTTTCTGAGTTTCGACCCATATAAGGATGGGTGGACATGGGTGGAGATGGGTGGAGATGCCAAAATGTATTTTTTTGAAGAGTAGCCCGTAACTTTTGCCCTGTTGGAAATAACCCCACACAATATAAACGTTTTTTGTTCCTTATGGTGTCCTGTAGTAGGAAAGACCACAAAAAGTCCTAAGAAAAATTTATTTTCTGAGTTTCGACCCATATGAGGATGGGTGGACATGGGTGGAGATGGGTGGAGATGCCAAAATGTATTTTTTTGAAGAGTAGCCTGTAACTTTTGCCCTGTTGGAAATAACCCAACACAATATAAACGTTTTTTGTTCCTTATGGTGTCCTGTAGTAGGAAAGACCACAAAAAGTCCTGAGAAAAATTTATTTTCTGAGTTTCGACCCATATAAGGATGGGTGGACATGGGTGGAGATGGGTGGAGATGCCAAAATGTATTTTTTTAAAGAGTCGCCTGTAACTTTTGCCCTGTTGGAAATAACCCAACACAATACAAACGTTTTTTGTTCCTTATGGTGTCCTGTAGTAGGAAAGACCACAAAAAGTCCTAAGAAAAATTTATTTTTTGAGTTTCAACCCATATAAGGATGGGTGGACATGGGTGGAGATGGGTGGAGATGCCAAAATGTATTTTTTTGAAGAGTAGCCCGTAACTTTTGCCCTGTTGGGAATAACTCATCATAATAATAACGTTTTTTGTTCCTTATGGTGTCCTGTAGTAGGAAAGACCACAACAAGTCCTGAGAAAAATTTATTTTTTGAGTTTCGACCCATATAAGGATGGGTGGACATGGGTGGAGATGGGTGGAGATGCCAAAATGTATTTTTTTGGAGAGTAGCCCGTAACTTTTGCCCTGTTGGAAATAACCCATCACAATATAAACGTTTTTTGTTCCTTATGGTGTCCTGTAGTAGGAAAGACCACAAAAAGTCCTGAGAAAAATTTATTTTTTGAGTTTCGACCCATATAAGGATGGGTGGACATGGGTGGAGATGGGTGGAGATGCCAAAATGTATTTTTTTGAAGAGTAGCCTGTAACTTTTGCCCTGTTGGAAATAACCCAACACAATATAAACGTTTTTTGTTCCTTATGGTGTCCTGTAGTAGGAAAGACCACAACAAGTCCTGAGAAAAATTTATTTTTTGAGTTTCGACCCATATAAGGATGGGTGGACATGGGTGGAGATGGGTGGAGATGCCAAAATGTATTTTTTTGAAGAGTAGCCTGTAACTTTTGCCCTGTTGGAAATAACCCAACACAATACAAACGTTTTTTGTTCCTTATGGTGTCCTGTAGTAGGAAAGACCACAAAAAGTCCTAAGAAAAATTTATTTTTTGAGTTTCGACCCATATAAGGATGGGTGGACATGGGTGGAGATGGGTGGAGATGCCAAAATGTATTTTTATGGAGAGTAGCCCGTAACTTTTGCCCTGTTGGGAATAACTCATCATAATAATAACGTTTTTTGTTCCTTATGGTGTCCTGTAGTAGGAAAGACCACAAAGAGTCCTGAGAAAAATTTATTTTTTGAGTTTCGACCCATATAAGGATGGGTGGACATGGGTGGAGATGGGTGGAGATGCCAAAATGTATTTCTTTGGAGAGTAGCCCGTAACTTTTGCCCTGTTGGAAATAACCCATCACAATATAAACGTTTTTTGTTCCATATAGTGTCCTGTAGTAGGAAAGACCACAAAAAGTCCTGAGAAAAATTTATTTTTTGAGTTTCGACCCATATAAGGATGGGTGGACATGGGTGGAGATGGGTGGAGATGCCAAAATGTATTTTTTTGAAGAGTAGCCCGTAACTCTTGCCCTGTTGGGAATGACCCAACACAATATAAACGTTTTTTGTTCCTTATGGTGTCCTGTAGTAGGAAAGACCACAAAAAGTCCTAAGAAAAATTTATTTTTTGAGTTTCGACCCATATAAGGATGGGTGGACATGGGTGGAGATGGGTGGAGATGCCAAAATGTATTTTTTTGAAGAGTAGCCTGTAACTTTTGCCCTGTTGGAAATAACCCAACACAATACAAACGTTTTTTGTTCCTTATGGTGTCCTGTAGTAGGAAAGACCACAAAAAGTCCTAAGAAAAATTTATTTTTTGAGTTTCGACCCATATAAGGATGGGTGGACATGGGTGGAGATGGGTGGAGATGCCAAAATGTATTTTTTTGAAGAGTAGCCCGTAACTTTTGCCCTGTTGGAAATAACTCATCATAATAATAACGTTTTTTGTTCCTTATGGTGTCCTGTAGTAGGAAAGACCACAAAAAGTCCTGAGAAAAATTTATTTTTTGAGTTTCGACCCATATAAGGATGGGTGGACATGGGTGGAGATGGGTGGAGATGCCAAAATGTATTTTTATGAAGAGTAGCCCGTAACTTTTGCCCTGTTGGGAATAACTCATCATAATAATAACGTTTTTTGTTCCTTATGGTGTCCTGTAGTAGGAAAGACTACAAAAAGTCCTGAGAAAAATTTATTTTTTGAGTTTCGACCCATATAAGGATGGGTGGACATGGGTGGAGATGGGTGGAGATGCCAAAATGTATTTTTGTGAAGAGTAGCCCGTAACTTTTGCCCTGTTGGAAATAACCCCACACAATATAAACGTTTTTTGTTCCTTATGGTGTCCTGTAGTAGAAAGACCACAAAAAGTCCTGAGAAAAATTTATTTTCTGAGTTTCGACCCATATAAGGATGGGTGGACATGGGTGGAGATGGGTGGAGATGCCAAAATGTATTTTTGTGAAGAGTAGCCCGTAACTTTTGCCCTGTTGGAAATAACCCCACACAATATAAACGTTTTTTGTTCCTTATGGTGTCCTGTAGTAGGAAAGACCACAAAAAGTCCTAAGAAAAATTTATTTTCTGAGTTTCGACCCATATGAGGATGGGTGGACATGGGTGGAGATGGGTGGAGATGCCAAAATGTATTTTTTTGAAGAGTAGCCTGTAACTTTTGCCCTGTTGGAAATAACCCAACACAATATAAACGTTTTTTGTTCCTTATGGTGTCCTGTAGTAGGAAAGACCACAAAAAGTCCTGAGAAAAATTTATTGTTTGAGTTTCAACCCAAATAAGGATGGGTGGACATGGGTGGAGATGGGTGGAGATGGGTGGAGATGCCAGTATGAATTTTTTTGAAGAGTAGCCTGTAACTTTTGCCCTGTTGGAAATAACCCAACACAATACAAACGTTTTTTGTTCCTTATGGTGTCCTGTAGTAGGAAAGACCACAAAAAGTCCTAAGAAAAATTTATTTTTTGAGTTTCGACCCATATAAGGATGGGTGGACATGGGTGGAGATGGGTGGAGATGCCAAAATGTATTTTTTTGAAGAGTAGCCCGTAACTTTTGCCCTGTTGGAAATAACCCATCACAATATAAACGTTTTTTGTTCCATATAGTGTCCTGTAGTAGGAAAGACCACAAAAAGTCCTGAGAAAAATTTATTTTTTGAGTTTCGACCCATATAAGGATGGGTGGACATGGGTGGAGATGGGTGGAGATGCCAAAATGTATTTTTATGAAGAGTAGCCCGTAACTTTTGCCCTGTTGGGAATAACTCATCATAATAATAACGTTTTTTGTTCCTTATGGTGTCCTGTAGTAGGAAAGACCACAAAAAGTCCTGAGAAAAATTTATTTTTTGAGTTTCGACCCATATAAGGATGGCTGGACATGGGTGGAGATGGGTGGAGATGCCAAAATGTATTTTTATGAAGAGTAGCCCGTAACTTTTGCCCTGTTGGGAATAACTCATCATAATAATAACGTTTTTTGTTCCTTATGGTGTCCTGTAGTAGGAAAGACCACAAAGAGTCCTGAGAAAAATTTATTTTTTGAGTTTCGACCCATATAAGGATGGCTGGACATGGGTGGAGATGGGTGGAGATGCCAAAATGTATTTTTTTGAAGAGTAGTCTGTAACTTTTGCCCTGTTGCAAATAACCCAACACAATATTAACGTTTTTTGTTCCTTATGGTGTCCTGTAGTAGGAAAGACCACAAAAAGTCCTGAGAAAAATTTATTTTTTGAGTTTCGACCCATATAAGGATGGCTGGACATGGGTGGAGATGGGTGGAGATGCCAAAATGTATTTTTTTGAAGAGTAGCCCGTAACTTTTGCCCTGTTGGGAATAACTCATCATAATAATAACGTTTTTCGTTCCTTATGGTGTCCTGTAGTAGGAAAGACCACAAAAAGTCCTAAGAAAAATTTATTTTTTGAGTTTCGACCCATATAAGGATGGGTGGACATGGGTGGAGATGCCAAAATGTATTTTTATGAAGAGTAGCCCGTAACTTTTGCCCTGTTGGGAATAACTCATCATAATAATAACGTTTATTGTTCCTTATGGTGTCCTGTAGTAGGAAAGACCACAAAAAGTCCTAAGAAAAATTTATTTTCTGAGTTTCGACCCATATAAGGATGGGTGGACATGGGTGGAGATGCCAAAATGTATTTTTATGAAGAGTAGCCCGTAACTTTTGCCCTATTGGGAATAACTCATCATAATAATAACGTTTTTTGTTCCTTATGGTGTCCTGTAGTAGGAAAGACCACAAAAAGTCCTGAGAAAAATTTATTTTTTGAGTTTCGACCCATATAAGGATGGGTGGACATGGGTGGAGATGGGTGGAGATGCCAAAATGTATTTTTTTGAAGAGTAGCCCGTAACTTTTGCCCTGTTGGAAATAACTCATCATAATAATAACGTTTATTGTTCCTTATGGTGTCCTGTAGTAGGAAAGACCACAAAAAGTCCTGAGAAAAATTTATTTTTTGAGTTTCGACCCATATAAGGATGGCTGGACATGGGTGGAGATGGGTGGAGATGCCAAAATGTATTTTTTTGAAGAGTAGCCCGTAACTTTTGCCCTGTTGGGAATAACTCATCATAATAATAACGTTTATTGTTCCTTATGGTGTCCTGTAGTAGGAAAGACCACAAAAAGTCCTGAGAAAAATTTATTTTTTGAGTTTCGACCCATATAAGGATGGGTGGACATGGGTGGAGATGGGTGGAGATGCCAAAATGTATTTTTATGAAGAGTAGCCCGTAGCTTTTGCCCTGTTGGGAATAACTCATCATAATAATAACGTTTTTTGTTCCTTATGGTGTCCTGTAGTAGGAAAGACCACAAAAAGTCCTGAGAAAAATTTATTTTTTGAGTTTCGACCCATATAAGGATGGCTGGACATCGGTGGAGATGGGTGGAGATGCCAAAATGTATTTTTTTGAAGAGTAGCCCGTAACTTTTGCCCTGTTGGGAATAACTCATCATAATAATAACGTTTTTTGTTCCTTATGGTGTCCTGTAGTAGGAAAGACCACAAAGAGTCCTGAGAAAAATTTATTTTTTGAGTTTCGACCCATATAAGGATGGGTGGACATGGGTGGAGATGGGTGGAGATGCCAAAATGTATTTTTTTGAAGAGTAGCCTGTAACTTTTGCCCTGTTGGGAATAACTCATCATAATAATAACGTTTTTTGTTCCTTATGGTGTCCTGTAGTAGGAAAGACCACAAAGAGTCCTGAGAAAAATTTATTTTTTAAGTTTTGACCCATATAAGGATGGGTGGACATGGGTGGAGATGGGTGGAGATGCCAAAATGTATTTTTTTGAAGAGTAGCCTGTAACTTTTGCCCTGTTGGGAATAACTCATCATAATAATAACGTTTTTTGTTCCTTATGGTGTCCTGTAGTAGGAAAGACCACAAAAAGTCCTGAGAAAAATTTATTTTTTGAGTTCCGACCCATATAAGGATGGGTGGACATGGGTGGAGATGGGTGGAGATGCCAAAATGTATTTTTTTGAAGAGTAGCCCGTAACTTTTGCCCTGTTGGGAATAACTCATCATAATAATAACGTTTTTCGTTCCTTATGGTGTCCTGTAGTAGGAAAGACCACAAAAAGTCCTAAGAAAAATTTATTTTTTGAGTTTCGACCCATATAAGGATGGGTGGACATGGGTGGAGATGCCAAAATGTATTTTTATGAAGAGTAGCCCGTAACTTTTGCCCTGTTGGGAATAACTCATCATAATAATAACGTTTATTGTTCCTTATGGTGTCCTGTAGTAGGAAAGACCACAAAAAGTCCTAAGAAAAATTTATTTTCTGAGTTTCGACCCATATAAGGATGGGTGGACATGGGTGGAGATGCCAAAATGTATTTTTATGAAGAGTAGCCCGTAACTTTTGCCCTGTTGGGAATAACTCATCATAATAATAACGTTTTTTGTTCCTTATGGTGTCCTGTAGTAGGAAAGACCACAAAAAGTCCTGAGAAAAATTTATTTTTTGAGTTTCGACCCATATAAGGATGGGTGGACATGGGTGGAGATGGGTGGAGATGCCAAAATGTATTTTTTTGAAGAGTAGCCCGTAACTTTTGCCCTGTTGGAAATAACTCATCATAATAATAACGTTTATTGTTCCTTATGGTGTCCTGTAGTAGGAAAGACCACAAAAAGTCCTGAGAAAAATTTATTTTTTGAGTTTCGACCCATATAAGGATGGCTGGACATCGGTGGAGATGGGTGGAGATGCCAAAATGTATTTTTTTGAAGAGTAGCCCGTAACTTTTGCCCTGTTGGGAATAACTCATCATAATGATAACGTTTTTTGTTCCTTATGGTGTCCTGTAGTAGGAAAGACCACAAAAAGTCCTAAGAAAAATTTATTTTTTGAGTTTCGACCCATATAAGGATGGCTGGACATGGGTGGAGATGGGTGGAGATGCCAAAATGTATTTTTATGAAGAGTAGCCCGTAACTTTTGCCCTGTTGGGAATAACTCATCATAATAATAACGTTTTTTGTTCCTTATGGTGTCCTGTAGTAGGAAAGACCACAAAAAGTCCTGAGAAAAATTTATTTTTTGAGTTTCGACCCATATAAGGATGGCTGGACATCGGTGGAGATGGGTGGAGATGCCAAAATGTATTTTTTTGAAGAGTAGCCCGTAACTTTTGCCCTGTTGGGAATAACTCATCATAATGATAACGTTTTTTGTTCCTTATGGTGTCCTGTAGTAGGAAAGACCACAAAAAGTCCTAAGAAAAATTTATTTTTTGAGTTTCGACCCATATAAGGATGGCTGGACATGGGTGGAGATGGGTGGAGATGCCAAAATGTATTTTTATGAAGAGTAGCCCGTAACTTTTGCCCTGTTGGGAATAACTCATCATAATAATAACGTTTTTTGTTCCTTATGGTGTCCTGTAGTAGGAAAGACCACAAAAAGTCCTGAGAAAAATTTATTTTTTGAGTTTCGACCCATATAAGGATGGCTGGACATCGGTGGAGATGGGTGGAGATGCCAAAATGTATTTTTTTGAAGAGTAGCCCGTAACTTTTGCCCTGTTGGGAATAACTCATCATAATGATAACGTTTTTTGTTCCTTATGGTGTCCTGTAGTAGGAAAGACCACAAAAAGTCCTAAGAAAAATTTATTTTTTGAGTTTCGACCCATATAAGGATGGCTGGACATGGGTGGAGATGGGTGGAGATGCCAAAATGTATTTTTATGAAGAGTAGCCCGTAACTTTTGCCCTGTTGGGAATAACTCATCATAATAATAACGTTTTTTGTTCCTTATGGTGTCCTGTAGTAGGAAAGACCACAAAAAGTCCTGAGAAAAATTTATTTTTTGAGTTTCGACCCATATAAGGATGGCTGGACATGGGTGGAGATGGGTGGAGATGCCAAAATGTATTTTTTTGAAGAGTAGCCCGTAACTTTTGCCCTGTTGGGAATAACTCATCATAATGATAACGTTTTTTGTTCCTTATGGTGTCCTGTAGTAGGAAAGACCACAAAAAGTCCTGAGAAAAATTTATTTTTTGAGTTTCGACCCATATAAGGATGGCTGGACATCGGTGGAGATGGGTGGAGATGCCAAAATGTATTTTTTTGAAGAGTAGCCCGTAACTTTTGCCCTGTTGGGAATAACTCATCATAATGATAACGTTTTTTGTTCCTTATGGTGTCCTGTAGTAGGAAAGACCACAAAAAGTCCTAAGAAAAATTTATTTTTTGAGTTTCGACCCATATAAGGATGGCTGGACATGGGTGGAGATGGGTGGAGATGCCAAAATGTATTTTTATGAAGAGTAGCCCGTAACTTTTGCCCTGTTGGGAATAACTCATCATAATAATAACGTTTTTTGTTCCTTATGGTGTCCTGTAGTAGGAAAGACCACAAAAAGTCCTGAGAAAAATTTATTTTTTGAGTTTCGACCCATATAAGGATGGCTGGACATCGGTGGAGATGGGTGGAGATGCCAAAATGTATTTTTTTGAAGAGTAGCCCGTAACTTTTGCCCTGTTGGGAATAACTCATCATAATGATAACGTTTTTTGTTCCTTATGGTGTCCTGTAGTAGGAAAGACCACAAAAAGTCCTAAGAAAAATTTATTTTTTGAGTTTCGACCCATATAAGGATGGCTGGACATGGGTGGAGATGGGTGGAGATGCCAAAATGTATTTTTATGAAGAGTAGCCCGTAACTTTTGCCCTGTTGGGAATAACTCATCATAATAATAACGTTTTTTGTTCCTTATGGTGTCCTGTAGTAGGAAAGACCACAAAAAGTCCTGAGAAAAATTTATTTTTTGAGTTTCGACCCATATAAGGATGGCTGGACATGGGTGGAGATGGGTGGAGATGCCAAAATGTATTTTTTTGAAGAGTAGCCCGTAACTTTTGCCCTGTTGGGAATAACTCATCATAATATAAACGTTTTTTGTTCATTGTGATATCCTCTAGTAGAAAATGCCCCTCAAGGTCCTAAGAAAAATTTATTTTCCAAGTTCAGGCCCATATGACAGAGGGTGGACATGGGTGGAGATGGGTGGAGATGGTTTTAGATGATTTTTTACAGAGTGGCCTCTAACTTTGCTCCTGTTGGGAATAACTCATCATAATATAAACGTTCCTTGTTCATTATGATCTAGCGAAGTTAGATTAGACGTTTTAATTGTTTGACAAACTTTGTTTATTTAAGAGAATATATCGATCAAAGTTTCCATCCACTGCACAAGTGCAACAAAGATAGTACTGTTCTTGTACTTGAGTTTAGTAGAGAGAGAAGTACGAACCCTTATTATATTATTTTTAGATTAAATATAATTGAAAAATATTAATTTTATATTCAGATGAAAACCTTCTAGAATAGGATTTACTTTCAAGTATTTAATTCCCTGGTGGAAATTTTTAAGAATTTTCTCTGAAAAACTCAGTTTTAAAATTCTAAAGACTTTTTTCGAGTTTTTAAGGGAAAAAGTCCGAAAAATTTCCACCAGGGTTCTTATCTTTTTTAATACTTTTTGATGAGTATTATTATACAGAGATATCACACTCAGGTGAACATCCATAGGACATCATAACTCACAAAAGTTTCTTTGAATTTTTCGTCAAATTTACGTCAACTTCGGACTTTTCCGTTTTTGACGACAATTTATATACAATTTGCTATACAATTCGACATAAATTTAGTATCTGAATTAGAATTCAAATTCACTTGAAAAGTTTACTAGCAAAGGTTTATTGTCAATTTTCAGGCAAAGTTTTACATCAATTTATTGGTGATTTGACTTGAAAAATTGAAAAGTATTTTTTACCCTCAAATTGTAGACATACTTAATAATGCGAAATGACCGTCATTTTGAGTTTTGGTCACACGACCTGCAGATTCGGGCAGCAAATTTGAGGAAATTTTAATGTGAAATTACTGTCAATTTCATACTAATGTGGCTATTAGGGAAGCTACAAAATAAGAACGATATACTGATAGCCACACTTTCGCCTTCGGCTCGGGCGCCAATTTTCACGCTCGCGTCATAACCACAATCGCACTCGATAGATAAACTACTATTCTTGGAGACGTATTAGAATTTTTGAAAATACGAAATTTCTAGCCCTCTGTTAAGGTTTTAAAAAACGCTAAAGACTCTCTATTTTAAGTTTTTAGTGTTTGTCCGTAAATTAAATTGAATTGAAAATTGGTTTCCGTTACCCCTTAAATTTTCATTGAAAAATTCTTCCCCAATCTACCATCGATCTACCAAAGCTGAGTATTCAAATACTCCCGGGTGAAATAACCCAGTATAGATAATTTATTTATAATGATTTAATTAATCAACCTCCCGATAGATGGAGGGACATACACACATGACATTTCTTGTACGCAGTATATACAATATATACTGTTCTACTTTAACGACGTAGGACTCTACCTTGTCGTCATGTCGTCAATTTACGGTTATCATCCATCGTGTAATTTTATCCAACTTAGTGTTGATTTTTCAATTTAATGTACATTGTCAAATAAACAATAAATATATTTAATTATATTTATAGTGTTAATTATTAATATAAAATATTGATAGTTATTTTAATCATCATGGACGATTTGCAAAATTATAAGTTGCAATTGCAACAGGTATGGTTTTTATAGTATTTTTTAATTATAACCTATGAATATATATTTTTAAAAATTTATTTATAATTAAGGTTGAAGCTGCGTTAACAACAGATCCAGCAAATGAGGAATTAATAAAATTAAAAATTGATTTAGAGGAAGTTATAGAATTAACTCATGACTTGATTAAATCACAACAACAAGAAAAAAAACAATCCAATGGAATGGATCCTAAAGATCCAATATTATTAGCTGTTTTAGCAAATAAATGGAAACCAGGTGATGAATGTATGGCTCCTTGGAGTGAAGATGGAAAGTAATTATTTCATTTTTTTTAATAAATTATAATAATAATATCAACATTCCATTTTAAATAACTTCAATTATATTTAAACAGATACTATGAAGCCACTATTGATGCTATTAATGAAGATGGACTAGTTAATATAACATTTAAAGAATATAAAAATACAGATGTAACAATGTTGAATCAATTAAAATCAGTTGCTAAAAGACCAGCATCTGATTGGGCTGACCAAAAATCAAAGTAAGTTATTTAAATTATTTCATATCTTTATAAAAATTATTACGTGTGTTGGAAACTCTTAGTCAATCAATTTATTCATGTTTAATTATCTAGAAATTAGAAAAAAAAAAAATTTGTTAATGATATTTTATGTATTTATTATTACATATTAATTTAAATTCTTTTTTTCTCCCCTATTCTGTGATTACGTATCCTGTGTGTGTATACTTATTCATCATCGTACGCAAACTATCCCCAACGATTACTTACTTATTACATACATTAAATATTGATATACAATATATATACATACATTTCCAAACATAATTTGTGATTATTTCGTTAAGAAAAAGGTAAAATTATTCTTCGATAATATGTATGTATTTAAATGTTTTTATTATTACTCGTTTTGTTACGACTTGTGAGCACTTATAATTTTATAAATTGTATAAATCAAAACACATTGTCAATTTATATTATTAATTTTAATTAATATTAATAATGTTTTCAAATACAGAAAACTACAAGCAGCTGGAACTGATCCAAATAAACAACGTGAATATTTAAAAAAAAAGAAACAAAAAAAGTTACAACGTTTTAAAGAACTTGAAGAAGAACGAGAGCAAGAAAAAAATAAATGGCTAGCATTTACAACTAAAGTAAGTATTATATATTTATAATCTTATTCTTATCATTATTGTTGATATAATGATTTTTATTATTATTTTAGTCTGCAAAAAAAGGAGTTGTTAAAAAAAGTATATTTGCAACTCCGGAAAATGTCAATGGAAGAGTTGGAATAGGAACTTGCGGAGTAAGTGGTAAGGAAATGACTAAATTTAGTAACGGTGAAAAATGGAGAAGAGGAGCTTAAAATAAATAACATTAACAATAATAATAATAATAATAACCCTTGTATGAATAATTATTTAGAGGAAAAAAAAAAACTTTTTCTTTTTTTATTTTCTCTGTTTGAATCTTAAATTAACAATAGCAGTAACTGTACATACCATTCAATACAGTTTAATAATAATTCTGCTATTAATAATAATCGATTATATGGTTCCATGTCGTATCGACAATAGCCGCAACACATACAATTATTGTTATGATAAATATATATAGATATGCATCATCTGTGTGTTATAAGTAAGTGTGTATGTATGTATGTACGTATGTGTGGATGTATTAATACGTTAGAATGTTTAAATTAATTAATAATGTAATAAAATTATAAAAAAATTAATCATCTACTTATCATTAAAAAATTTTTATTTTTTTTATTATAAATCCAATGAATTTTTTTTGTCTAAGGTAAATTATTATCTTTTTAAATATATTTGTCATGCCTATTATGTAATTTACTCTATAATTGATAATAAGTAAATATATTTTTTAAGATTCTTTTCTTTTATGGTTTTTTCTCTTGTTAAATAATAAATAGGCACACTGATATAAACTTTGTTCGATATATCAATATGAATTCGATACGAGAAATGTGTATGTAAGTATACCTTAATATATAATACATTGTACCCACCACAGTCAACTACAGTCTACACGTCTACAGTGTATTATTTTATGATATATAGATATAATATATATATACTTTTAAAATATTTATTAAATATACATATTTTAATTATGAATAAATTTTTCATTTAATTAGAAACATTCTTTTACTCAGTATAAATACGCACAAATTATTGTATATATGTAAAATTCATATTCAAATTAACATTTCATATGATTTATAATAAGTATGTGTTTTACAGTTATTTAGTTTCATTATCTATATATATTACTTGTGTAGTATGATTTTAGTGACAAATAAATAAATAGATAATTATAAATAAATAATTATTTTACCAATTAATTAATTAACTTATGGAGGTTAGAAATAATATTAGTAGTAGTAGTAGTAGTAGTAGTGGTAGCAGAGGAGACCATCAACAAGATAACAACAAAATAAACTGGACAAAATATGGTCTAGGTGTTAATGACAATCATAATAAAAATGATGATCAACAGTTAAATAAAACACAAAATTTTGACACTATATCATCAAATAACAATAATAATAATAATGATAATATAAATTATGATGGTATCGGATCAACTGGCAATGCAGCTATAAGTGCTAATATTTATCCATCAGGTGACAATGAATTATATGCCCAAGAATATGTAAGTAATTTTATATTTAAAAAAAAAAACAATATAATCAAAATAATAATAATTTATTTGCTGTAGAATGCTGATCCTTGGTGGAAATCAAATTTTTTCATATCTCAACCAGTGTTATTTGGTACTTGGGATGGTGTATTTACATCATGTCTTATTAATATATTTGGAGTTATTGTTTTATTGAGATCAGGATGGATTGTTGGACAAGCTGGAGCTTTAAATGCCGTCTTAATTATTTTTTCAACCGGTAAAATTATCTTGTTATTATTATTATTAATATATTTATTATAATTTTTATATATATTTTGTTTAGTTTGTGTAGCGTTAGTAACTGTGTTGTCAGCAGTTGGAATATGTGAAAGATGCAGAGTTGAAAGCGGTGGAGTTTATTTTTTACTTTCACATGTATTAGGATCAAGATTTGGTGGATCCATTGGATTACTCTATTGCTTTGGACAAGTATTTATTAATATTTAATCACACATTTATTAAAAAAATTAATAATAATTATTTACACATTACTATCTATAGGCAGTCGGATGTGCATTAAATGTATTAGGATTTGGTGAATCAATGGCTGAATTAGTTAATCTTGAAACTCCATGGACACAACGTGGTTTTGCGTGTGCTGCTGTTATTTTATTATCAGTTATAAATATTGCTGGTGTTAAATGGGTTATTAAATTACAATTTATTCTTCTTTTAATATTATTACTTGCAGCTGGTGATTTTATTATCGGTAGTTTTACTCACATTGATTCAGGTATTATTTTTTATATTTATATAATAGGTATTTTGTAAAAATTTTAAATTTTATTATTATTATTTTAGCGGCAGGATTTGAAGGTTGGTTATCTGGTAATTTACGAAATAACACATTTTCACAATATCAAAGTGATTATGGATGGTTTACTGTTTTTGGTGTTTTTTTTCCAACTGTTACTGGAGTATTAGCTGGAATAAATATGAGTGGTGATTTACGACACCCTTCAAAGAATATTCCTAATGGTACATTAGCAGCATTAGGAACTGGGTAAATAATATATCATTAATATTATTATTATTATTATTATTTCTTATTTAATAAAATTTTTTGTTTTTTAGGGCAATACTTTATTTAATATTTTCTCTATTTCTCGCAGCAACATGTACAAGAGCTGCATTACTTGATAATTTTATGATTGCATCAACTGTTTCGGAATTTTCAGTTTTATTATTAGCTGGGCTTTATGTATCATCATTTAGCAGTTGTTTAGGAGCAATGTACGGTACACCACGTGTTTTACAATCAATTGCTGGACAAAATGTTATACCTGGAATAAGTTGTCTACAGCATGGTCGTGGCCCAAATAAAGTACCAATATATGCAATGATTGTTGTTGCTATTGTTACATTAACATTTATTATTATTGGTGAAATAAATACACTTGCGCCAATAGTTACAATGCCATTTTTATTAACATATGCATGTATGGATTATGCTTATTTTGCATTGGCACAAACTTTTGATCTTCAACATACACGTGAACAAAGATTTAGAGTTCAACAAACACCAACTTTTGAAGATAATAATTATGGTACTGCAGCTAACAACATTGAATATAATAATCATAATTTCAATAATCAAAATTTTTATAGTAATGATTACGATACTAACAATGATTTAGACACATTATTTCCAGAAAGAACTCGGCATAAAAATTTAATGGTATGTTATAATACTAAAAATAATTAGTTATTTACAATAATAATAATAAATTTACATTTAACAATAGAGAAATTCAAGTATTACTTCTGAAAATAACAGTACAATTGGAAATAATGATTTATCATTATCCTCATCACCCAGCAATGAAGATAATCAAAATAATATATCATCAAATAATACGACAGCAGATTTAAATCGTCGTAAAAATCCGCATATTCATGGTAAATTAGGAAATTGGTACAGTCCGCTTTGTAACAGATGGTTTTCATTATTTGGAGTAAGTTTTTTAAATTTATTTAATTATTATTATTAAATACATAATTATAATAATATTTATTACAGGCACTTGTTAAACTTTTAATAATGTTTCTGGTACATTGGGGATATGCAATAGCAAATATTGTTGTTGTATTTGTTGTCTGGAGTTACGTAGGTCATGCAAATCCAGCAGTTAAACCTGGTGTATCCGCTGAATTTAAATTATTTGAATGGTTAAAAAGTTGTATATTAAGACTTATTGGTCGTAAAATTTATGATTATGAACAAATTGTTGTAACACCAATACATCCTGGTGTTGATATATCATCAGCCCAATTAAATGAAGAAAATCAAGATTTTGCTGGACGACGAAGGTATCATCAGACTGCTACTGTTACAGGTCAATATGTTCATGTTGATTAATATACAGACTGATTAACAATTTTTATTCTTTTTTTTTCTTTTATTTTTTTACTTAAACTATTATATCCATTATTATTATTTTATAACATATAGTTTTAAAAAAATAAAAGTGTGAAAATTAATATTAAGTATTAATCTAAGTTTTTTCCATTTTAATACTCTGTAAATACCAAATAACTATAATAATACTAAAAATATATTTATATGATATTTAAATTGAATTTTTATTTTATCCTTATTAAATTATATTCAACTTATAATAATAATAAAAATTATGGCGATGATAGTTGCGCGACTGGGATCACGATAAATTTTACCGTCAGTATACCTATATAATATATCTATAAAATTATACAAATTAGTACGTGTGATACTGTATATATATAGTAATGGTTGCGGTGGGGTTGACGATCTGTTGGTGGTAGTGCGAGGATTCACCCTGTACCGGCGCTTCAAACGGCTTCGAAATAGACGAAAGAGGAAAGACGAAACAGTTCAGTGCGCGACTGGCCATCGACGTGCCTTCACGACTGGTGGTGCTCCTGAGTGCTCCAGTGTATCTATGTATTATACATATATATTTTTTTATATATGCATATATGTGTATACAAATACACATTAAAAAGGATCCATCTATTAATCAACAACAATATTTTAGTGAGTTAAATATTAAATGCTTTTTATTATTAATTAACTTTTGTCATGCATGTGCTTAATTTATTCATTTGATTTTTATATTATTGACAGTATAATTAAGTTTTTTAATTTTTTAACGAACGCGAGTTATTGAGATTAGCAGTAGAAGAATAAAAAAAAAAAAAATGTGTAAATAATTATATTACTTTAGACACACACACTTAAACAAGAATCCTTTGTATATATATATATATATATGAGATAAAATAAATTGACAGAATAGTTGATTGGAAAAAAAATTAATTACTTTTACTTTAAACATAATAAATTAATTAATTAAAAAAAACAATATCATAATTATATTTATATTTTTCTATTAAGATATATGTATTGTTTATCGTGCAGTAATAACAACTAAACAGTTTAGTAAAGTATATTAGTGACTACTGGTGTAAGTTGTACTAAGGGGGATAAAGTTTGTGTTGTATTTAGTACGTATACTATAAGCAGTAGCAGTAACAGCAGCATAGCGTGTCTGGTGTACTATACTGGATTCATGAATGAACGACCACTTTCTCTACTTTCTCTCTCTTTCTCTCTCTCTTTCTCTATCTCATCGTATCGCGGGGTGTATAGTGAAGTGATGGTGGTTTGGAGGTAGTGGTGGTAGCAGCAGCCTCTAATGGGCTTCCTTTCTCTTTTACACGTATAACCGTTTATTTTTCCAACCACTTGACGCATCTATTTATATAATGTACAAAACCTCCCCAACGCATATAATTTATCATCACCTACAATTATATATATTCTATTTATTCATCTTCAATTTAACTACCCCAATATCTCTATAGGACATTATTACAATTTAAATTTATTAACTCTTTCTGTAATCCTACGAGTAAAAGTATATTTTTTAAATTTTATTATCTTACAATTCTGTCAATTTTTAAGTAGATTTCATACAAGTCTATCTTTTGCATTTGTCCTAATGGTGGAATTTTGTCATAATCTATCATAATTCATCGAGTAGGTTCCAAAAATACCATTGGTTCGAAAGGTTATATATATGTAATATAACGCGCCATGTTGCGACGATAGCGACCACAATTTTTAACCGATCTTAATGAAACTTGGCACACTCATTCTATGAACGATTTTTACGTTTAAGTTCGACGATGCACAAAATCGGTCAACTAGTTTAGTAATGGTGGACATTTTAAATTCTGAAAATAACGAAAAATCCTACTTTTTAACGGCTATATCTATCCTTATTATATAAAAAAAAACTTGATAACCGATAGAAAAAGCTATATTTTCCTTTTTTTATTTTTTGTTTTACAATAATTGTTTCACTTTTAATAAGGGTTCAAAGTCACATAATTGACTCATGTGTTATGGTGATAATGCCATTGTTTATATCTTTGAAAATGTTTGATGGGTGATTATTAAATTATATATACTTATTAAAAGTGGAACAATTATCGTAAGAAATCTACTTCCATTTCGGATGCCGAATGGCTTTTTTTTTTTTTTTTTTTTTTGTTTTCAAATTTTTATGACTGAAATCTTTAAATGAATAATATATAATATAGCTATGCGCATGTATATATATTTAAATATTTTTAGAGATAAGAAAAAAATAAAAACCATATTACAAATAGGAAAATTATGCTATTATATTGTAAAAATTAATTTCATAATTTTTTTTATCAAGTTAAAACATAGTGGAGTGTCTTATTCTTTATAAACTGCGCGCATACGTAAACACAATGACACTAAACTTTTGAGCTAATTGGTATAATACGTATTATAGACAATAAAGAAAAAGCTTTTAAAAAATAAGATTGCTCAACTATCAATTAAAGAAAAAAAAAATGTATGATCTTAAGTTTTACTGTGGTCAGTCAGTAGATTTTTTAACACAAAGCAGATCGACAGAGAGTAAACTAAATTTATCACATATTTTATAAATTATTATTATTATCAAGATACAACACTAGACCTAATATCGTCATTGCTCATAATAGTCATAATGCATTTCATACATACAACATGTCCATTGCTCTCGATCACTATTATGTGCTTGCAATATGGGAAATTCTCTGTCGCATACCAGTCAGAGGATCAAGTATCTCTTATAATATATAGATATATACATCATGTATATATTCAGTGTACCGATGATACTACTAGGTAGTACTACTTTATATATATATACAATACATTAAAATTGAAAGCGTTTGCGCAAACCCGTCACTCGTTTACTCATATATATAAATATATCCTTTCTGGACTAGCAGAAAGATTTAGCGTCTTGGCATTCGAAGCGTGAAATCGCCTAGCGTTGCAATTTTTCTTTTTTCAAGTCTTTCTTTTACTTCCTCTCTCAGCTTCCGTCGCCACTATCAAGCCCAGGATTACTTTATTTTACGATCGTCAAGGCCTGCCACCGTTCTATAAAATTCCAAAAAATTTTTATACTAATAGATAATAAAAAAAAATTTAATTCAAAAAGTATATTATATATAACATAAAATTTATAATAAAGTTAAAAAGGGAAATGTAATGTAATTGTACACAGCTAACATATATTTAACAATTATTTTTTATTTTTTTACTCTAAATAAGCTTTTTACGTTACATAAATATATATATATATATATATATATATATATATAAATAAAAACGCACCCTTGACGGATAATAAAGTGAATGGTACTTGGTAGATAACACATGGATAGCTTCTTCATTCATGATAAGTATACAAAAATGAAAAAAAAAAAAAAGTATTATATGTCATCGACCTATAGTGTAGTAGCAACAGTGGCGGCAGTCGTTATTACGACACAAATATATACTTCTTCTACTGTGTATTATATATATATATTTACATAACGTGTAGTGTGTAGAATATTCAATGTGTTATATATATAATAGCTATTGTTAAGTGATACAAAGAATTTTACATCACAAGAGCGAATAAAGTGTCACGTGTGTCTGTTCTAGAGAGCATGTATCGTTATTTCTTCCATCTACACTTGACTCATTTTTTATTATTTTTATATACTAATAGGGGGTATTAGGGAGTCTTTTACGGGAGTAGTCGTAGTCTCATGAAAGCTAGCTTTCTCATTATGATTAATGTTATTATATAATCAAAACATTAACCACTAAAATTGTATACAATTTTTTGCTTACTTATCTAAATTGATTTATTTATTTATTTATTTATAAATATAAGAAAACAAATAAATAAATAAGAAAAAATAAATATTGTATACTATTTTATTTATGTATTTACTTATAGTAGTGTCGATGCTGCTAGTGGTCCTGGTGAGCCCTCCAAGTCGACTATTTCATCCAACCGCAAATTCGATTTCGTGCGAATGCGATTTGAGTTTACCGTAATCCCGTTATTTCCTTCTCCTCTCACCACCCACTCGATCCCTGGAATTTACTTCTTCATTCCTCTCACTCACGCTTCCTGGTTTTCCTCTTTCTCTACCTCTTTCTCTACCTCTTCTGCTGATGCCCTATACTATCTTTTAATCCGTGCGATCCGTCTACTGCGCTCATTTATAATTTTATTTTCCTACCGTTTCGATTTTTTTTTTTTTTTTTTTTAACTACCTCTGACTCTGCTATTCGTTTACTGATGCAACTTGGTGTATATATATATATATAGAATTAATAATTTTTATACACTTAACAATAAAAGGGGGGGGGGGGCAAAACAGGGCCCTTAAGGAAATACTAAGTTTTCGAATTCATTTTTGCGGGCAAAATGAGGTACCCACTAATAAAAGTGAAAAAATAAAAATTTCCGGATATTAAATAGATTTGATTAAATTAAATTTTTTTTTAAATTAATTTGCATAGAGTAAAATTACATTTTACCTGAAATATTGGGTACAATGGAAGAAAAGAAATTTTTTAATAGTTTTTGTCATAAAACAAAAGTCATTAACGTTTTTGGACTGACATTCGATTTATGAAAAATTTCAACAAAAAAAATTCAAAATAATGCTCAATTATATTTACAAAAGAGATTTTGGAATGTTTGAAAAATATTTAAAGAAACAAAACTCTTTTTTTATAAAATTTTGCTCGTACCCCCCGACCTCTATATATATATGTTGAATAGAAAAATAATTTTACAAAATATCTTAAATTTGAAACAAATATTCAACTTTAAACCAAAAACTCAGTATTTAATCTTTATCACATGTATATTATATCCATCACTTACACGCAGATAATTTTTGAGTGAAAATTATTTAAATATTTAGATATTTACCACATGTTCTCACAATATCCAACTTTTTGGGTAATTTTCTATCTGCGTGTACCTAACGTATGTAATAATTTGTGGTAAAGCCAGCAAGTGATAATACAGTGCATCAGTCATCCACTCTCACGACTAATCAACGGCTATTTTTTTTTCTCTTTAATATATTTAAATATACACACTAGCAGCAACGCTTGTATAAATTTTGTTACATCAATTTATACTTTAACTCTGTATTTTCTTATATGCTTCATAAAATAATAATTATTACTTTTTCTTTATATTTACTACCTAAACTAATTGTAACTTTAATGTAATGTTTTGGTCATGATCATAAAGAGCATTGCTCCATGATCGAATAATAAATAAATAAATAAATATACACAGAAAAAAAGGACTTCTTAATGCAAAAAATTTTTACTCGCCACTAGAAAATTTTTGCATTAGAAATCGAAAAAAAAAATATTATCTTGGGACAAGAAAAAATTTTTTATAACTCCTGCGTTTATAATTCAATATTTCAGGTCTATGCCTTTGGCTTGACCTTTCGGAGATTACCTACAGTCTCCAACGTGCATAGATATCCAAATTTTGTTAAATTTGACCATCTTAGGGGCTTAAGAGGTAACAATTTTCCCACCTCTCAGCCCTCGATAGTCATTTGCCGGCTAGCGCGATTTGTTTTACGCATCAATTCGCGATCTGATCTTCAGTACGCTATTGTTTTTCGATGTGTGTACATGTCCAAAATATAAACGTTGTGTAACGTTCGTTAAAACTTGTTCGCTAAAAGTGGCTATTTTGGGGCGAAAAAAGATTTTTTGCGTCGAGAAATTTTTTGTTTTCAATTTATAATATAAAATATTTCCTACGCCAAGAAACTCTTTTTTTTGTACACTGTAGTATATATTTATATATTGCAATATATTTGCCCTGCTTATAACTATGTATATTGTCAGATATAGTATGTATGTATATACATATGTATTAAACAAAAGTACACGTGTGTAGATATATAGTTTTTCAGATCGAATATCACATATACCATGATACGCGACGACAAGAAGCCTTAATTTATCTGGAATCGAATTCTGATACGCGTGAAGCCACATTATAATCCACATCTATCAAGTTAATATATAGTATAGGTATAAACTATAAAAAAGGGAGTATTAGACTGGATTCCATTTTAATACCGGCGTATCTATAGTATTTCTTGGTGGTCATGTTATAATTCGTAAATTTTATTTTTCGAATTTATCAGAGATATATTTAATTCAAAATTGCTATATCATAATCAATTAAATTTTTTTTAAATATCGATTAGCAGTAGAAAAAATGGTAATAGCTTAATCGGTGCTATTTTAACACCACAGCAGAAATTAAATTTAACACCCAAAAACTTCTTAACACTGGACACCGCGCAGACTTTACACCGATTTTTTTTTTTTATCAACAAAAAAAAAAGAAGCAAAATTGTAAAGGGCGCAAGCGCTGGACACCTGTACTATGTACGACATATATGTATACCTACTACTGCTATGTCTGATGGTATTGCTGTTGGCGCACAGAATTAAATTTTTTAACGAGCTACTATCATCCCTTGTGTCATCCATATGACTAGTTCAACTACTCGTAGAATAAAACATATATACGTTACTCTATAACTATATATATATATATATATATATTTGTATCGTGTATAATATGTACATAGTCTGCAAAAGACAAATACGCACAAATAATATACTATACTATTTATAAGTGAAAAAGAAACCTTAAAAATCTAATAACATAAAAAACAAATTACGAAGAATTAAATGTGTCCTGTTGTACAGAATAAATAAATATATGGACTCATTGGTAAATAAATTCGATTAAACGATAAGTTTAATACCTAGAAGGGTGCATTTTCAGATACGCCAAAGTATTATAGTTTTATATTATAACTCGCGTCATAGTAGTAGTAGTAGTAGTAGTAGTAGTAGTAGTAGTAGTAGTAGTAGTAGTAGTAGTAGTAGTAATAGAACAAGCAGTAGAGCTTACTACAAAGCTCTGTTTGGTTGTCACCGGTGTGCAAGAACCTAACCATGATAATATCTTTGACTTTGGTGTGTCCAGTAGCAAGCCGGGATTTACACTCTGAATTTTATCTCAATATACATATACCAAAGACAATATAACTCTCTTTTCATTATTTACTCAAAGACCATTCCCCCTTCCCATATCATACAATACATGATCGTATAAGTATTCAATACTTGTGTTTTGTTATTAAACAAGTTTTTACTTGTTTGTTTTATCATGATACATCTTAAATATCTGGGAAAAACGGAGCAAATTATCATATTTTTAATTTTTCGACGCCGATATATTCTGAACTAATTAACCGATTTTGACGTTCAATGTGGCAACCGACGCGTTTTACTGGGTTCTAGAGCTGCCTAGATTTAGGAATTGGTCAAATAAGTCACTTCAATAATAATTGAAAAATACCGTTTTTCACAATTTTTTTCTCCCACGATATCTTTGAATTTTTTTTCAAGCGGGAATATTTTTTTTGTTCTATAAATTGTTAGTTTTTCAGGTAGGACAGAAAAAAAAATATTGCCTAAATATGAAACACCCTAAAACACCCTATATATATAAATATATATATAGGAGAGAATATGTGCGATTCGTTTCGACGCACAAGCTTGTACCAACCACTATACTACCGCACGACTATTTAAATAATTACCCACGCTGCCTCTGTTAATTTCGAGGGTAGCCACGTACTTCATATATATATATGCACTATTGCAATAATAATAATAATCAGTGAGGAAATATACCTAATACGAATAAAAGGTTTATAGAAATCGTTATTTATTTTTTGTCATATCAACCGCGAAAGTTGGATTTTCAAGCAACATGCAGAGGGCGCAAAAACTATACGATTTCTGGCAATCTATAGTTTAGTTAACTTTCCTCGAACTTGTATCGAAAAGTAACTTCTCTCTCTCTATTTGTCTCTACATTCCTACACGACTTAAAACATTTTTGACTGTTTCTCTCTCAAATTCAACTTCCGCCGTTGATATGACAAAAAATTTTGTTCGATACTTTGTGCTCAAAGGTAGGAATAGAACCCTGACAGACTTGAAATGCAAGCACACGTTTGAGGCTATGGATACATTCTCATCAAGACTTCGTACTATAATGGTCTTGATAAAGAAAGCGATCATAGCCTCAAACTCGTGACGTCACTTCAAGCCGTCAGAATCCCTACCGTTCCGTATACGTATCGAAAATAACTAATACCATGCATGATGAAATTTATTATCGGCCCTTAATGATATGTAATGAAAAATTTTTTAGAATTTATATTAATGATCAAATTAACCGAATCGAATCATAAAAAGCAAGATTACAACTATCAAAAATATAGCTTAGCTTATTGATTGTAGAGATGATTGATAAACGAATAATAAAAGATATAGTAGTTGTGTATAGTATTATATATGTACTGAGATATGAGGTATTATATATACATTGAAACTGCTCGCACGTACCACTCACCACCACCAACAGCAGCAGTACTCGCTACCGATGGCGAGTATAGAATTTCCATCGAGGTCTGTTAAGTCCTTAAGCGGCTTACGATTTTGCGTCCAATGCTTTATTCTCTTTATCTCTTTTTTTTTTTTTTTTTTTTTTTTTTACGAGTGATAAAAAAATGAGTAAATTTGAAAAAAAAAAAGATAAGCTAATAGGTTGCGGTAGAGTCAAAAAATTCTATGGTTAAAAAAAAAAAGGAAATAAAAATAGGAAACTATTTCATATATTAATTTTTTTTTTTCAATAAACTATGTTTATGGAAAACTAGTTGATAATAATAAAATGATGGGCGAAAAAAATATCCTATGACATTTCGTAATAACTCGGACAGTTTCGAGAGAAAAGTGAAATCGTGATGGAATTTAATATGGATTCAATTTTGAATAACTTTTAATTACTTTTTAAAAATTATATTTATAATAAAATGATAATAGGCCAATTTTATATAAGGTTTGGATTGGAAAAAAAAAGAAAGTTAATGTCTTTAATATAAATAAAAATATCAAACGTAATTATAGATTGGTAACAAATTTTAAAGAACATTTAGATCAAAATGTAGTTTTTTTGTCCATGCATTTAATTTTAAAGCGGTTAAATACCCGTGACAGAGTAGTAATGACAACGGCGAACGTTACCACTCCGCCTACGCGTTTATGCTCGACCTACCGTGTATTTGGCCATTGGCCATCTATATTGCTAGTGATACACTGCGCAGATGTATCTATGTATACAACTATACCCTTTAACTCACGTCAAGGACCAGCCACCGTGTTATATAGTAATAGTGGTGGACTATCTACCATACATATATATGTTCCATATATACAACATAAAATATATATGTATAGATGTAGTATGTCCACCCACATCGCATTTATAAAAATATAAATCGACATTGCATTATTCAATTTTTATGTACCAATCTGTATAGTAAATATATACTATATTATTTATTTGCCTGCTTGTCTGTATGTCAATACACTGTAAAAAATTCGCGGAGTGAATGAATTTTTAATTATTCACTCCCCTCAGAGTGAAATTCACTCCAGAAAGGAGTTTTGAAAATATTATTAATAAATAATAACTCCACTAAATAAAATCAAAGTAAAAACTCGCGTATTACATGACTGATTAGCTGATACGCACACACATATTCGGGCACACACACGCACACGCAATAGCGCACTCATGAGTGGGTGCACCCACATATGTACACCCGCTTGCACCCGAACACATTTTTGTTGTAGATAATTTTATTTTTAGATAAATTTATTGTTAGAGCTTGAAAAGCTCATAAAAAAATAATTGCATGTCACAGCATTTTCGAGATCGAAGAGCTCGAAAATATATTCACAGTGATGTTTTCAAGCTCCTTGAGCTTGAAAACACAGGCAAGTTTTTGGGCTGGTCCACAGGGCCAACCAACGCCCAGATTTTTTTTCTTGCGCAAAAAATTTTTTTTTGTGTTGAACTATAATTTTTTCCACATGCACTTAAAAAAAAAAATGTTGCTCCGAAATGACGTACCCTAATATATATATATAGATGGTTTAGCAGAGAGTGTGATAGTGGAGAATTGCTACTGTTGTTACAGTAGCAAGTAGTATATGAGATGAATTCACCCGAACATACAGGACATGGTCAGCAGCATCACATAAACCATATAATATATACACACACGACTACATCATTATATTTGTGTATTATGCATATATATATATTTAAAACTAGATGACTACTAGTATACTATTATACAATACCTAATTCAAGCATTACAGCATCAGAGACTGACATACACCAGCATATATACATATATATGAGTTTTGGGCTATACAACTACGACTACATACGATGACTACGTCGACGACGACAACGACGACGACGATGATAGGGATATATGTGTAGCCGTCACTGTTGCGTAACTATATGTTCTATCATGTAATGAATAGGACATAAATCTCTGGAGGCTCACTCTCCAGCTTATTCTCCGTATGACCAGCCCTGTTAACTCTATGCACTAATGGCCAGTGATACGTAATCAACTTAAATAAATATATATACACCTTCATGTTATACACTGTAAAAATTTCCCGGAGTAAACACAGAGTAAATCAAGATTATGTATTCGTTGCGAAACATAATATATGTTTTTTTTATTGTGAATAAACAATTATAATTAAATAATTTTTTGTTAAAAAATATCTATTTCTAATTATGTAATCGATCTAAAAGTTTTTAAACAAAAAATTTTTTTTCATAAATTGACATTTAATTACAAATAACTCAAATGTTTTCAGGATTTCGAAAACTTGACAAGAAATAATTTTAGCACGCACATACTCACACACATACATACATACACTCGGACATGATTCTGAAAATAGTCAGAATAGCTTCCTAGGATCTTAAAACGTCGACATCTGATGAAAACTCAATTTTTGAAAATCGAGGTGAAAACAATAACTTCCCGAATTTTTCGAAAATTGTCGATTTTCATAGCGGGAAGTTAAAAATTTTTTTCGGCATAAGCTAGTGTATATACATATATATGATAACAATAAAATGTTGATGAATATTCAATAAGAAGATGATGAGTTTGACAAACTATAAAACTGTAGATGGAGAGACGGTATTATGAAAAGTGCAGACAAATAGACAATCATCAGAGCTCGACAAAAGTCTATCTAGCCGGAAATTAAACTTGCCGCTTAACCGTCCAGTTTACTCAACTTGACCCTTCATTTCCGTAGACCCAAGTCTGTACAGCATATAGCACATAACGATAATAATTATATACTTAAATTTTTCATTTGTCTATTCATAAAAGACGAAAAAAAAGTTTTTTTATATTTGAATAAAAGAAGAAGAAACGAAAAGTTTCGTCGTTTTCGTATCAAAAAATATAGTACTGCAAAAACTATATAGTAATGAATGTGAAATTTAAAAGCAAAACATAATTTTTTTTCTAAAATCATATTACACTTGAAATTGCTAAAATCAATTAATGCGTAAAATTAAGCTCAAATGAAATTGTATTTTCCTAAAAATATGTGCATAATCTGTTATTGCTTACACTGGTATGCCAGTATTTATGATCTATTGTATAAAATTTTTTAATTATCGAGAATGAGTAAGTTTTTGAAACCATATATATATATATTTTTTTTTTAATTTAGTTGTTTGCACAAATATCAGAAAAATATATATATTTATTTGTGCAGTAACTATTTGTTTGACAAATTGAAAAGAAAAAAAAAATAAATAAAGGGAAATGAACAAGTAAAAGAGATGAGAAAGAAGGGACGATGTATTTTTCACTAATTACCACTCTTTTGCGCGCAAATAGAAGGTATATATATATATATGAATAACTTTGATGAACATAGATTAAAAAGTGTTCGACGAAAGGAGACGTCGTGAAAACAATGAGTGCAATAGCCCATTGTTTAAATCACTGAATATCTTACAAATCGGTCAACTCTACGCTAAAACTTGCATGCTAAGATATAAAAAAAAACATGTCTATAGTGTGTATTGTTTTACTATAAAAAAAAAAAAAAAAAATTCATTTTTCTATCATTTGTAATAAGAGCTACAACTATATATGTATATAAATGGAATTGACGGGTGACACGCACAGTCGGCTTATAAACTTATATATAATCTATACCATTATTACAGTTTCTTTATACGTATCCTTATATGCTTATATTTTTTATTTTATATAATATATAAAATTAATTTATCCGTAATTTTTCAAAGTAAAAATATATTATACTGAACATTTAATATTTATATAATTTGAACAGTAATTATTATTATTTTTATAATTATTATTAAAGAGATTTTTGTAATTGAACCATTACGCGGATTAATTCATCTATTCGGGTCAGCGACTCGTCCGGTCGCGGTTGCACCACGACGAAGCTCGACAAACGTTGCCAGGGATGAGTGAGAACGAGGGTGGGAAAGAGGGTGGGAAAGAGTAATCGATCGGGTTGCGCGCCCGATAGATACGATACGCCAGAGAGAGCGGATCAGTCTAATTTCGGACGAAAACTGTCTACGTCATTCCCGGGAAATGGGGAAATTCTCCCTGTGCCTATTCTGCTGTGTATCTATATGTTCCTATACAGCTTATAGCCATTACTTAATCTATTTATGGGCATACAAATTATTAGAAAATAGGCAAAAATGGAAAATACAATACAATTTATGTTTTAAAAATTAAGTAAGCGCACATAAAATACTATAATTTTTAATTTTTTTCTATTATATATACAATTTGGTATAACCGTAAAAAAAATTTTAAATAAAAAAAAAGTTCTAACAGTATAATATTAACGTACGTATACATTTTAAGTATAAGAGAGTTTGTAATATGTCAGTACAAGAGTATAAAGGTGAGGGGATAACATTATCTCTCAGTAGAGTGCTACTAGACTAGAGTAAGGCTAAAAATTTTATATCTTTTAATAGCCCACTCTACACTTGATGGTAAAATATACTGAAAGTTATGCATAACTCATATTACCGTTTAAAAATATAATAGATAATACAAAATCTTATACTTTTTGTAATAACATATATATACAAGCCGAAAAATATAGAGGTTTAGTTTATAATAGTTGTGTAATTATGGGTGTCAATATAATAGTCAAAGTTTGTTATAAACAAGTTGAGTAGTCGCGTGCGCGGTGCACAAGAAGAGAGCAACAAGTGATATTATTAGATAGGTGAGCGGGTAAATAGTGAATGATAATGCATAACTCTTGGTCCCTCTCTTATTCTCTGTCTTTCTTACTCTTAGGTGTCTTATATCCATGTAACATATAATGTTATACTCGATCGTTGACAACAAATACGACACTGGCGTTTATACTGCAGCCAACTTCTCACCCTACGTACACTACCCATAACATTTCTACTACTATTCTACGACTCTACAAATTTCAATTTATATTATGCAGCTACGCTACTTCTGCTTTATTTAAGTACCGGTTTAATTCTTCCCATTCTATATTTTCTTATTGTAAGCAATACGGTAATAGTATATAGATAAAAGATCAAATTCAAATTATTAACGCGTTTAATTTCTATTTTATATCGTAAAAAATTATTATGATTATTATAAGAATATATATAAATATATACATAATAATAATATAGTATACAACGTCAATTATATTATATTTTTTTTAAAATACGAGAAAAAGTATAATTTTTTTTTAGTGTCATTATTTAACTTGGTTTGATACAATGAGATCTTTCACTATCCTGTTTATCAGTATAAAATATATTTTTTAAAATCGTAATAATTCTAAAATATCTCTATAAAACTAAAACACACTTATTTTTAAAACTTTATAAAAAGGGGATTTTTTAAAAGTATTACATTATTCATATTCATTTTTCATAATGGCTAGCTCACAACACGGCTCTTGTATATATATATTTATATATGTATCTCTCTCTTACGTCTACTCATTCTTATCATTGTCTACACTGATCGCTCTGGTTCTATATCTTAGGAACTCATTGACTTTTATACGTCGCTCCTTGTTATTCACAACTACTATACGTCGAATTTGAAAATGATGACGATCACAATAATCACGATGGCAGCCCTCATGAATATTCATCTATAATATCTATATATTATTATTATACACCACTCAAGTTTAGCTTGTATGTGTGTTTTGTTAATTATTTATATAATATTTTTGAATACATTATTATAAATATATATATATATTACAAAATCCCATGACAAAATTTTCCACCACGAGTTGGGTATTTTTGTTTGGATTTTGTGCAGTGATCTTTTGCACACCCAACACCCACCGGAAGCGGATGTCCGCAGTCCATGAAAAATGGCCGTCGTCGTATTTCCGCCATCGCGAATCGTGCTGCTGTTGCTGCTGTTGCCGCTGCTGCAGAGTAACTTGTCCTCTCTTTTTCATACTCACTTCCTTTTTCCAGTTTATTCTAGCTCTCTTTCGCTCTATACTTTATTTTCTGTTTATTGCTATGCTGATATACCCTACTACTGTAGTAGTGTACTTTCCCATCTCTCACCCTTTTCATTCTAGTTATACACAAAATATATAATAAAAAAATTATATATATCATCAATTTTCCATACACATCATTCTTTATATATGAATGCATATTTGCGATGATTATTATAGAAATATACAGTATTATATAAATTTACAATCATTTTTTATTTATGTTATTGTATCAATTACAGTTAATTTATCATTTTTTTTTGCATATTTGTACACATGAAAAAATTTTTAACAATTAAAAACTACTTTATGAATTTAATTTATTATACATAAAGAAAGAAATTAAATATGAAATATTTTGTAAACATTAAAAAAAAAAAAACACTAAACAAATATTTAGTGTATGTAGACAGTACGTTGTATAAAGAGATATCCTCTAGATCTATATATATATAACTAGTTTGAAGTTTTGAACAAGCGTGCGCACAATATAATCTAAAATGCAACGATAATGAGACTTGTGCAAACAAAGTTAACATTTATACTTGTATAGATCAAAAGTTTACTTTTTTCGTTGAGCAATGCATATAATATATATTTTTTCTATGCATGGAATTTAAGTATATTATTATTAAATATGATTATCCCATTAAATACATACATATACTGTATTATATTATTAAATATATAATATAGTGAAAGTTGTGCTTTAGAATCACTGGTTGGTTGGTTATCACTTGGATCCTTTGATCCCTTGACACTGTTTCCCTACTTTTGCGTGTGCAGTTTCCACCTTTGTAACACGACCTGTCTCTGCCCGCCGGCAAGCGGGAATCTATTGGATGTTTCAGTAAAGTTTCGAGAATGCACTGAACCGAAAAGCTGTATGAAGACGAGTGGCGAGTGTGGACTGTGATGGCAATGGATCCTACTTCACTATTGCTACTACTACTACTACTACTTATCAGTGAGTTTATCAATATTTATTATACATTAAATATATATATAACTTTTGAGAATTCCTAATTGAACATTTCAGTTTACAAATCGTTATATTTGCCGTAAAGATTATATATAAATACAACTATCTTATAAAACATATAATGTGTATCGGTTGATTATTTTTTTTTCTTTGTTATATGAATCAACTTTTAAAAAAGTGAAATACTTGCAGTATATAGTATGTGGCGTGTTGCCAACAACAATAAAAAATTGCCATCTGCGATTAACGTAAATTCATACAGAAACAAAGCTTATCATGTATTGCAATAATATTTTTTAAAATTTTATTATATTTCCAAAAATTAATATTTTGTACAGTAAAAAAGGGTTAGTTTTTTTTTTTAAATACCTTTAGATCAATTATCGGATATGTATATAAAATATATATAATTGTTATTGTATTTGTCAATAAAGCTAATAGTGAAAAGAAATATATACATAGTTTACGATATTGAGAGTAGTAAGTAACCTCAGGATGGATTTAACGACGTTAAATTTTAGCTTGAAGATCTCAAAAATGGCTGAAATTTTTTGAGTTGGTTTTCAGAATCTCCTATTAATTTTAATTAATAAAAAATTATATTTTATATTGAAATCATTTACATAGATATGAGATTTTATTTATATGAGAAAAACATAGTACACGGAAAGAAAATTATGGCAAGTTTTGCTATGCATTATGGGAATTATACCTATACTATTATAGGGATGGTTCTCATAATATATGGAAATAGTTCCCATAATATTATAAAAATTTTTTTTTGCAAAATAGTGTAGAAATTTCCCTCATGATATGAAGAGATTCAAATCAAGTTTCCTCGACGCTACATTTGTTAAAAAATAAAAAATTTTTCTAAAAATTTTAATGTATTTACCAAATGAAAATTTTTTTTTCAATGTTTGAATTTTTGTTTTTATGCTTAATAATATTTCTGTGTATTGTAGAAGTGATTTCCACACTTTTCTTTAAATTAATATTTTCATGATAGTATGGGAACCATTCCCATAATATTATAGAAACCATTCCTATAATTTATGGTCGTAATTCTTATGATGGTATAGGAAAAAATTTCACAAAATTATGGGAACAGTTTTCATAATTTTCTTTCCGTGTATTAATAAAAATATTAAAGATATAATTTCGAATAATTTAGAGTGAATAAAATAAATGAACAAGTGACAGAATTGAGGATCCCTGAGAAAGAAAATATATATCTGTACAAGATTTACAGTGACATTAGAAGGTAGTAGTAGTAGCTAATGCTAGCATTATTATTGTTATTAATAGTAGTAGTAGTAGTAGTAGTAGTAGTAGAAGTAGTATCGGAGGCCGGATTTTGTAAAAAATACAGACAGAGCGAAAAAAAAAAAAGTAGCGGTGGCAGATCACCCGCGCGACTACCCTCTTCCCATACATTGGGATGGTTTCGTTCGTCCCTCTGTATCGATTTCTCTCTGACGATATATAGACAGAGAATATATTTTCTAGTGATACTAAAACCCTTTTCTGGCACCTCGTGCGCCGACTAGCATCACATTTCGCTTACCTCTTCGTGTGTATTATCTTCCATCACGATCATTTCCTTTCTCTAAATTATTTAATTTCCTTAACTTTCTTCGATACTCAATATCTATCTATCATTTATTATTTATTAATCCATTATTATCAATACCATTAACTTTATTCAAGTATTTTTTATTTTTGTTATTTTTATCATCATCATCATTAACACATGTATAAAGTATAATTTATTATTATCATCAGCATAAGTTGCTTGTCTAGCAACTCCGTGTATATCAGCCTTATATTAATTAGCTAATTCATGAGACTGAATTTTTTCTCGTCACCCATCACCGCTTGCGCCGTTGCACCGTTAGCGCCCGTAGTTCATTTTTTTCATGAAACCAGTGTACCGAGAATTTATTTATATATATACATATATATATACTTGTACCTAGAGGAATTCAGAAGTATCTCTGGTATTATGCAGGCGAATTTATCATGTCTCTCATATATACACATTTCTATATATGTACAAGTATAGATTTTTACAAAGAGTAACATACTTACGACAGTAATCCATCATCGTGTAAACATTATTTCACCGCACATAATCCATCTTCGCAACTCTATACACATTTTATTCTTATCATTTTTTAATTACTTATCAAATATTTATAAAAAAAATTTAATTCAATTCTATATCAAATTGAATGATAATTAATAATTTCAAACAATTTAATTTTTATTAAAAATGAGACCAATAAAGTGATCTTATAAATGTTCCATCATGGACATGAAACAAAAAAAAAAAGTAAAGAGTTAGTTATAAGAGACGAATTAGTAGACTCCGTAGTAGTTTTTGTTGTCCGTGTAAAAAGTAACGCGAGTCACAAACTCCTATGCAGTATCGAACCTTTTGTTTCTCATTCCTGGCGATTCAATGCAATTCAAATAACGTGTGTGAATGTGCATTATATATATATAGAGCTGACAAACAATCGTTGTCTCTCTAACGCGCACTTTCAACACCCATTTATATATGTTCTTGAATATACATATATGGTAACGTAATAACGTTCGATTATTGGCAGTCACGAGCCGCATGGCATGTATGAGTCTTGCTCGTATGTCAAAGTACATAACAGCACACTCGCGCGCCAATACCATATATACACGATCGTGTCGCATACGTAGCTTTAGCTACCCCTCTATACTCTACTCTACTCTACTCTACTGTACGACCATACCCTCTACCTTTCATATCACTACCACTGTACTACACTTACACATACTCTCTCACTTTAGACCGTCGTCGTCTATGTATACCGCCATATTCCCTTTATCATTTTCACCCACTACTATACATATATATGAATATAATAAATGTACAACACAAGCAATCACACGGTCATTCTCGTATGTGTCTTTATATATATATATACCCTTATACAAGCCAAAAAATACATATATGTACATAATATACGAGAAAATTTATATAAGAATATTATTTATATTGAAATGAATAAAAAATAAAATATGAAGAGTGAGAAAGAGATAAAAAGAAGAAGAAATATATTAAGTTTACTATATATTAATATCTTTTGCACACGCGTTCACAATTCATTTCTATCTTTCCTTCTTTTTTTTGTTTGTTTCGCGTCACAAACTATTTTTTCGTTCACACCCTATTCGCTCGCCTGTTTATGTTATTTGCTATTCATTTTGTTTTTTTTAAATTTTCACTATCTCGTTGATATTTTCTTCATACAACATCGCAACACCCTTATCTTTCTTTTTATATTTTTCCCTTAACCCCCCCCCCTCCCACTGATTATCCGCCATTTTTACCCTATTCAAATATTTTTTTCATTTATTATCTCGACAGTTTAGTCATCTTACCTTATATTTATCTTTTTTTCCATAAATACACAGGTGACTTTACGCTCTTTCGCAATAAAAAAAATTTAAGATTTTTTTCTCTTTCATTATCTGCTCATGACTTTCAAGCCATCAGTATAGTCCTCTTTTCTTTTGCTGTTTATAGTAATATACTTTTTCTATCATTTTATTTTTTTCTTTTTGTTTTTTTATTTTTCCAGTTTCATTTCCGGTGTGTCCGCTACTATCACACTATTCGACGGGGAATGAAACTGTTCGAATGAACGAACAGGCGAGTGGAGTATATAAGATTCTGAGAAATAAATTCAAAGTATATAAAAGTATTCTATCATCTTATATATAATATACATGTATATAAGATGATATATAAAGAAGAATTATTTATAATTCGAATTGAACCTCAAGTCATTGATCCCTATTGAAACTTTTTTAACAATGGATTCGAAATATTTTTTAGTAAAAATTATTTATAAAAGAAAGAATATCTTTACTTTATTTAACATATTGTATTAATACTTGAAAAATAAAAAAAAAATGAAAGGATAATATAAAAGCTGTTCAATAAAAGTAGTAATAGTGATGATGATATTGATGTTGATGTTGATGCTGATGATTATGATGATGATGATGATGATGATATATAGGCAATAGCATGAGAGTATCAGAGGGAGGAAACACGGTGACTAGACTGGCTTCAGTGGGTTACATATACTGGTTCTTGATCTAGCATGCATCCACTCTAGTAGTACTATGAAATGCTGTAGCACTACAGCAACACACTATACTATACATCAAGCACTAGTACTAGTGATCCTAGTGATGTTGCTGCTGCTAGTACAGCTACAGCAGCTACAGCTATTACTGTATTGTATCTGGTATATGACGACGATCAGGGGAGAAAGACCGACGAATGGCGTGCCGATATAATCGGCTTATGAGCGTCGCGGCGCCCTCGACATTTATATATGTACATATATACTTATACTCTGAGCGAATGGTTTCAATGTGATCCTCTAAAATCCACCTCTCGATATTCCCTCCTATACAGCAAAGGCTGCTGTATTAACGCCAACAATCTATACTTTCTATCTATCTGTATATATATTATATATAAATAAAACTATATTTTATCCAGTTTTATATATTGTATCTCTATAAAATATATTTATTTATTTATAATATGTATTGTATGAATATATATATTATATAAAGATGAAATAGACAGTGGAGTATATAGTGATACAAGGCAGTATATTCATCGTACAAGTAGTATTGATGCATATAAATATATATAGATATATAGGTCTGGTTGAGAGACATCGATGACACTATAGATATTGACAAGACACTCGAGTAGTCCAGCACCACCCACTGTCGACGACGTCAGGTTCTAGTCGCCCAGTGCTCTCTCGTCGAGCTGAACCCTCTCATCCTAGCTCAAACGCTACTGCTACTACTACTGCTGCATATATCTATATATCTATATATCTATATACCTAGCATATATCCATATTAATTGTAAGTATGACGGTACATATACTTCTTTCCCTTTTTGGCGATCCAATCTCTTACTCTACTACTACTGCTATTATTATTATTATTATATAAGTATATTGTGTAACATAGATACACATAAAAAATATTTTATATAAATTAAGAATTTATTTTATTAACAAACATATTATTATATTAATGTAGTTGTAAATTTTATTATTGAGTTAAAGTAAATAAAAAGATTTAAGTATATCTTAGGGGTATGTGCATAGTTCGAACTTACGAATTGTTCGTGTTGGATCGAATAGAATAATTCCAAAATTTTCTTTTGAGCGACTTAAAACTTTAATAGTTTTTCAAATAATTCAAATTTTTGTCTGAGATAAATAGAGTACAGACACAAATTTGCAAAAAAATTATTTTTGATTACTTAAAAAATTAAGTTCTCCATTACATAAAATTTGAATATGCGAAAGCTGATCAGAATTTTCTCAATTTGAATTGAGTAATTTGAAAAGTCGAAAATAATTTAAAAACTTTTGGATAATTCCTAAATTGACGAATAATTCGATTCGATTCGGAAATTCGATTCGATTCGAACCCGATTTACACAACCTTAGTATAATATATATATTAGGATCACAAGACGAAACATATTGGTATAGAAAAAAAAGAAAAAATAATTAATAAATAATCGCAATACAAAATGTATAAAATTCAGTGTGTTTCCTCAACCGACTATATATGCTGTATATAATTTATTTTGTGTATTTTTACTCTGTGTGTCTGGACGACAGATAAGAGTCGACAGATGAAAAGTATAAAAGAGTGTAGAAAAAGTAGAAAATGGTTGATGTGATGTTTGATGATGGGAATAAGAGAGAAAGAAAAAAACAGTCGAGTGGTATAAAGTCGTAAAGAAACGGGAATGGAAGATGTAAAAGCCAAGTGAAAGAGCAAGTCGTGAAATATAAAAGAAATAAAAAGAATAAAAAAAAAAGAAAAAAATAAAGAAGACGAAAAGCTCATAACGTTCCACCGCGTGCACGAATCTAAAATCTAAAGACCGGTCAAATATTTGCCAACAAGTTCGTATCTTTTTCGCCTCTGCAAGCCCTTTAATAAGTTTTTTATTGGACTTAATCTTTATTACTTATCAGAGTAATGAAAATCATCATAGATCGTTCGAGATATATATAGGTATATTCAATTACATTTTCCCCTAGAGCTAATGCTATAACTATTAAACAATATTATAATCTTCGAAAAAAAAAATATTTAGAATGCCTTATAACATATATATTATGTGTCACGTAAATAATCAATTGGATTCAAATTTTTTTATTACTATTGCAGCAGTCATAATGTGATTTTATTTTGTTGTATACAACAAACAACAGACAATGATAATAATAATACATATAAGGAAAAAAAAAAACATAGCTACGAGCTATATCCTACATCCTAGTCTTTGAGCTTACTAATTAAATTAAAAAGTGTCCCTCTTTTATTTTTTTCCAACCACTCGCTATTCTTTCCCCACACAGGGGTGGGCTACGTGAGCGCACTACGAGCTACATGTTACGATGCACAAGTGTCTCTTGTTTTTCATTTCAAGATTTATATATATATATAATAAGTGGAGGGACGGAGACCAAGAACGCATCATATCACATCACGGAATTTCGTTATATTTACATTCCACTCGTCTTCACAAGGGCATCGTGCATCAGCAGTCATCATATATATATATATATATATTTATAAATATTAGCATGACGTGGGGTATGTGGAATCGATATCTGCTGGTACAAAGTATATATATTGGTAAATAGATATGAAGGAAAATTTTACATTAAAAAATTTAATTATGATTTAATTTCATGAATTATGTCACATAAATGAAATATATATTATGTAGTAATAATTAATATATTAGGATAGTTATCATTAAAAATTTTGTGATTGTAATAATTACGATTTAGATATAGTATATACTATAGGAACTACAATGTTTTTCTTTCCGTGTACTGGTGCAGAGTACATGATTATAAATAAATATGTAGTTCTATATCTGATATGATAAAGTAGAGATATGTAAACATCATGGGCATTCATTTTTTACTATATACATACATTGCAGTATTTTCAAATAAAAGTTTTCAAAATTAAATTTTTGATTGGTTTATAAAAGTTACGGGCATCAAAGAAACTAATGAAATGTTGATTGTCTATATATATGTATCTGAAAAATAACGAAAGCGATATTATATAAGTGCACCGAAAGACTTCGGATAAAGAAACCTGCATGATTATTTCACACACCCACCTAATTTGAAATCAAAATAATATTTGATAATCGTCAACGATAAAACATCTTAATTTTTTTTTTGTTTTTTGTTATTATTTTATGAAATTAAAAAATAAAATGATAATTGGAAACAAAAGACTATTTCATTATTATTATATTTTTATTTTTATTTTTTATTTTTTTGAACGATCGAAGCGATTGGAGAGTAAATTAACGTGAGTAATGGAGTGACTGACACGATGATAATGGGCAACGATCGGGCGTTCGTGACGCGAATGTGAAATCACCTCAGCTGTAGCTGTAGTTGGGTGATGCTGGAACGAGAATTTCTGGTCCTACTCGCACCTCCGGACACTTGGCTCATTCATTCTTTCTCCAGTCTACCGGAACTCCCCAATCCTCCGTCGCCGGTACTTTTATTGCAATTTTTTTTTTTTTTTTCTATTTAACTCCCTTCATTCTCCTTCTACTTCTACCAACATCCTTTTTTTACATACACACACACATATCTATCGGTATATTTGGATTTTTCTACTTCGTTTTGTTATTCTTGCCTATACTTTAGTACGTCTTGGCGCAGTCACGGGTCTCGCACGTGCTCAACCCATAAAAATTAAGCCCTATTCAGTGCGCGCGCGAATACTACCTTGACGAATAAGAACGAAAGAAAGGAAGACGCCGAGGAAATTAAATTGACAAAATAAGAAAGACCGGGACAGTAAAAGTATAAAAGAAACTTAGGTACGCGTGCGCAGAGGCACAAACACTCTAAGAAACGTTATTCGCTTGTACGCTTTTCCAACTCTTTATATATTTTCCTTCTTTGCTTTATTTATTTATTTATTTATTTTGTTTATTTTCTGAGCGAAATGTCAAAATAAATGAAAAATATAAAAAGAAATGGTGAATTATTTTTAAACGACTCGCCACGCTAACTTGTCCTGAGGTATTTTCATTATTTTATACTTAATTTTTTTTATTTTTATTTACATTACTACAGGTAATAGAAAAAGTAGTTTGAAAAATATTTAAACTTTATATTATAAAATTATAGATACAAGTCACAAAATGAATTCAATTGATTTTTTTTTTACTTTTTCTACCTCTAAGATATAAAAAAATGTATTTGTCTATTTGTCTATAAAAGAAAAAAGTAAAAGAACAATTGTGCTTCTGTCACTATATACATATATTGTGAGAGTAAAAGACAATTAAAGATAAAATTACAATTCTACACAAATATAGATATACACATCAGACATCACATTCATTCAACACAAACTACCATGTTATGTTGTCGCCACACATCAAGTGCTTTTGAGAGATTTTTATTGACATTTTGACGAGTATAGAATAACGAAAAAACGAAAAAAACGAAAAAACAAAAAAAAAAACTTTCAGACCAAATAATATATTTTCTTATAAATAAATAAAATTTATTGAAAAAATATATATATTTTATGTATATAGTAGATAAATGAAATGTCAATTTATGTAGAGTATATATAAGCTGGTTGAGAAAAGTAGATTATATGGTTAGCCTGATGGAATAAACTTTTTTTATGCATATAGAGAAAACCACCAGGTATATATAATATATATTATAGAGACTTTTTTTTCTCTTTTACCCGCAAGACAATTTTTCGAGTAGTTTAGAATACGTTATCATCCTGCTCGTCGTTTTTATATTTACATATATGAAAATGACGATATGGTCCTCTTAACCATTGCCATTGATCGCTTATATATGCATGGTTCATGTTTTATCTCTACAAACTTTTAACTAATAAATTATTAATTTATTAATAATAATAATTTTAAAGCATTTAATCTAAATCTCAAATTTAAAACGTTATTGCTCGGCGGTCTCTTTGGATCAGAGCATTATAGTATAATAGAAGTGCATGGTAGAAGAGACAAGTCGACCAATTAAATAATTCATCCGATGAATTATTTCCATGGTTAATACTACTCTGATGCCTGGCGCACCACCGTCACTGCCGACGCGGTATGCTGGTATATCGATTTAACTCCAGAACGGATCTCGATTATATTTTCGTCTCGGGTCATATCATATATCCGTCGACCTGCTACTGTCATATACACTTACTCATATACCTACAGATTTACGTGTGACATTGCCCACGTACATCACAGCAATGATATCCAGAATTAGATAAAATTTCATCATCATCATCATCATCATCATCATCATCATCATCATCAATGGCCTCTATACTAACCGCTCATCGTCACCATATATCATATCTTCAATCATATATATATATGTAAATTTATTTAAACAACCTATATATTCTCTATTCTATACATATATTGTGTATACACAATACAATCTCTCTCACATTACAGAGTAGTATTTGCTATTAAATTATTCGACTATTAGTTCAAGCACTGGACACAAATATTTACACACATATACGTGTAGTAGTATCATCACAGAGAGACAGTAGCAGGGTAAATGCATACTCGCAATCCGCGCCTCATTACAAAATGAATAAACGTAATCGGGGATTAACCTCCCAGGAAAACTATATTCCCTTTTTACTCTTGATTTTACTCGCCGAGTTTCCTATTTATTCGACTAATCTTTACTTTTTTCCCTGATTATTATTATTATCATCACTTATAATATGGTATATATTTATGCTCAATCCCATTAATCAATAATAACACTCGTGTGATATAAATAAACCAATACAATTGTTAAACTCTAATTATTTTATCTTTTCCTTCCCCTCCCAGCGTTATTCTCGCAAATAACCAACATTACTGATATACGTAATTATTAATTGAACCAGTAGCATTGCCACCATTATTCAACTAACAACAGATCATCAGCATAATTATTATACATACATATATAATATTAACATTGTGTGCAAAATCCATATATTTTTATTATTATCAATTATTCAAATCTTAAATTTCGATTATTAAACAGGAAACATATTTAATTATATAACAGAGGAGTTATTTTTTAAAAATATAAAAAACATTTTTTTTCTTTATAATGATGTAATTAATAAAATTTATATATATAAATAAATAATGATTATTTTCAGGTGATAGCTGTGTTACTGTATTTGGTCAACAGGGTCCAGTATTTGTGCTTGAACCACCAAGTACTTTGGTATTTTCAAATACAACAGGTTCACAATTAAGCTGTTCAGCTCATGGAAGTCCAACGCCTCATGTCACATGGATTACAAGTCCAGATCAAAGGACCGTCACAGCTGTTCCAGGTCTCAGGTATATACATTTAAATAATTATATTTTTTAATCAAGTACTATACACTCCGATATACCTTAACAAATCTCTCTCTCTCTCTATCTCTCTAAATATATATCTGTGCGGAATATAATCTTAACACAGAAATAAATATTCTATTACTGTTATTACTGCTAAAATACTAAAACTACTACTGCTACTGCTGTTGCTGCGACCGTACTGGAAAGCAATAGTTGGCAAAATCCATTTCCTTTGGTTAATCGAAATCTGGATTTCCTTCTTAATATCCTACTCTTAGACATGTATATATATATATATATATATAATTATATGTGGACCAAAAGCAGAAAAAAATATTATAAAAGTCATTTAATGAATATTTTTTTCTTTTGTGATTAATAGAAATTAAAATTTTACTTAAAGTAATACAACAATTAAATAATATTATCAATAAAATTGTTATATAGATCATTATTATTATTTTTATTTTTTTTGAGATTTTATAATTATATATATTTTTGTTTAAATACGTATATAAATATAGATATATAAATAGTGTACAGAAGAAAATAAGGCAAAATAAGACAAGCAAATCAATACATGTAGCAGCAGTACAGCAGTTCGAGTAACTTTTTTCGCGTTTTAGAAGAGAAGATATATACCAGATATATACCAGGAGTAAAAAGTGTCCGAGTCGGGAACCAAGATATCTCCTATCGATCGTCTAGTATAGTCGTTTGGTCGTCGTTGAGAGTTAAATGGTCTGCAATCGTAAAACTTTAAGGGATATGCGATTTTACTGCTGAATGGGAAAAAAAAAAATCCTAATCCTAACGTGCATACATATATATATACAGTAGCTATAAACTCTCGGCCTTTCACTATAGGCGTAAATTTTATTTTTAGCAGTATAAACTTTTTTAATTTCCCGATAAGAAAATTGAAAATTTTCAAAAATTCGGCAAGTTATTGGTTTCACCCCGATTTTCGAAAATCGAATTTCTAACAGATCTTGACGTTTTGAGGTTCTAGGAAACTATTCTGACTAATTTAAAGATCATAGTCGAGTGTATGTATGTATGTAAATATCTACTGTAACTTTTGAACGGATGAACCGATTTTGATCGTCGAGGTGGCGTTCGACGCGGCTTGTTAATATCTTGAAGCTGTAAAAATTGAGCTTGATCGGTAGGGTGCGTTCGGAGATATTCCAAAAATTAAATTTTTTCAAAAATGTTTTTTTTTTATAACTTGTAATGTAGTCGATGGATTGATTCTAAAATCTAATCAGCTCTAAAACTTTATAAGCCGCATTGAATGCCACCTCAACCATCAAAATCGTTTCATTCGTTCAAATGAAACCGTTGTCGAAAGAATTAAAAACAAAAAACAAAATTTTTGTTAGTATTTTTGAAATTTCTCAAAAACGACTAGATAAATCAATTCCAAAATCTAATCAGCTTTAGAACTCAATAAAACGCGTCGATTGTCACCTCAACCGTCTCAATCGGTCAATTCGTTTGAGAGATATCGTTGGAGAAAAAATAGTAAAAAAAGTTTTTTTTCAAAAACAACTTCTTACAAAAGTATTTTCGAGCTCCTTGAGCTCAAGGAGCTCGAAAACAGCGACAAGTTTTGGGGCTGGCCCGCAGGGTCAACCGATATAGACCGATTTTTTTTTAAGCAAAGTTAATAAATTACTTATACTTATTATTAAATTTTTATCACATTGGTTCTACGTATGCCTCAATAAAAAAATTTGATAGTTTTCGCAGACAACGCGAACCAAAAAATGATATTATTTTTGTTTGAAAGTCTTTTATTCCATAGCTAACGATATTTGCTTATTTCATATGCTTTTCGCAGACAGTCAAAGAAAATACGGGAAAACGACAAGCTCCTGCAGAAACATGTCAAATATGTATAAAGACTAGTAGTCAGCTGACATCGTGTTCACCGTGATCGTCTTCTTTGTATATAGAATATATATTCTTTTATAAAGTTTATAAAACCTTAACAACACACATCACACGATGACGTGATTTAAGCTACTTCTTATATTAAAATTAAAAAAATTTCTATATATGTTTAAGGAAAAATATTATTTTGATCAAAGTATAGTATAGAGAGAATAAGTTTGATGATAGTTATAATGGTTTTGTTTAATTTTTTTATTTCAGACAACTATTGGGTAATGGGACTCTCTACTTTCCTCCGTTTCTTGCACAGGACTTTAGAGCAGAAGTTCACAACGCACGATACCGATGCCGAGCCAGCAATTCAGTTGGTACTGTTATATCTCGTCAAGTTACACTTCGTGCTGGTATATTTTTTTTATTTTTATAAATTATTTTAAAATCAATGCTAGTGTTTAAATTTTATATATTTATATTTGTATCAAAACAGTTATTACTTGATAATAAATTCAAAAGCAGTATTATTGCACGTGTTATGAAGGTAATAATCTTACCTATCTAGCTACCGCGATCCTGTCTTACTATATATATGTAGGGATAATAAGAGAGAGAATGCGAAAGAGAAAGAGAAAGAGAAGGGGTGAGATAGTTGATCCTACACTTTATTCTCATCCCCTAGACAGCTTGTCCGTGAAATACCTTCTCCACCTTTCCTATACACATTGAATTTAAACCTTCATCCATAGTATGTACCATCTACATTCAAGACACTCAGATCCAATTACATCTCTCGTGTATCAGCAATTGAATTCGAATACGATGACAACAAAGACGAGGAAGACGACTACAAAAACAACAACACTTTTTTCATTTATTTTTTTCATCTTATATTCCTGATGTTGTTCTTATCTTGTCAAGTACTTTAGAATATATTATTGTAATTTTAATTTCATTTAATTTAATAATATTGATATTATTATTATATAATTTATTGAATATCAATAAAAATTTTCAAATTCAATTCAGTACATTAAATTTTATTATATAATATAATAAAATGAAGAAAATAAAGTATGATTTGCGCATGGACTAACCCGGGGCCCCGTGCACGTGATATGCCATTTAAATAGCTGATTATCCCAGCATACACACCATCAGTTTATGTATGATAAGCTCTACTTCGTACATCTTTTCGTCGTCAATTCCTTTCCTAGTTTCCTACATGCCCGTCCTTACATCTATATATCTCAGTTTTAGATCTTTCTTTTACATCTTATATATTCTATATATCATGCAATCACATCAGCATTTATATCATATGAAAAACTGTCATTGTTATTATTGTTTGGGTCGAGATGATATACGATAGCGGCTGGCAAAATTGGATATCTAAAAACTTTTTTCGACACACTTTAGTTTTACTGCAAAAATTATATTTTCTATTTCACTATGGAAATAATTTTATTAAACTTTCTAATATAAATATAAAAAAAATTTACTTTTCATGGCAATTATATCATGTATAGAACAGTAAAAGATATACGAGTACTTAACTCATAAAAAATTTTTATTTTGCTCAGCTCTCGTCTATAAACATAAACTATTTTGACACATTGTAAATAAAATGTACAATTATAGATATTCAAATTATACGAAATTCTGGTATTGCTTCAATTATTATATATTTGATTTTCTTTCCACGCCAAATAATATAAGTAATATTAAAATATATAGACTCTATACCCCCTAATTAAATTGCTATCAGATTTCTATGCCGCCAACGTCAGAAACAAGATTGTATGAGTTTGCCGCAACAGAATATATGTATTTAAAATATCTCGTATTTGACGTCAATTCTATTAGGTCTGGGTATTTTTCATCATATATATATCGTGCAGTACTACTCTCTTACTGAGTGATGTTTCATTACCCTTTGGAAGTAGGCTGCAGAAAGAGCGCAAGTGGCGCTTATGCAATATATATTTTCTAAAGACTCTCTCTTGGATGTAGAAGAGGAACGTTCATTAAAATATGTTTCGTTCTACGCAGTAATTACATATTTAATTATTTAAACGAGTGACCTGGCATTCATCAACATTTCTTGCGAATTTTTTCTTATTTCTGTCTCGCAGTCGTGTGCCTGTCACGTTCGTTAAATACACGTCCCATACCCCAACTATATATTAATTATTAAAACCCTAAAAGCATACTTTCTATATATATATTATAAAAAAAAAATAAATCCTAGTTTAAAATTTAACAGTAAATTATTTCGTGTACGCTAAAACTTTTTTTTCGTATAATTAAATCAATCTAAAGCGTATTATGAATATATAAAAGTAGATATATATGCGACATCAAAAAGAGAATAATTAATCATGAGAAAACTTTTCCCCCGTCTCTACGAAGACTACAACGACGGACGATTCAATTTATGTATCCTCAGGCATTCAAGAAGAGGATATAAATATATATATATATATCGGAATAGTGCATAGGGTGGTATCTTACTTCAAGTTCATTTACTTCCTCTTTCTAGATCTTACGGTCTTGTATATATAGAAATTATATAGCATTCAAAAAGCATAAGTGATTGCACACTTACAACTCTTGAATGCTTTCCCCCCAACTCGTGTTCCGCCCTCTTATTATGATCTATATAGTATATATTTTATCTAGAGTTACAATCTCATGTATATGTTCAACAGAAGAGTAAGTGCAAACCTTTGGAAGGCCAAAGACGCGACTAAACAGAATTGAAAAGAACCTCGACTTATCTAAAATGACATCGGACCAAACAGTTTTCGAGAGGGCTTATTTTTTTTTTTCCTTTTTTTTTTCATTGTTTTTTTTTTTTTCTATAGCTCATATAGTCATTGTTAAACTTTATTCTTTTATGACAGCCCTTCTCGCGCTTTTTACTCTCCGCCTGCTCTTATTCTCTTTTTCAGTAGCTCTCTGTTATGCCGCTACTGTTGTTACCTATATGTACTGATGCATCTTACCCACCCACCTACCAGCACCTGCTTGCACTCGATTTTATCAAGAACCCTTTACTATTTCTTTTATTTTATTTTTTAATAACTTTAAGGCTTAATACTGAAACTATATCTCACATAATACTCATTAAAATATTTTTTAAAATTATATGCATATATTTAAAAATTTTGTAACAAGCGCGAATATTTTTCTAAATTTTACAGGATTAATACTGTTTAATATATTTATCTAAAAATTAAAATATTATAACCTTGAACGTATATAATTTAGAAAAAATGTAGGTCGTAACAAATCTCCTGTAATGACACCGAGTACATTTTGCTTTCGAATTAAAAAACAGAAGAGATAGAGAATTATTTTCTTAATCTTGTACTTTTTGACAATGTTTATATAAAAAATTTTTTTTATGAATTCATATATTTCTCGATATTATTCATTATTCTCTTGAACGATGTAAACAGATTTATAAAATATATAATACATAGGGCAATTTTCCAATACCGAAGAAAAGTTAATTTTGATCAATTTGAAAAAAAAAAAAAAATAAATAAATAAAATGAAAATGCCTTTGAAACGTAAAAAAATATCATCACTGAAAGTTGTATATCCATCAGCATTGCGCTCCGATTGAGATCCTATACTTTCTCAGGTATATTGGCTTCATTTTCACATTTTATATCATCCGTCTCGTTTCACCATGATTTTATTTACTTTCCCCTCTCATCTTCATTGCCGTCGTCACCACGTAGTCAACGACGCCATCGTCGCTTATCATTCGGCCTCAAGCTATATATACTATACTATATAATCATACATATGCATACAACAGTAGTGTAGTAGCTTTAAAGCTAGTGATACTACTAATACTACTACTCCTTCTGCGACTATCGTGCGTGCGTGTATGGAATATCCTTTTCAATTTTATTTTGCTTTTTTTTTTTTTTTTTTTTTTTCTCTATGTTATGGACTACTCACACAAGGAACGGAAGAAAAAAAATTGACATTTTTCACTGGTTTATATTTTACTCATAAAAGAATGATCGATTGTTGAATAGAACCACTCTGTATATATATATATACATACATAAATCAGACTGATTTTCATTCGCAACTCTTGAGTTGCACATCACACATCACAATGAATAAAAGCCGCTACATATGTATATACTATGTGCAGAATATATATATAAATTATAAATCGGACTAGAGCATAAAAATCCTCTTTGCGTCGTACTTGATTGGATCGTAATCAATCACGTGGTATTTCTTATACGAGTACAGCAACCGATGATAAAGCTTTACGGAAAACCCTTTCAAGTCAAAGTATATACATATATAAAAACAGAAAAAACTGAAAACTGTGCTTACTAGATAGGATATATGTATATATGCATGTCACATAACTATAAAACATATATCGAAATAAAAAAAAAAAAACTTTTTTTTTCTCTTTCATTTTTTCCTCTGATCATGTCGTAGTAGTAACTAGAAATCATGTACGTACAGGTGCTTTAGCAATCGTACTCTATGACGAAAAAAGACTTTATGTATATATATAACTTTTTCTTTGTTACATTCTATGCTATATATATTTATACGTTTACTTTTTTAAATTTTACTCTCTTATAGTTCTCACTGTACCTGGATACGACGTGAGGGTAAACAGATCGCCGGTTGTCGAAGGTTGTAATGCTGTATTGTCTTGTACTGCGAGAGAAGACGTTAAAGAACATTTAACAGTGACGTCATGGTATCGAGACGATGCCATTTTACTACCTGGTAGTATTGATACAGGTAAATTATTCATAATTATATAACTTGTACATAATAACAATATAGATAATAAAAAGTGTTTTAAACTAAGTATAGTAAACGAGCCAGATAATATAAAACGCTAGCGTCTAGATCCATTACATATATATATTTATATAAAACTAACTTGAACCCTTATTACGATCATTTAGTATTTCGTCTTAACAACAATCACTGAGACTTAAACTCACTGTACTGTAATCTTTTATTCGTGAGCTCTTTTGCTTATTATTCTTACTTAGTTGCTTTATATAATAATTGCCTTAATATCATTATTATTTTAATAAACAAACCGCAGTGATCAGACTATTTATAATGCAACGGGTATTTCTAAATAAATCACGTGTATACTCTCTTAAAATGAATCAGACAAAAGTGCTGCAAATCAGTGAATATTCGAATCTTTTCAAATAAAAAAATCTGAAAAACGATTGACCCTGTGGACCAACCCCAAAACTTGTCGTCGTTTTCGAGCTAAGAGAGCTCGGACACGTTATTATTGGTAAACTTTTTGAGCTAAAAAACGGCTGGACCAGAAATATATACATTTCACTGAAAAAAAGGAGCTCGTAAACGTTATTTGCAATGTATATTCGAGCTCGTCAAGCTCGACGATACCCAGTGATATACATTAGTATTTTTGAAACTAATTCGAAATTAATGAGAATAGCTTCCAAGGACCTGAAAACGTTGATATCTGTTGAAAACTCGATTCTCGAAAATCGTATACCAAAACCAATAACTTGCCGTTTTTTTTTAATTTAAAATTTTTTTAACAGGAATTCACAAAATAATATCTCATGTGAATGTTATTAAAAATTTAAAATTATACTCAATTTACTATAACATTTGTTTAATCATTCTCAATCTCTATGTACTTAGTCTTATTAAAGAAAAAAAAAACGTTTTATTTTCTCTCATAATTATCAACCCTCGACCTCATATGTAAACTGGGTATATATATATATATATATATTTACTGAGTGGATATCCCGTAGTTGACATATACATACAAGACTATCAGAGTCAAATCTCTTTTGTTTTTCACATTTTTTATTCTCTTGTCTATTTCCTCTCTCTTTTTTCTCTATACAACTATTATGCCTTTGTATTTTCACTTCGACAGACTCCCAGGGACTCTTTCGTTCTTTATCTTTATTTTTTTTTTTCTATTCCACTATTAATTTTCTATTTTTTTTCATTTTTTTTTTTTTTTTAATACTTTTTGTCTCTTTGAATGTGATTCTTTTTATTTTATAATCAGTTTTTATTTTAAATTTTAACGTTAATCGACTTGTCGAATAACTATGTATCGAAAAATTATGTCGATAATTTAAAAAATATAATATGTAACTGTAATAAATCATTATAATATTAATAATTATCTAAATATGTCTAAAACATATACGAAACAAGTATTTATTTTCCTCTAATCAATATAATTTTTCTAATAATTTTTAAACTTTTCCTATGAAATGAAAATTAAAAATTTAGTTGCAAAAAAAAACTTAGAAATTAGATTATGTAAATAATATTTTTTAGTTAAAGAGCTCATTGAGCTGAAAGACACCGGAAAGCTTTAAGGCTGGCCCTCAGGTTAAGCATTTTTTTATATTTATATAGAGTATAAATGTTTACATAACACTCAAATGTAACGACAAACTTTACTCGATTAATATAATAAATATATACATATAAGATTCGTTTTCTACAACTTTATAGTCCTTTTTCGTATACCTTTATCAAAGTTCTCTCTATATGTATACTATATATGTATAATTCTGATAACTAGTATATAGTGACCAGTACATAGTCCATACTATACCTCACGACACTTAAGCATTCATGTTCCATACATATTTATGCAACTTGGTTTAACGTAACAGGTTATACTTACTATATAGCACCACTACTACTACTGCTACTATTACTACTACTACTACTATTACTATTACTATTACTATTACTATATAATATTATACGATTTGGCTTAGGAGTAGCATGCGCGCCCTACCATTCAGGTTTATCCCGTCCACACACTACTCCAACCCTTGTTCAAGTATCTCTCTCATCCCTATCTCCGATTTTACACCAACACAACTACTTGATATCCTATGTATATATATATATATATGAATAATACTGTGCAGGTCGTATCGTGCGGGCGTGTCGAGGTGTGATACGTTTGTTTTATACCTCCACAAATATAAATACCACATATTGTATTTTAGTGTGTATACACACAAAGTCTATTACCTATTTCTCTAGCTTTTCAATATTATCCATATAACTCAAATACACGCATGCCATTAATTTACATATTACTTAACCGTAAGTGTTATACATTTTTAAATGGAAAAAAATTTCCAATAGTATACTTTTATCGATTTTTACCATATCACTACGAAAATTAAAAATAAAAAATTTTGCAAAGTCGGGTCCTAACATGCCCTATTTTCTGAAACAAGTTTTGCAGTTGGCCCGTAAGGTCAATCGTTTGCCAGATTTTTTATATAAATTTCCAATAATAATAATAATAAAATCGTTAAAGCGTTATTTAATCTATTTATATATACACATATATATAGAAAAAAGTAAATAAGTTAAATTGAATTGATTGAAAAAATAGCTAGAGAAAAGAAAATGCAATTGTATATTACAAGTTTATATATGTATGTGTGCATGTTGTAGGCGAATGGTTGTGAGTTATAGAGTGAAAATTTGAAGAAATGAGTAAGATATATCTACAGTATATATATATATATATTCTACACATGAGAAAATAGATAGAAGTTATATAACACGCAGAGGGAATTGTGGGAATACCGGCTATTTATCTCAACGTATTTTTATTCCATCCGCGAAGGCGATATTAAATTGCTTCTTCTTCTTTTTTTTTATATTTTTTCTTCTTTTTCCTTCGCAGTAGTATAGACGGAGAGAGCATCAGACGCACGCTTTGCCGCCACCAATACTCAACCCCTTTTTCATCTTTTGCACGTATCCACTTCATACTATACTTAATTTTTTCGTAAAGCTTCAACACACTAGATAACTCCTACTACCTATTACTGGATATTCTTTTTATACATTTTTTCACTTTACTCTTATACTTGTATTAATAAATTACCCTGTCCGATATTAAAACTTTTAAATTATAAATAAATAAACAGGTGGAAGATTTGTCGTAACTTCTCAGGGTGATCTTCACATTAGAAATACTCGAGCAGATGATGGTAGAGCTCTTTACTGGTGCTTAACTTTACATACTTTAACTGGAGAACGCAGAAAAAGTGAACATGTTACATTAACAGTCACAGGTATAAAAAAAAAAAAAAAAGCTTAGAAAATATGGTAAGAAATTTGACGAATATTAATAATTATTGATTATTTAAAAATAGAACCTACAGGATCAATGCCCCCAAGATTGATGCAACATTCACAAATAGCAATATCAGCGGAGAGAGGATCAGATGTTCATTTAACTTGCTCAGCACAAGGTAGTCCACCTCCTCAATTTACGTGGTATCGTGACGTCAATGGTCAGTATTAAAAAAGAAACAAGAAAAAAAGTAGAGAAAAAAAAAGATTAGATGGTAATTACATGTGTATATATAGGACATTCGATACCGGTAGAATCGTTTGGACGAATTCAACTTTGGGGTGATTTAATGCAAATCCGTCGGGTTGATGCCCAAGACGCCGGAAGGTATATATGCCGAGCAAGTAATCAATTTGGAGAGCAAAGAGCTGAAACTCATTTATCTGTAACGTCAAAGTTAAATGCTCGAATTCAACCACGACTTCAAGTTATTAATTCTGGAGAATCAGCAACCATGAATTGTACAGTTGAAGGTTATCCTGTTGAAAGTGTTGAATGGTTACACGATGGAGTACCTGTTCTTAGTTCACAGGATACAAGAATACGATTATTAGCACCTTTAGTTCTTATTGTTGGATCCGTAGGTCGTAAAGACAAAGGAATGTATCAGTGTTTAGTAAGAAGTGACAAAGAAAATGCTCAAGCAACTTCTGAATTAAAATTAGGAGGTAACATCAACACAATCACTACCAATAATGACAATATTATTTAAATAATTATAATTTTTTATGTATTATTTAAAAGATACCGTTCCTGAACTGCAATATACATTTATTGAACAAGCCTTGAGGCCCGGTCCCCCAGTGTCGTTAAGATGTTCGGCAACTGGTTCACCACCACCCTCATTCATCTGGTTATTAGACGGTGAACCCTTGAGCGAAATTGCTCAGGGACACAGGTATATAACTATTATTATTATTAATACTTGTTTAGAATTTAAATTAATAGTTGTAATGTTATTTATGTAGATACGCTATAGGACAGTATGTTGATCAGTCGGGGGATGTAATAAGTCACTTGAATATAACATCAGCTGGTGCTGAAGATGGTGGACTATATGCATGTGTTGCAAGAAATACTCTTGCTTCAGTTGAGCATAAAGCACGATTAAATATATACGGACCACCTTATATTCGTTCAATAGGTCCAGTACGTGCTATTGCCGGTATAGATACAACAATAGCTTGTCCATATTCTGGATATCCAATAACAACTGTCGAATGGTCAAGAGGTGGAGTTGAATTACCTTTAGATATGCGACATCGCGTTGATACTGAGGGATATTTAACAATAGCAACAGTTGATCCAGATGATGCTGGTACTTATACTTGCACTGTACGTGCCAGTACTGGAGAAACTGCCAGCAGAGATATTAAATTAACTGTCAGCAGTAAGTTTATTTAATAACAAAAAAAAATAAAATAATAATAAAATAAACATAATAAAATAGGTCCACCAGTAATGAGCCCATTTGCATTCCCACCAAATTTACAAGAAGGTAGTCGAGCACAAATCACATGTGGTGTTACTTCTGGCGATCTACCAATTTATTTTTCTTGGCTCAAAGACGGTGAACCTTTGCCTTCATCACTTCGAGTAACTCAATTATTATTATTATTATTATATTTATTTTATATTATTGATAATTAAAAAAAATGATTTAATATTTTAATAACAATAGATTGAAGAAAGAGGAGCTGAATTTTTTAGTTTACTTGTTTTCAAAGAACTAACATCACGACATAGTGGAAAATATACATGTGTTGCAACAAATAATGCAGCTAAAGTTAATCATACGACAGAATTGTTGGTAAAAGTTCCACCACAGTGGACGTATGAACCTCAGGATGTAGCTAGTCTACTGGGTAATCCATTAAATGTTCACTGTGAAGCCAAGGGTTTCCCACCACCACGGATTACCTGGCTCAGAAGTAGAGGAAGAAATTCAAATGACTATCAGCAGTTGGCTGAGAGTTTGGATAGTAGGATTATGATTCTACCAAATGGATCTTTGTGGACTGCCGCAGCGGGTCCTCTAGATGAGGGCCACTATCTTTGTCGAGCTAACAATGGTATTGGCTCGGGTCTCAGTAAAGTTATTTACGTTTCAGTTAATGGTAATAATCATAATAATAATAATAATACTATTCAATATGTTTATATATTATTATCATTATAAATTTTATATAGAACCTGCTAGATTTGAAAGCCAAAGTAAAAATGTAACAATAAGACGAGGCGATGCAGTAACACTTGACTGTATTGTTATTGGTGATAATCCAATAGAAGTACAATGGTTACATAATAATGAAAGAATAGATACCAATAGCCATAGACTGAGTATAAGTCAAGTTAAAACTGATACTGGATTAAAATCACAATTATCAATAGGTATAAGTGATAGACAAGACTCGGGAGTTTATCGATGTACTGCTGACAATGCATATGGAAGAAGTGAACATTTAATTTATTTAGCTGTTCAAGGTATATTTTTATGCATAAATAGTTTTTTTTTTATTTTTACAATTACTAATATAATGAAAAAAAAATTTATGTATCCATCAGAACGACCAGATCCACCTACAGCACTAGAAGTTATTGAAATTGGCTCGAGATCAATTCGGCTATCGTGGCGTAGGTCTTTTGATGGAAATAGTCCCATCAGAAATTACATTATTCAATATAGAGCTTTAAATCACGGTCCAGTTGACGACTGGGATCCTTCGAAAACACATAATGTTACATTTACCCCGGGTAGTAATTCAAATATTGCCAGTAATAATATTATTATTAATACCGGTGGCTCTATAAATTCAATTCAAAATCAAAATAATATTTTATTATCAACATCATCATCACCATCTTCAATGTATGAAAATAGTGGAAATGATGATCAAGAAATAGCATTAGTGGGTGGTCTTCATCCAGCAATAACTTATACATTTCGTATTATTGCAATAAATTCAATAGACGCAAGTGAACCAACAGAACCACCAGTTGTTGCTAAAACTCAAGAAGAAGCTCCTACAGAGCCACCACAAAATGTTAAAGTACAATCAGGTGGATCTGGTGAATTAATAGTAACATGGCAACCACCACCAAAAGAATCATGTAATGGTGATTTATTGGGTTACATTGTTACTTGGTCAGAACACTCGGCATCAACATCAGGTGTTAATCAAAGTAAAAGTCTTACTGTTAATGGATGGGCCACTACTAAAGTTCAATTAACAGGATTAAGAAAATTTACAAAATATGATATTACAATAAAAGCATTCAATAGTATTGCTGCTGGGCCTGCTAGTCCAACAATTGTTGGTACAACACAAGAAGGAGGTAATTAGAATAATTAAAATAAAATTATAACAATATATGGCGCATTTCACGCCAAATCGACCACGTTTGACCCCGACCCCTTTCGATTTGGCTGAAAAATTTTGAAATTGAAATAGCGATGATAAACCAAATGGCAATTTTTTTTTTTCATTTTCTTTGTTTTCACGTGTAGTTTTTGAAAAAAATTATAGTAAAATTATTTATAGGTATCTTCTATTTTTTTTCAATTTTTAAAAAAAAAATCCAAATTTTTTCGAGGATTATCACTTTCAATTAATTTTTTCGTCTTAATTTTTCAAAAACTGAAGTCGTCAAAAATTTCCAGAGTGATGTTTTATAAAATAAGCCCATTTGGGCAAAAATTTTTTCTTCAATTGATTAGAAAAAATAGAAGGAAAATTCCGCCCACTCTGGGATTGGCGTGAAAAATCGCAGAATAAATTGAAATTTTTTTTGAGAAAATAAAAAAAAAAAAAATAAAAAATGGCCAACTTTAAGAAAATTATAGTTTTTCTCAAAAAAGTCGAAAATTTCATAGTTTATCATCTTAAAATTTTTTTGTATCTTTTTCTGAAAAATACATTCAAAGACAAAAATTAAAAAAAAAATGTCCCAATTAGTCAATTTTTAAAGAAGCTATAGCTATTTAAAAAAATAAATGCCTTATTTTTGAAAAACTCATAACTTTTTTTGGACTGGTCAAAAAAATTTGAAAATTTCCTGAAAAATGATTTTAATGGGGTAGAAAAGGAAAAAAAATTTTCAGCCAAATCGAAAGGGGTCGGGGTCAAAAGTGGTCGATTTGGCGTGGAATGCCCCATATAAATATTTATTTAATAATTAAAATTATTGTTATTATTATGTAAAGTACCTGAAGCACCGCCAACACAAGTTATTTGTTCACCACTATCATCACAAAGTGTTAAAGTATCATGGAGTTCACCACCAGCTCATCAACACGGTGGAATTATTCAAGGCTACAAGGTATATTACAGACCAGTACCAACTGATAATATGGAGATATCAACAGTTGGAGAAGTTAAACGTACATCAAGTGAAGAAACATATTTACATACTTTATATAAATACACAAATTACTCAATAAGAGTATTAGCATATACAGGCGCTGGTGATGGTGTTTTAAGTTCACCAATTTATTGTACTACCGAAGAAGATGGTAATAAAATAATAAATAAATTAAAATATTTATAATTATTATATTATTTAAATAATTTTACAGTACCAGGACCTCCAGCTGGGATTAAAGCACTTGCTCTTACAGCAGAAAGTATTTTAGTATCATGGTTACCGCCATTACAACCAAATGGTAAAGTATCTCAGTATACAATATACAGTAAAGAAGCAGGAGCAAGTCGACATAATACTCATACAATGCATGAACCCCCATCATCACCAACAGATACTCTTACAATGGAATTACGTGGTCTTACAGAAAGGTAATTAATCTAATGATGATGATAATAATAGTTATAAATATTACTTAATATAATTTGTTTCTTTTTGCAGCCAGTTGTATGAATTTTGGGTATCTGCAACAACGGGATTAGGTGAAGGTGAACCAACAACAATTGTTACTCAAACAACAAATACTCGAGCACCAGCACGAATAGCATCATTTTCACAATTATTACGACGTGCTGTTAAATCATCAGTTAGTTTATCGTGTTTAGTTGTTGGTAATCCAACACCACGACCAATTTGGAATTATAAAAATAATCAAATATCAACAGGACGTCAATATGAAATAACTGGTGAAGGTAATTTAAATATTAATGGATTAGATAATTCACTTGCTGGAAATTATACTTGTTCAGCGAGTAATCTTTTTGGTGATGATTCAATAACATATACAGTTGTTGTTGTTATGCCACCAAAAGCACCACAATTAGAATTACAATATACAACAACTCATAGTATTAAATTACGTTGGAATCGACCAGAAAATGGTGGTGCAACAATACAAGGATATGTATTAAGTTATAAACGTGATCAAGGTGGTTGGGAAGAAGTTATGTTGTCACCAGAACAAACAGAATTTACATTAAATGGATTAAAATGTGGTTCATATTATTTAGCACATTTAACAGCCCACAATCGTGTTGGTACTGGTGATCCAAGTTCGGTTATTAGTGCAACAACAAAAGGAACAAAACCCCAATTACCTAAAGAACGTGATATTATTATAACAAATTCAACATCTGTACGATTAAATTTATTATCATGGCCAAATGGAGGTTGTCCAATTCATTATTATACTGTTGAATATCGTAGACGTATTAATTCCGAACCATGGATATTGGTTGCCAGTAAAGCAACTGAAAATTTAATAATACGTGATTTAAAACCAGCAGCTTGGTATACCTTAAGATTGACTGCTAACAATGATGCTGGTGCTACTCAAACTAAAATGGAATTTGCAACAACAACATTGAGTGGTATAAATATTGGTCCACCAAATGACTTAATAATGGATGATGAATTTGTTAAAAATCAACAATCAAATAAAATTTTTTATATTGTTGTTGTACCACTTATTTGTGCTATTATTTTAATAGCATCTGCTGGTATACTGGGATATGTGATACTAAAAAAAAATAACAGATCATCTGGTAGTAGTTATTTAGGTGAAATTTTACCACCAGGACAATCCTCAAATCAATCTGGATTAGGAATAAATCCACAACATCATCAAACTCATCATCTTCATCATATGTCTAGCTGTATGTCAACAGTACAATTGAAATCGACAGCAGAACGTGATAATCGACGTAATCATCAAGTATATACTAGTTCTCCGGTTAAACAACAACAGCAACAGCTATTACAACAACAACAACAACAGCTACAGCTACAACAACAACATCAGCAAGATAATAGCTTACACAAAGCTACTGATCATGGATCAGGTAATTATTATTAATATTAATTAATGAATGCCACTACGCTGCAGTTGCACGGTCTGTTGTTGAGCTGCAGCGCATTTCGAAATGCACTCCAGTTGATTTAATTTGCGCACTATTCGAACATTATTATTAATAATATTATTTTTTTCAACAGAAATGTATGAAATAAGTCCATATGCAACATTCAGTGTACCAGGAAGAGAAAATCGATCAGTAACAACAGCGACATTAGATTATACCATGCAATTTAAAACATTCGGTCATTTAGAAAATGAAGACATAAATACAATTGATTATGAAAGATCAACAAGTGTTGTGGATTTTGAACGGTACTTAATTTTTGATTCATTTTATAATCCCTATTCCTTTATATAAATTCAATTTGTTGTTCTTGTTTGTGTACAATGCTTGTAGATCTAAAACCCCGAGATGGCACAAACAACGTTATTTTCCAAGTATTGCTGAAGCCGAAAGTAAATTACGTGCATCAAGTCGTGCTGCCGTAACAACTGGTGGCTCTGGAAGTGATACATCTGGTAGTCCATGTGGTGAATGTGCTGGTCCTAGTTATCGTGTACCAGTAAAACCTTGTCGAGGTTTTTATAATAATAATAATAATAATAAATAATAAATATTAATATATTTATTTTTAATATTATTTTAATTTTTGTAGATGTATTTTCACGTGGAGTAGAATCAAGTACAGAATCAAATAATGAGGGATCACCATCATTAGGACGAAGACCAACAAGAAGTCGCCAACAGTCGACCCGGTCCACTCGCAGGTAGCCAAGGTTTGTTTGAATTTCACGCAATAGTATACACTTTTTTATTATTAGTTATCATCATCATCATAATATATATAATAAAATAGATTATAAAGATAAGTGATAGTTAATATTTGTATGTTAAATAAAATACAATATATAGTTCAGTGGAGGATATGACGCTTTTACCACCAAGTGGTTTTAGCGATAGCCGCGAACTTAGCGAAGCTGAATGTGATCGTGACCGTGATTGTCATCAAGGATTGTCTATTGCAACCACCCGACATGGTGGTAGTCTTGGTAGACTTCCCATTGAAGCTGTCGAAACAATGCTTGCCAGGTATTTTATATCTTTATATTTTATAAATATCTTTAATTATTATTAAAATTTATGACTTTGTTTCTCTACAGGTATCAGCAGAGAAAAGAACAAGAGAAACTAGAATTTACAATACACGTATAATTTAAGTATAGTTTCACCATAATATTTAATAATTAGTTTAGTAGAAATAAATAGCCATCAGTAAAATAAATTTGGTCAATAAATCTTCGCGGGACGATGAGCATCAATGGCCGATAATTATATACCAATTTAATATATATAGTATTTGAAAAAAAAAACTAAATCAATACTAATACACAAGATTTAAAATCTTTTCATTTGAAAAGTAACTAAATAAATAGTTTAGCCTAATTACTTATAGAATCCACATCCATCTGAATAATAGTAGTATAAATCTACCCACACATATTATATACATCCGATATTATACAACATAAAGCTTTGTCTGATTAAGAGCCAGTTGTAAATAATAATTACTATCAGTATTGATATATATATGACAATTATATAACTGCCACACGAAATATACAAGACTGCCCTTCATATTGTAATACTAATAATATTTTAAGGTTCAACAACAACAACAACAACAACAACAATAAAATATATAAGTGTATAAATGATTATTAGTTTAGATTTACTATGGGGCAATAATAATAATTATAATAATGAATTGAATGAGAGAGCACACAAGTCTAATATTGAAGAGAGTATAATAAATAAATAAATAAATAAATGAAAATGTCAATAATAATATAGGCGTTTACACCATTATTATACACATAATTATTATTAATAAAAAAACCTAATGTATTATTTAAAAAGATTTTTATATCGAAATATTTGTTGTTTTTTTTTTTATAAAATGATTTTAAAATTGTATTGCGCAAAAAATTGTAGATAATGAATAATTTATGAATTATTTGTAATTAAATATACTTTTTAACGTTGAATTTGGATACGAATATATTGTTGTTGTTTTTATTTATAAATAATTATCATGCATTTAATTTTTTTTCACTCACCATTGGCTGGAACCTGCAAATTGAGTGTCAGTTATTCTCTGCTCCTACTGCTAATGATTTTGCTGTTCTATAAAAATACATTTTTTCATTTAATATAATGATAATAAAAAATATACACAATATTTTTAAAAATTATTACCATTATTTAAGATTAGCCTGTAATAATTTTAGCCAATAAATTTATAAGTCGATTATTTAAAAATAAAAAAATTTTGACATTTTTACAACTCGATACTTAAAAATTTATCAATAATACTATTCATCTAACCGTAAATTAATTTTAATTATATAAATTATTATTATAAACACAAAATATTCTCAATTAATAAACCGAGAGGAATAAATTTAAAGCCGCGCACTCACTGGACCTTCCACCATTTTGTTTTTTAAACTTTCAAATCCCCCTACCCCCTAGCCGCAGTACAAAGCTTTTGGCGCCATCTAATTTCAAAACAATTTCTAACTTATCAACAATTTTTTTTTTCGTGCGCATTAAATAATAAAAAAAAAAAAATATCAAGTGATTCGGGAGACAGAAGTATTGAAGGAAATAATTTTGGTAAATAATTAATTATTTTTTTAACTATTAAATTTATTATTATAATTAAAGTTATTTATTTAAATTTATTATTAAATTGATTGAGTATATATTATTATATAAATATACAAATTTATTTGGTGTTTTGATTTTCGAGCGTACTGTCAAAATGTAATCCATTAGATTTAGGTTAATTTTATTATTTATACATGTTGAATTATATAACAAAATAATAAATAAAAAATAATTACAGAAAATGTTGCGAGTTCCTCTAGTGCTGAGAGGAGGGCAAGTTTCGTCTTCAACTCAAAATCTTTCATCAAATTGTATTAAATTTATTTGTAAATCTGGTATTGCAACTTCATCAAAAAAATGTCAACAACCAGCAGCAGCAGCAAATGATTTAATTGAATTATTTATTGATGATCAATCAGTAAAAGTACCACCAGGTACAACTGTACTTCAAGCAGCAGCTAAAATCGGAATTGAAATACCAAGATTTTGTTATCATGAACGTCTTGCTGTTGCTGGTAATTGTCGTATGTGTTTAGTTGAAATAGAAAAACAATTAAAACCAGTAGCAGCTTGTGCAATGCCTGTTATGAAAGGATGGCGTGTTAAAACAAATTCTGATTTAACACGTAAAGCAAGAGAAGGTGTTATGGAATTTTTATTAGTTAATCATCCATTAGATTGTCCTATTTGTGATCAAGGTGGTGAATGTGATTTACAAGATCAAAGTATGGCATTTGGTAGTGATCGTAGTAGATTTACCGATATTGATTTTAGTGGTAAACGTGCTGTTGAAGATAAAGATATTGGTCCATTAGTTAAAACAATAATGACACGTTGTATTCATTGTACTCGTTGTATACGTTTTGCATCAGAAGTTGCTGGTATTGATGATTTAGGTACTACTGGACGTGGTAATGATATGCAAGTTGGTACATATGTTGAAAAAATGTTTTTATCTGAATTATCTGGTAATATTATTGATTTATGCCCAGTTGGTGCATTAACAAGTAAGCCATATGCATTTGTAGCACGTCCATGGGAAACACGTCGTACTGATAGTATTGATATATCTGATGCTGTTGGTAGTAATATTGTTGTATCATCAAGAACTGGTGAAGTATTAAGAATATTACCACGTGTTAATGAACAAGTTAATGAAGAATGGATAAGTGATAAAGCAAGATTTGCTTGTGATGGTCTTAAACGTCAAAGATTAATAACACCAATGGTGCGTATTGATAATAAATTAGAAAATGTTGAATGGGAAGGTGCATTATTAACAGCAGCACGTAAACTTGAAGCATTACCATCTGGTAAAACAGCTGTTATTGCTGGTAAATTAGCCGATGCTGAATCACTTGTTATATTAAAAGATTTTGTTAATAAATTGGGTGGTGAATTATTAGCCACCGAACAAACTTATCCAAATGATGGCTCTGGTATTGATTTACGTAGTAGTTATTTATTAAATAATAAAATACAAAATATTGAAGAAGCTGATGCTGTATTATTAATTGGTACAAATCCACGTTATGAAGCACCATTGATAAATACACGTTTAAGAAAAGGATATTTACATAATGAACAAAATATTGGATTAATTGGACCTAAAGTTGATCTTACTTATAATTATCAACATCTTGGACAATCACCAGATATTATAAATCAGTTAAAAGATAATAAACATCCATTTAATGAAATTTTACGTAATGCTAAAAAACCAATAATTATATTGGGGGCTGATCAGTTGACAAGAAAAGATGGACAACAAATTCTTTCTGCAACTCAAGAGCTTGCTAAAGTTTTGGGAGAAAACACTAAAGTATAATAAAAATTCATCAAAGTTATTATTATTTATATTAATTTTTAATTTTTTTTTTTTTCAGGTCTCTGATTGGAAAGTATTAAATATTTTACACACAAATGCATCACAAGTTGCAGCATTGGATTTGGGTTATGGTACAACAACTTTAAGCGAAATAAAAAAATCACAACCAAAAGTTTTATTTTTACTTGGAGCTGATGATTCAAATATAACACGAGAAGATTTTCCAAATACATTTATTATTTATATTGGCAGTCATGGTGATCATGGAGCAGCAATTGCTGATGTTGTATTGGCAGGAGCTGCTTATACTGAAAAAACAGCAAGTTACGTAAATACTGAAGGGAGAGCACAACAAACAGCACCAGCATTAACACCACCAGGTATGGCAAGACCTGATTGGAAAATAATTCGAGCTCTCGCTGAATTTTCCGGAGTTGATTTGCCATATGACAATTTATCTCAAGTTCGTGATAGAATTACCGAAATAGCTCCACATTTAGTACGATATGGTGATGTTGAACCAGCAAATTACTTTGCCCAAGCTCTTGAATTATCCAAAGTAAGTATTATTTATTTTAAAAAGTTAAAAAAGTTAATATTAATAAAAATAAATTTATTTGTTTAAATAGAAAACCGGAGGTTCATTTTTACAAGATCCAGTTGATGTAAAACAAAAATCATTGGAACAATTTTTCATGACTGACGTAGTTTCAAGAGCATCACCAACAATGGCAAAATGCGTTCAAGCAGTTTTAAAGCAACGTCAACTTCAAGCTTAATTCGTTACTTTTTTTTTTAATTCATTTTTTTCTAATTATTATTATAAACTATGTAAATGTAAATAGAAGATGTAAGGAGTAAAAATAGTATGATGAAATAATTATTTAAATAAAATATTAAAAGTAGTAAATAACTTATTTATCTAATAGGTAATTACTCACCTGTGGATTATTAATAAGTTAAATAAATAAAACTAAAAATATTATAGTAGTTATTATTATATATATATATTTTTTTTTTCTTATTTTTTATTTTTTACTATAAATAATACCTTTGTGCATTTGGAAATGCGGAATAATATTAATAATAATAATAATTTTAATTACTTGACTCTGGTTGGTCGTCAGTATCGTCATCAACTTCACCGGAACTAACTTCAGATTCAATTTTTTCACCCAAGGCCGTCAATTTTTCTTTATACAAGATTAATTTAGTATCTTGATCAGCTAAAAGTTCTAAAAGATCTTCTTGATCTTTTTTTAATTTATCAAGCTCGTCTGTTTTTTCTTTATACAATGTATCAATTTTTTTAATTGCTTCTTTACTTGATTCCTGTTCTTGTAATTTTAATTTATACTCATTAATTTGTAACTGTAATTGTTGTATAATATTTTGACACTTAATTAATTCTTGTTTATCATGATTAGTAACATCAGTAGCAGAACTGTCCTCAATTTTAATAATATGATTTGTTAATGAATCTTTTTCATCATTTAAATTTGTTTGGGCAGCTCGTAAAACAATATTCTGATCTTTTAAATTACTCACTTCTGTTTGTAATTCTTGAACCTTGAGCTATAATTTAAAATAATAATTAATAATAATAAATAAATAAATAAATAATAAAAATTACCTCAAGCTGTTGTTTTTCTTTTATCAAAATTTCATTAGATTGTTTTAATTTTTGAATTTCATCATCTTGTTCTCGTATAAGATCTTTGTATTGAGAAACAAGAGCTGAAGAATTACCAGATAAATTTGAATTTATTTGGTTATTTGAATTTTTAATAGCAGATTCATTAACAGAATTACTTCCTTTAATTATTGATTCAGAAACAGCTCCTATTAAAATAAATAAATAAATAAATAATAAAATAAAAAAAAATAAAAATTTTTGTAAATAATAAATACCTTCAAGAATTTTTAATAAACGACAAAATTCATGATCAAGTAATAAATCAGATGGATTTTTAGCTGATGGCTGTGGATGTTTTAATGTACGTGAATAAATTTCATGTCTTGTTGTACCACCAATAGCATCTTGAAATCTTTCAAGACCAATACGTTTATCAATTAAATTACATAATTTATCTTTAGTATACAATGGTACTTGATCATCATTAAAATGTACACACATGGCTAATAAAAATGCACACATACTTTGAACAAGATTTTCTTGTACATCTTCATTATTATCATGACCAGATAATAATGCTGTTAAATATGATACTGATGAATCAATTGATAAAAATGTTTTAACAGCCAATGGACAATAACTTATCCATCTACATAATAATATTAATAAACCTAATTTACTTTGTAATTTATTATTACTTTGTTGTAATAATAATATACACTGTTGCATTAATGTTACTGGTGGTTTACCAATATTTGTTGCCAATAATACACGTAATAATTGTTCTTTTTCATTATTATTATTATCATCAATTAATGCATGTGATAATGCTACTGATGAAAACCAATTAGATAATGGATCTGGTGAAAATAAACCACCGCATAATAATTGTCCAGTTGTTAATAATTGAGTTTCATTACTTTGTGGTAATAATGTTTGAATTAATTTATTTTTACCAATATTATTTTTATATAAAAATGATTGAAAACAATATAGTACTGCACATCTTAATTGAAATGGTTGTTTTTCATTAACCATTGACATAAGTAATACAACAATTGCTGGTCGTGGTGGAGTACTTGGTGCAGTAACATTTGATAAAAATTCTTGATTAATATTATTACCTCTTATAACTTCAGCAACAGCATTTATTGTTTCTGTTAATACATCTGCTGGTACACCACTGGCCATTAAAATATCACAAAGTGATTTAAGTAAACCACAAGCATGCATAATACGTTGACAACCAGATATTATTTGAGCAGAACAACTTGGTGCAACAAGTGCACGTATTACTTGTATCATACAGTGTACATTTGCAACTTTTTGTGGGCTCCATCCAATAATAACATTACTACTATTATTATCATCTGAATTTACATCATCAATTGATGGTAATTTAAGCATTGGTGTTAAACGTTGAATATAACTTCCTTCTTTAAAAAAATTTTGATTACTGACATTACCTTTTAATAAATTTAACATCAATAATAAACAATCTTCAACAACAATACCACCTTCAGCACCACCCTCTTGATTAATAACATCAAATATTCTGTCAAATGCATTTTCAAATGCAACTATTTTTTGTATATTTCCATTACCTTTTGTTAATTGGATTAATAATAATAATGCATCATTTCTAATAACTTCTCTACTGTCACTCAATAAATCCATTAATTTCGAAACTCCCATTGGCATTATTAATATTATTTCTTGTATATCTTTTGGTCTATTTGATATTAAATTAGCAAGTAATTTTAATGCCGGCCATCTTACACGAAAATCAAAATCTTCAAGTGCAGACAATACAAGACCAACACTGTCCTGATGTTTTATAAATATTTCGGTAAATTGTTCACCAATTTTAGAATTTTTACCATGTTTATCAACTTCTTCGTCAAATGTTTCTGGACTTGTTATATTACAAAGAGTATCAAGAGCTAAACCAACAATCTCACAATCAGTACGATCCATTTCCAATACTTGTCGTACTGAATTCATACCTTGAGCACCAACTTCAACTCTATAAGTTCGTGATAGTGCTTTTAATGCACGACATGCATCTCTACGATCATCTAATAAACTCGAAGACTCTAATCTATCCACCAATCTTTCAACCTACAAATAATTAAAATTATTCAAATAATTCAAAACAATATGTTTTAATTTATTATCATTATTATTTTGTAAACTTACAGTGTCAGCACCAGTTGGTTGATTTTCAGGATCTGGTGCACCCAAAACAGATTTAAAACTATTTTTAAAAAATTCCATTTTTATTTATTATCAAATTAAAATATAAAATACAACCCGCGAAATTATAAAAACATTATTTTTATTCAACACAATTAAATATCATTTATATTTTATTACAGACGTGTCATGTTAATTATCATATGTGTACTTTTTACCTATACACATATCGATTATCAAACAATCGATTATTTCAGTTTTCGATATACAAAAAAATAAATTTAAATCATTTTCCCGCGTTTATATTATTTATATAAAAATACTGTAAATTATTTATCATTTTATTTTTTTAACTAATTAATTTTTATTATTTAATTATTTATTATAATTACAATAATACTAATTGTTTTTTTCTCCATTATTACCAGATGCAAATAAAAAATGATTTGCTGTCTCTCTCTCTTTCTTTTTGCGTTCGCTCCTTTTTCATCATCATCTAATTAAAAAATTAATTATTGATAATTAAATTAAATATTAGATCATATTAAATGTTTTTTTTTATTTCTATAAATTACAGTTTAAATGTGGAAAAATTTTCGCGGAAAAAAAAATTTGACATGCGCAAATTTTAGCGCATGCGTATTAAATTACTAAAAGTTGTCTGCTCTCTCTCTAAAAGAACGCACAACCAATGTGTGTTGTGTGTGTAAATTTGTGTAAATGTGTGTTTTCAGTCACCTGATGATGATTATAGTAACCTGTCAACTTTTTGACATTATCTAAATTACAATTACAAATCATAACAATATTCGTTTTATTTATTTAATTATATTGCACATGAATTTAAATTTTCTAAAAATATTTATTTTCTTCTTCTATTTGAAATGTTATAAAAATAATAATTGATTGTCTAAACAATAACATAAACAATAATAATAATAATAATAATAATAATAATAAAAGTAGTAATCCTTGAATATTGTATAAAATATGTTTGTGATAAAAAAGAAAAAACAAGTGTTTAATTTAATATAAAATAATAAAAACAAGTGTTATGTGGTGGTGGTTTGATGATGGGGTGGATGAAAATAATGTCAATATGGGCAGTGACATGGTCTTTTTGTTTAATTATAAATGGATTGGTTAATCCTTCATCGTTGCCACAATCCTCATCTTCATCATCATCATCATCATCATCCTCATCAACATCGCAAAATGTCAAACAAGTACCTTGTGATAAAACACGTAAAATATTTACTGATTCATGGGGAATTATAAGTGATGGACCTATGGGATCAAACTACACTCAAGATTCTCACTGCGAGTGGCTCATTAAAGGTTTCTATATTTTTTTATATATATATTAATTAATTAATTGTTAATAATAATAATAATTTACAGCAAATAATAGCAGACAATTTATAACTTTGAGCTTCAGAACAATGGGAACAGAGTGTAGTTATGATTATGTATTTGTTTATGATGGTGATTCATTTCGTTCACCGTTGCTGGGTAGTTTTAGTGGTAAAACTGAACCTCAACAAGTTACATCATCATCTGGTTATGTGAGTTTTTTTTTTTTTTTCTTTTCTTTTCTTCTAATAATGATAATAATTATATGATTTATTATTTTTAGATGCTAATTTTATTATACAGCGACACAAATTATGTATTGGATGGTTTTTATGCTGAATTTTCAGTAACAGATTGTCCAAATAATTGTACAAAACATGGAAAATGTATAAATAATATTTGTGTATGTGAAAATTATTGGGGCGGTAAAGATTGTTCACGTGAATTATGTCCAAATAATTGTAGTGGAATTAAATCTGGTAGCTGTGGTATTAAAAAATGTCAATGTCGTAAAGGTTTTTCCGGTCAATCTTGTTCATTGAATAATATTAATCCTGATGGTAATAAATGGCACTGGTTATCACACTCTGAAGGTGGTTTGACACCACGTGCTGCTCATACTGCTATTTATGATAATAAAACAGATTCATTATATGTATTTGGTGGTTACAATCTTAATAATGTATTGAGTGATTTACAAATTTATCGTTTTAATACAAGCCAATGGGAAAATGAATATGGTGAAATATTAGAAGGTGCATCTGCTACTGAATATTTAGATCCAATGCTTATTGCTGGTGAATTAGAACGTATTGGATTAACGGGAACAGAAGCTGAAGAAAAATATGGAATATCATCAAGTTCATTGGTATGGAAAGTACTTAATAATATAAAAAATAATTCAAGTGCTTTTAATTTTCATGATGCTAATAAATTACACCAACAACACCAACAATCATCTATTATTTCTGATACTAATAAAAAAAATAATTGGAGAGAATTTATTAATGGTCGTGATTATCGTTCTACTAAACGAAAAAAACGTCAAACTAATCAAGATAATAATAATAATAATAAAGAAGAAGAAGAAGATAATGAAAATTATCCTAGTCCACGTTATGGACATGCTGGTTGTAAATATAAAAATGGTTTTGTTATTTATGGTGGTAAATTATCAAATGGTTCATTATCAAATCAATTATGGCATTATGATGTTGAATTAAAAATTTGGACATTAAGAGGAAAAAAATCAAAATTTATACCACCAGCATTAACACGTCATACATTAACACTTACTGATGATGATTATATATATTTATTTGGTGGTAGTACTAATGATGGTGAATTTTCATCAAATTTATATTGTATTAAATTAAATTTAACAAATCCAGATAATGAACAATGGAGAAAAATAATATCACGTGGTGGTAAAGAATTAGATGTACGTGTTGTTGCACATACAACAGTATATCATAAATCAACAAATTCATTATTAATATACGGTGGTGTTGTTGCAAGTGTTGCACGATTTAGTAAATTATCAGATCGTATGTTTGTATTTCAATTAAATCGTAAAGTATGGTCAGAAATAAATTATCCACGTGCACATTTAAGAGATACTTATGTACCACGTGAACGTGCATTTCATACATGTAATATTATTGGTAATTATTTAGTTGTTTTTGGTGGTTATTCACATCGTCATAATAAAGAAGAAATATGTTATGATAATCAAATGTATTTATATCATTTGGGTTGTCATGTTTGGGTAAGTCATGAAGTATTTGGATCATCAATAATAAATGATAATATAAATAATAACGGTAATGGTAATAATAATTATCCAAAACAACAAGGTGTATTTGCACATGCTGCTGATGTTAGAAATGGCAATACATTAATTTTAGTTGGTGGTTATCATGGTAATGTTAATGGTGATTTATTAGCTTATACATTACCATCAATGTTATCACCTGGTGATAATGATTATAATAAAGGATTAGAACCAGAACAATTATGTTATAAACATAAAACATTTACTGAATGTTCATCAAATCCAGAATGTGGTTGGTGTTCTGCTGATGAATTATGTTATGGACGTACTATTGGTAGTAATTGTACAACAAATTTACAAACATCACGTTGTCCAGGTGTATGTCCAGCATTAGGTGATTGTCATTCATGTTTAATTCATGGACAATCAAATACAAATAATGGTAGTGGTAGTGGTAGTTGGGGTATTAATATACGTAATAAAAAATCAATATCAAATAAATTAAATCTTGATACATGTACATGGTGTGTTGAAAATGCACGTTGTCATCATAAAGATGATAATTATGGTGTATGTGGTTTACGTGATGATACATTATCACAAATACCTGGATGGTGGGGATCTAAAGGTACTGAAATAATAAGAGTTGATGAATGCCGTCAGTATGATCGTCGTCCTGGTTTAACATTTTTAAAATATAAACCACCAGTTAATTTAACCCAACCAGATTATGTTACTATTGTTAATGCAACGACAATTGATTTTAATGTACCATCAATGCAAGGTGCTAAAACAGAATCGGGTCTTGGTGGTGAAATGATAGCACGACTTGTTGGTTTTTTAAGATTACCACAATATTTTTGGGATGATAATGCAGAAAATATTAAAATATGTGTAAGTTATAACAGTGCAACACTACGAGTTAGTCATAATCTTGACAATAATATCAATAATAATGATAATAATTATGATGATGAATTAGAATTAGTTGCTAATTTAACTGCTGAAACATCACAGTGTATACCAACAAAATGGTCATCAAATGGTAATAAAATGTTATTACAACAAAATGGACGTTATTTATTAGATTTTGAATCAAAACGTATGGTAACTGTTAATTATGCATATCCAAGTAAAATGGAAATAACTCATAGTAAAAAATCTGAAAATCCTAAAGTATTTACATTTGAATATCTTGAGCCATATAAAAATGGTACATGCCAACAGTATAATAATTGTTTACATTGTTTAACAGATTCATCATGTGGTTGGTGTGAATTAAATAATAAATGTTTATCACGTACATTAAATGAAACTGAAAATTGTATAACAACAATTGAATATAATAATAAAAATATTACTGAATGGCGTTATTTAACAATAACACCATCAACTTGTGCCAATTGTTCTAATTATATAACATGTAAATCATGTGTTATGACTAATTTATGTGAATGGTGGACTGAAGAAGCAAGATGTGCTAGAATAGGACGTTTACCAAACAGCGTATTAAATATTGAACAATGTCCAATACCATGTCGTCATAGAAAAAATTGTACTCAATGTTTAGATGAACGAGGTCGTTGTGTTTGGTGTGAAGCAACACATGAATGTTTTTCATTTTCTGTTTATACATCAGAATATCAATTTGGTTTATGCCGTGAATGGATGGATCAAGCTGGACTAATGGGTGTTACATCAAGATCATCAACATCATTGTCATCATCATCATCATCATTATCATCATCATCATCAGAATCAATATTTTCTTCTAATAATAATAATTATCAATGTAAAAGCTGTAGCCGTCATACAAATTGTACAAATTGTCTTCATTCATTGAGTTGCGGTTGGTGTTATAGTTTTGATAATCCAATTACTGGTGTTTGTGTTCAAGGTGATTTTAATAATCCACATGTTAATTGTAGTATTGCTATAAATGATTATTATGGAATAAATGAAACAACATTAATAAATCGTGATTCTGGTTGGGCATATGCACAGTGTCCAGATGTTGATGAATGTGATCTTGGATTACATGATTGTCATATAAATGCTATTTGTACAAATACACATGGTAGTTATAGTTGTAAATGTAAACGTGGTTTTAATGGTGATGGACGTAATAATTGTACTAAAACATGTTATGAAAAATGTATTAATGGTTATTGTAGTGAATCACCAGAATATAAATGTAATTGTTATCTTGGATGGACTGGTCCTGATTGTCGTACTAATTGTGGTTGTTACAATCATTCAACTTGTATTACTGGTGTCGGTATTTGTGATGAATGTAAAGATTGGACAACAGGTAAATATTGTCAAGAATGTAAACCTGGTAGTTATGGTAATGCAACAACAATTATTGGCTGTCGTAAATGTAATTGTAATGATCATGGTAATAGTTATTTAAATTATTGTGATGGTATTACTGGTAAATGTTATTGTAAAGATAATACTGAAGGTGAAATGTGTGATAAATGTAAAAAAGGATATTACGGTGATCCACGTAATGGCGGAATGTGTTACTATGGTTGTATGTCACGTGGTATGTTAACAGGACAACAAGATGACGGTGGTATTAATAGCAAACAAGGTCTAGGTAGTCGTTATTCACAATTATCATTGTGGGAAAGTCATCTTGCTGGTAGTCAAACACGTGAATGTTTATGGATTGTCCGTCCATCAAATAATAATAATAGTAATAGTAATAATAATGATAATGATAATGATACATTAACAACAACAACATCATCGTCTTCATTGTCATTGTCACAAAGTATTATACAATTTACAATAAATGATGATATAAATGTAAGTTGTCAGGAAAATAGCGTTTATGTTTATGATGGTTTACCAGATTTTGTATCATCAACAAATAGTCATCAGAGTCAATTATTGGGTGTTTATTGCACTGAAAGTACAAATTATCCAGTAACTGTTGAAGCTAAATCGGGTACACTTACCGTCCATTATAAACAACTTGATGAAATAGAAGGTTTTAATGCAAGTTATATTATAATGACATGTGGTGATGATGATATTAATTGCCCGGCAAATCGTGAATGTAGAAATGGCCAATGTTTATGTAAAATTGGTTTTGTTGGTATTAATTGTGATATTGAATTGTGTCCAAATAATTGTACATCATTAAAAAAACAAGGAATTTGTGATAAAAGTTATGGTCATTGCGTTTGTTCAAATGGTTATGGTGGTCGTGATTGTTCAATTAAAATAAAATCACATCAATTGGTATTTACAGAATTATTTAATTCAGAATATCTTGCTGATAATTTAGATCATTTACGTAAAACATTACCACGTTTTGGTCACAGTCTTGTTGCCGATAGACGTGGAAGTCTATGGATGTTTGGTGGTTATTCATTGAGTCATGGTCCATTAAATGATATACGTTTATTTGATACTAAAAATAATACATGGATGCCAGTAACTGTTGAATCAACATCTGAAGCATCAATGCCACAAGGACGTTATTTTCATGCTGCTGAAATAAGTCATAGTCGTCAACAAATTTATGTTTATGGTGGATTATCACGTAAAGAACAAGGTATCAGTGGTTTATCTAATAATACATTGAGTGATTTTTGGAAATTTAGTTTACAAAATCAACGATGGAGTCTTGTAACAAAGCATCCTTTAAAATCATCATCACCTGCAGCAGCAGCAGCACCACCACCACCACCACCATCACCATTAGAATCAGAATCATCAGCAACAGCAACAACTACATCAACCACAACAACAACAACGACAACTACAACACCAACTACAACTACAACAACAACAACAACCACCACCACCACCACACCAACACCATCGTTTTCTTCATCATCATCATTAAATTTTGAATTTGGATCAGTACCACCACCATTGGCAGGTCATACATTGACACTACGTCGTAATGGTGAATCTGAAAGTTTAATTTTAATTGGTGGTTTTAGTCCAAAATATGGTTATATGGATAATGTATGGGAATTTAATTTAGAAACTGAATTATGGTCATTAATAGTAACACGTGGTAATGGTCCATTGGGTGTTTATGGACATTCAACAGTTTATCATTCAAAATCAGATAGTTTTTATGTATTTGGTGGGTACATGTATGCTATTAATCGTACATTTATATCAAATAAATTATATGCACTTAATTATAAAACATTTACATGGTCAGTATTACCACCATTCGATGATGACAATATTGATGATGATGATGATGATAATAGTAGTAATAGTTTACCACAAGCAAGATTTTTACATTCAGCAGTTACAACAGATGAATATATGGTTATATTTGGCGGTCGTCAAAATCCATACAATACAAATGATTCATTGATAGCTTATGAATATGCTTGTAATTTATGGATTAAACTTATAACAAAAGATACTGAAATAATTGGGACACCACCACCACCAGCTTATGCCCATGCAATGACTCATGCTGATCCTGAAATAAATACAATTTATGTTGTCGGTGGTTTTGATGGGGGTATAAATAGTCATGTTACACAAATAATAATTCCCGATGATTTATGTAATTTATGGACTGAAAAAAAAATTTGCCGTAAATATTTTGGATGTTCATTTTGTTCAGTAACAACAATATCTGGTAATAATGAATCTTATTGTTTTTCAAATCAACAATCATCGTCATCATCATCATCATCATCATCTTCTTTAATGTCATCATCAATAAATTATCGTATTGATAAATGTAATACAAATGTAACAATGTCACAACGTTCAAATGGAATTTATTGTAATTATGATTGGATGGCAAGTCGTAAATGTCAAAATTTAAAAACTTGTACTGAATGTTTAGCCCAATGGCCTTATTATCGTGACAATGATAATGATGATGATAATAATAATGATAAAGATATTAATCGTCCTATTTGTAAATGGTGTACTAATTGTCCAACACCAAATGGTAAATGTATACCAGTTGATAAAGATTGTGATGAGCATAATAAATGTAATTTACGTAGTAAATTATCAATAATTGATGTTAATCAATGCGGTGAAAGACAATGCCCAGCAAGTGATTGTGATAAATGTAGTAAATTAGATGATGATTGTATCTGGACACGTCAGGTTCTTAAAACATCAGAATTTGGCGTTAAAATGACAAGTGAACCAATTTATGATTGGAATTGTGTATCTAAAGATATATTTGAACGTTCAAGTATTAAAATGGCAACAAGTAGTACGCAATGTGAATCAAGATGTTGTCATCATAAAGATTGTTCAAGTTGTTTGCGTGGTACTGGTGCTGAAGGTGGTTGGCATGAGTGTAGATGGTCAACCCAATTAAATGAATGTATTTCACCATCATATCAACCATTATATTGTGCTGGTGGTGTTTGTGGTTTAGTATTACGTAATTCTGATATTTTACAATGTCCAGAACCTTGTTCAGTATTTAAACAATGCAGTACTTGTTTAAAACATTCACACTGTGGATGGTGTTCACTTGATTCTGATAATTTAACCGGACAAGGAATTTGTACTGAAGGTTCATTGGAAGCACCAACAGATCATCCTGCCGGTGGAACTTGTCAAATGCTTTACGATAAATTAAATCCTTCGCCAATAGAACGTAAGTAATTATTATCTTTATTAATTAACATGATAAATAATTAATTTTTAAATGTTTTTTTTTTTTAGCCATTACAACAACAATTTTACCACATGATTTTACGGATACTAGTTTTGTAATCGATCAAGATTTTAGTTTAACAAATGAAACATTCCCGCCAATCGTTGGTTTAACTAAAATATTTTCTTGGCATTATGTACGTTGTCCTCCAGAAAACGAATGTTTAAATGGACATCACACTTGTTCTGCAAAAAGTGAAAAGTGTCTTGATCTTGATGAAGGTTTTGAATGTATATGCGGTGATGGTTATAAAAATGAAACAACTTGGTCAACTGCAACATCATTAACATCATCTGGATTAACAACATTAAATGATTATGGACATAAAATGTGTGTGCCAATGTGTACTCAAGGTTGTGTAAGAGGTACTTGTATTGAACCAAATGTATGCCGTTGTGATTTTGGTTACGTTGGTGCCAATTGTTCTATTCAATGTCAATGTAATGGACACAGTAATTGTCGTGGTCCAGATAAACTTGATGAATGTTTAAAATGTCATAATAATACAATGGGTCCACAGTGTGATAAATGTGAGCCACTTTATGTTGGTAATCCATCAGATAATGGACAATGTGTACCATGTCTTGAATATTGTAATGGACATACACGTATTTGTATTAATGAAAGTATGACTGTATCAGATCCAAATTCAGTTGATCGTATGTCTATTGAATTATTACAAAAACAACTTATTGAAGGACCTGTTGCTAAAGCTAAATGTGTTAATTGTGGTAATAATACACGTGGTGATAAATGCGGTGAATGTGTTTCCGGTTATTTTCGTGGTACTGAAGATTTACGTGATATATGTAGACCATGTCAGTGTCATGGTCATGGTAATACATGTGATCCAATAACCGGTGAAAAATGTAATTGTGGTAATAATACTGAAAGTGAACCACTTTGTACAAGTGGCCCATCTAAATTATCATCATCATCATCATCGTCGTCGTCGTCGTCATCATCGTCATCATCAACAAATTCAATAAATGCCGGTGGTAAACCTTGTTGGATGGTACAATGCAGTAAATGCCGTGAAAATTATGCTGGTAATCCAACAATGGGACATCAATGTTATAAAACAGTTACTGTTGATAATAAAATGTGTTTTGATTCAAAATTAATTGATGAATGTAAAATAAAACCAAAACCACTTAATCCTGGGCAAACTGTTTTTTATATGGTACAACCAAGATTTATGAATGTTGATATAAGAATAATGGTTGATGTAACACAAGGTGCACTTGATTTATTTTTAAGTCCTCGTGATGATTCATTTATTGTTACAATAAATTCAACAACTGGTTATCAAGATGTTGAATTAGATGGAAAATTTAAATTTCGTAAAAATAATTATGAAAATTGGTCTCAAGATGATTATAATATTGTTGAATTTCATCCACATCATCATTCATCAAATTTTTCATCTTCATCAGATTATCAACAACATCAACAGCAACAACAAAATTGGAATACTGGACCACAATTTTTATTAATGGAACGTTATGCAACAGATAATTTAGCAACATTTGTAACAATTGAACAAAGAAATACATTTTTGATAATACGTAATCTTACAAATCGTTTGGTATTGACATTACCACAAGATAAACATGAATTAGGTCTTACTAAATTTCATATTGCATTGAGAGCAATTGATCCACCTTATATTGAATCAACAACAAATGGACGTGCCGCCTATGGAATGATATTTTTTCGTCAAGATCAATTACACATTGATCTATTTGTATTTTTTTCTGTATTTTTTTCTTGTTTTTTTCTTTTTTTGGCAGCATGCGTTGTTGCCTGGAAAACAAAACAAGCAGCAGACGTACGGCGAGCACGAAGACGTCACGTTGTTGAAATGTTACATATGGCTAAACGTCCTTTTGCCTCGGCAATTATTCTTTATGATCGTGACAATAATAATACTGATGATCGTAGTCCAACATCACCTCAGCAACGTAAACCTGGACGTGCGAGAAATCAAAAAATTGTTAATTTTCACAGTGACGTAAGACCCGTTGCCGTTGAACCGACAGACGATGGTGTTGCTGCAGTAGCAACAGTATTTATAAGACTTCCCGGTGGTCCACATGCTCCAGTTAAATTAGCTCTTGGTAGTTCATTGATTTTATTGACTCGTGTCTATCCAGTGAATAGTAGAGTATTTTTACGTCGTCGAAACAGTCACGCTTTAAGTTAAAGAACAAAAAAAAATAATATATATATATTTTTTATTTAAACCATGACCGATTTTAAATCACAAGTCAATGTATTATATTGTGCTGCTATTTTTATTTTATTTTTTTTTTTATATGTAAATAATATACTTGTGTCTTTTATTTTTATTTTATTGTAAAAAAAAAAAACAAAAAAAAAGTATAATAAAATTCTGTATAATTTTTTATCTGTACAGATTTAAATAATTGTCCAATTACTATTAAAAAAAATCTATATAATAATTATCACTATTTATATTGTAAGAAAAATGAAGAATCTTCCATTAATTAATTGATATTAATTAACAAGTATTTAATAATATAATAAATGAACAAAAATTGATGTAATTTTTTTTGCAATAATAATAATATTAATTAATGTAATTGCCTCATATTGTATATAAATAATTTATGCATTTATAAATAAAAAAAAATATTTAAAAAAATATATAAAGGGGACTTTTTGTTTTGATTTCGTTGCCTTGGAAACGGATGGAAATGACAGGTGCAGTTGATTATAAAAATTTTCTAGTTTATTATTTAATAAAATGAAGTTCAAAGTATCACTTTGGGATAAAAATGGTCATAATAAAATAGTAACATGTGTTGGTTGGAATTCACCAGAAGATGTTTACTCAATTGGAGAAGATCATTTACTTTTGTGTTGGCATTTAGATGGTAGTTTAATTCAAACAAATAAAATTATTCAATTTTCTGATGATTTTAATCCAACTGACATGCAATGGCATCCACGTGCAATACAAAATACTGGAACAAGTATTAAAAAACAATCACATGATGTTTTATTGATAACAACTGCTGATGGTAAATTTTATTTGGTAAATAAAAATGGGAGAATTGAAAAATCTGTTGATGCTCACAAGGGTGCAACTTTGAGAGGAAAATGGAGTCATGATGGCTCTTCACTGCTGACTGGTAAATCTTATTTATTTAAACAATTTCTTTTAATTTACTTGATTTATTTATTGTTTTTTTTTTTTTTTAAATAAAGCTGGAGAAGATGGAATGATTAAAATATGGTCAAGAAGTGGAATGCTACGTTCGACAGTAGTTCGTGGTACTCATGCCGTTTTATCAGCAGCATGGAGTCCAGATTCATCAGAAATAATTTATTCCCAAGGATCGCAATTGGCATTACAGCCACTTAATTTTAATTCAAAATTACGAAAGTGGTATGCACATGAAGGATTAATTTTAACGGTATCTTGGAATCGTAACAATAATTTAATTATTTCTGGAGGTGAAGATTGCCGATATAAATTATGGGACAGTAATGGCAATATTTTATTTACAAGTGCTATGGGTGAATATCCAATAACTTGCGTTGAATGGTGTCCCAATGGTAATTATTTTGCTGTTGGTTCTTACAATACTATTAAATTATGCGACAAAACTGGAGTAAGTCAACAAAATAAAAAATAAAAAACTATATTCATTTAAATAATTATAATACATATTTTTTTTTTTTTTTTTTTTTTATATTAATCAGTGGTCTCATTCATTAGAAAAAGTAAACACAGGAAGTATATACAGCATTGGCTGGTCCAATGACAGTACCCAAGTGGCAATGGCTTGTGGAAATTCAACCGTTTTAATGGCTCACGTTATTGACAGGTTTTATTTATTTATAATAATGATTAAAAAAATACTTATTTATTTAATATAAAAATTATAGAAAAGTTGAATGGGATAATTATGAAGCGACATTAATTAAAAGGAAAACAATCCAAGTAAGAGAAATTAGTAATAATAGTGGAATTGTTGAAATGCTTGAAATTTCTGATCGAGTTGTTCACATGGAATTAGGATTTAATCATTTGGTTGTTGTTACAACAAATCAGTGTCATATTTATTCATCAACAAATTGGAATACACCGATAATATTTGATTTAAAAAATTCAACAATATCTGCTATTATTTTAGCTGAAAAGTAATTTTATTCATTTCTTTTAATAAGTAATCGAAATTAAATATAAGTATTTTTATAAATTATTATTGACAGGCATTTTTTGTTGATTGAATGGAATGTTATGACGTTGTACAGCTATCAAGGACGATTACTCAGTGTCCCAAAGTGGAAAGGAATTACTCAAGATGAGCGACTTTATCCTCCGTGCATTGCACTCTGCTCTGATACTCTTGTTCTTCGTGATCAAGTCAATGAAAAATGTAAAAATTATTTTTTTTCTTTATTTTTATTTTTTTAAATTTATTTTATTATTATAATATTTAGTACTACATATATTGGAATTGTCAAGCAATAAACCGGTAAATGAAATTCAACCGCATTTACACACGTGTAATATTAATGAAATTGCAATAAACCAAATTGGAGGAATTAATTATCGGCAGCTGGCGTTCATTGACGTCACTAGAGATTTATATTTAATAACAATACGTTCCAGTGGTATTGGGCGTATTTGTAAAATAGGTAAACTAATTACTTCATTTAAATTACCAATAAAATTAAATTTAAATGAAATTAAAATTTTTTTTTTAGCGGCAATGGCACAAAGTATTGCATGGGCAATCGATGCTAATATTTTAGCTGCAATGTTGGACGCAACTCTGTCAATTTGGCTTTGTCCTAATTGTATTCATTACAGTGATCGTAAAATAATACGACGGACTCGTATAGACAAAGAAAACAAGTATGTCATTTTTTTTTAAATATTTAAATTTATGGATAAATAAATTTTTTTAAAATTTTTTTCAGTGAATTTGGTAAACAGCCTAGTATTAAAAATGTTAAAAATGGAATGGTAACAATAAGACGGAGTGACGGAGCATTGATTGCTGTGTCATTTTATACATTCTTTACAACACTGCATCATCATGTTATGAATAATAAGTGGCAAGATGGTTTATCACTTTGCCGAATAACACAAAATGATATTCTTTGGACATGTATGGCGGTAATGGCCACTGAAAATAAACAACTTAGTGCCGCTGAAGAAGCGTACGCTGCAATAGAACGTTATGATAAAGTTGATTATATTCAGCAGATACAAAAAATATCAAATAAAACAGAAAAATTATCAGAAATGTCATTACTTTCTGGTGATTTACTTGCAGCTGAGGGAATTCTTCTTCAGCATGGATTTATTGCTGAAGCTATTCGTATTAATATTCAAATGTATAATTGGAACCGAGCACTCGAGTTGGCAGTTCGTCATAAAAAACAAGTTGATCAAGTTCTTGAAGCACGAGAAATTTATCTCAAGTTACTTGACAAAAAAGAAACAAATTCAAGTTATATTTCTTTAATTAAAAATAAACGTAAATCAATGGTAATTTAATTTATTATTATTATTATTATTTATTTAAATCAATTGTTAATTACTCTAATTATTATTATTTAATATACAGAATAGTATAATCACAGAAACGGAGGTAGAGACTGATGACAACAATAAATCTGATGATAATTAATAAAATATAAATATCCGCAATAATAATGCAAGTCCCATAATAACAGTGGTTGAAATAAGTAAAATTAATGTGTCACGTTCTTGCCATGTGTCTGAATCAATGCTTGTACGGCATCTATTACTTAATGCAATCTATAATATTTTAATTTAAATAAATAAATAAATATTTATTATTTTAATTAGTAAATAAAAAAATTACCCATCCTCCATTAGCTTGAATCCAAGACGCTAAATCTTCTTCAAGGACATTTGTCATTGCTCGTTGAATAGCTCCTATAAATTCGGGTTTCCCTTGACGTACACAATCAACAGCAACACCACCAGCCACTGAATACAATGATATTATTTTACTCCATGTCATTTCACCGGTTCTCAATAATTCACGGGATACATCAGTGATAGCTTCCGCAGCAGATTGTTCATTTGAAAATGATCCAGCTCCTATTTGCCGCGCAATATTTTTATACAATTTTGGATACATTTTTTCTAATTCAGCTCCTAAATTATTTAATACCGGACATACTTCTGCTATAATTAGTAATCCTTCAGATGACATCATTCCTCCACTTCGCATTCTTTTTAATCCCAATTTTTTTTGAAATATTCCCGATCGTTTCAGCCGATTTTTAATAAATTGACCGCAAAGTACTGAACCCTTTTAAAAAACAACAATTTTTTTTATAACAAACTAATAATTTAAAAAAATAAAAAAATAAATATGTAAATTACCTGCATAACAGCAAGCTCAACATTTGCACCAACAGATCGCCAGCCAATAGTATCTGATATTTTTTTCGACACAACATCACTGACGTTACTCAATCGTCGTCTAGCAGAACCCGCGACACCTTGAAATGACGAACTATCCGGCAAATTTAATAATGACAAGCTACTTCTTCGTACATAATCATTTACAGGTGGTACGGATAATAATTTATCGTCAACTTTATTAGCCACACGCGATACCATTGGAATATATTATTAATTATTATTATTAATTACTAACACGTCTTCTGATAACTCACAAAAAATGTTTTAAAAAAAAAAATCTTTTCAAGTGCACACGTACATTATGACAGATAAAGTATAATATTTTAAAAATTATGACATTTTTATAATAAAATTATTAACAATTTGTAATGATAAATAAGAAAAGAGACAAGAGAGCAAGAGAACAAGTAGTGCGTTGAGTGTACGCGCGACTAAACGACTAAAGTGAAAATAAAAGTAATCGGGTTTACTGAATTGTAAGTGTAATTTAACGACTACTCAATAGTTTGTAGTGTTGTAATATTCTATATACAAGAGACACGTATCAAAGTCATCCAGGTATAATAATAATAATAATAATAATAATAATAATAATAATAATAAGTATATACACCGAGTAAGTAATGATGATGTATTTGGTAAGAGGGCAAACACAGACACAGAGACTTACTTTTTGTATCACTTATTCATGTCACTATCATTCGCATGTACTCACATACAAACATCTATTCATAAAAATTATCAATAGTCCAATAAGAAATAAAAATGTTAATTACTTTTCTTAAGAAAAAAATTCCTCTTTTTTTTTTTTTTCTTATTATTTTTTTTCATTTAATCATTTTTTATTTATATGATTTACTGTAAATTGAATAATACTATATTTTGTTTTTGTTTACATATAATTTAAATTGGCCATAGTCTGGTTAATTGTAATTACACGTCGTTGTATCAGAGATAAACTAATAAATAAATTTATATATTTATATATATATATTTTCACTCAACGTAACAAATAGTCAACGGATTAATATATTAAACACAAGATTATAATATATATTTGACATAGAAATGTAAGCCGTTTTTTTTTTTATATTTTTTATTTATGATATGCAACCCCACGGGGTAAAAGTCTCGATGGTTATTTAAATGAATTATTTTTATGTTCTAATAGATCTACATATTGTACTTAATCACCGAGACTATAAACTTTAAATATATATACATTATAATCAGGTGAAATTATAAACTATCCTGTCGATGGAACAATCATTTTCGAAGCAATTTAAAAAAAAATAAAATTAAAAAAAAAAAGACAACAAATCTATCAGATATAAGAATTTTTAAAAAATTACCAAATTATTTTAAACTAATTATTTACAAATTGATTTAATTGTTAATTAAAAACCAATACTTTAATATATATGTATATATTTTTTTTTTTTTATCGCATCTGATAAATTTATTTTACATAAATTACAAATAATATAAATGAGTAAAATATAATAAACATTAAAGAAATTATAATATAAATATGTACAGGAATATTAACTATTTCAGGTCCAATGAGTACGACTTTGAAAAACAAAAAACAAAAAACAAAAAAAAACAAGAAAAAGAATAAAAGTTTAACAGAAAATTCATTTTACTTAAACTATTTCTCAATATTTATTGTCGTCAAAAATATTATTATTATTATTATTATTTTATAATTTGAGGCTTGACCTTAAAATATATTAAATATACATATTTATATAAAATAATCAGGACTTGATTGACTTTGGAATAGAAGAAAAAAAAAACTAAAAATGATTAAATCTCTACACTTTTCACAATTACTTTCTTTTTTTTTTTCTGCAATAAAGAGAGCCTTACTCGATAGACAATAATCGACTAGGCGCAGTCATATTTATTATTAATTGTTAAGTCTATATATAAATTAATTAATTAATTAAATAATAATAATAATAATTGTCTCACTCAATTGCTTCTTCATTTTATTTTATCTCATAAATAATAAATACGCGCTCAATTGTTCCCAACGCAAACTTACGCCTATTGTTTATAACAGAAGCAAAATTATTATCCTGTTTAGTGACTAATATATGTACATATATTTATATTTATATAGATATATATATATATATAAACTAAGAAGAAAAAAAAATCTATATAATGCAATTGAAGCGTTAACGATTAACTAGAGTCATTATGTTTTCTTTTCTTTTCTTTTCTTTTTTTTCTTTTTTTTTTTTTTTAAATTGTACAGTCATAATAATTATTATTTTTATATTCTTTTTTAAATTTTAACAGCTGACTAATTGGCAATTCAAGTCTAATAATACTATTGTTTAAGCAGATTATATATATGTATATATATATATAATTTAACATCGATGACACACGAAATTTAATTTAAAACTTTCAGCTAATCGACACAAATATAGAGAGAATATTTAATGGCAGTAGATTTTTTTCTTATTAATTTCTTTTTTTTTAAATTAAAGGATATATATATGTAGATAGATATATATTAAGCTCCGGAAAAACCATATACTTCCAATACTCTTATTTCAAAATCACCGCTGGCACAGAGAGGCGGATTGTTGAATGTCGAACAGTGATCAGTTTTTCCATATCTTATATTTTCATCCATCCAAATAGCTTGACCGTCACTTAAAAATAATAATAATAATAATAAATAATAATAATTAATATTTATTTAAAATAATAAATAATTACCCGCCGCCAATTGTTATCATTTTAGAATCAGCAGCCATAAATAATTCTGCTGAATGATGAACTTTTATATCATTGTGCGTTGAATCCATACCAACCCATGGATATTTAGCACGTTCTGGATATAAACTGAATAAAAATGTTTCTCCAGTACCAAAATATGCTTGTCTATGTCCTTTGTCATCTTTCATATTACGCTCACACCATCTCGTTGAACAATACGCACCAAATACCTTATCAAAAATAATATAATATGATTCAAATATTCGAATTAGTTATTAATTTTTAAATAAATTACCTCATTGTTACAGGTTTTAATCATTAATAAAGTTGGCTCATGTTGTTCAACTCGTAAATAGAATGTCGTTAATGAACATCCGTGTTCTTCAGTAGTATATAGTAAAGTAGGCTGGTACATTGTTATCCTGACTGGTAACCACGACCACAACGTAAACAGCTAGTGGAATAAAAACAATAAAAAAACTAAATTAAATTGAATAAAATAATATTTTACTTTCCAATTAACATAACTCATAAATCATGCATAACACACAATTTATTTAAATAAATAAACATTATTTTTTTTTTGTATTTTCAAAATAAAATCATGCCCAAACTTTTTTAGTCTCATGCAATCTCATTTTATTTTTTTATTTTAATAATTATTATAAATTAAATTAAATTAAAAAAAAAAAGTGAATGCATGGAGAAGCGCAGCAATAAATATATAATAAAATAAATAAATAAACAAATGAAAATGTATGAAAATTTATTTATAAACTTTTTTTTCCTTTAAAATATATAATAAATAATTAATATTACAACAACAGCAGATGATTGACCATCATCCTCGTAATAAAAAATAATAATTATAGCTCTGCAATAAATATAATAATTTAATAGCATAATTAATTAATTAATTAACTAAATAAAATAATTTATAATAATAACAACAACAAATAAAATTCCAAATTATCAGTGGTTGCAGCCAGACACCTAATGGACGATGACAATTTTACACTCTGCTACTTTTTTATATATCTTTTTTTTTTTTTATTAATGAATACTTACATTTTCATCTTCCTCAACGACTAGTGATTTAATTCCCTGTATGGGATAAGCTCCCATTGCATAAGACCGCGGTTCCGGACTATGTGAACCCTTTTTATTTTTTATTTATTATTTTTTTAAAATCGTAACACGATTAATCCATTAATGCAGCCAAACACACACAATATTATGATTAAAAAAAAAAAATAATAATTATTAAAAAAATAAAAAAAAAATAAATGAACAATGGCAGGTTAATCTTAATTAATTAAATCGCGAGGATGAGGTCTTTTAATTAATTAATTAATTCAAGTGATTAAAATGAAAAGCTCTCGCGATAAAATTTAATAATTGGGCGAATATATATGAAAAATATTAGGTAAATAAATAAAAAAGTGGTAGAGTAGTTTTAGATCATCACAATGGCAAAAAATAGCACATTAAAATAAACGACACATTTGCCAAAAATATAATTATACAATACCCTGTCTTTGAATGTTTCTTCACACTCTTTCTGAAAACAAATCATCAACAATAATTCAACAGAAAAAAAAAAAAAAAAAAACGAAAAAAAAAAAGAAACTGATAGATTTTAAATTGAATTTATCACGATTAGCAACCCAAATAATAATTGACGTAAGAATAAAAAAATAACAATAATAATTAAAGGGAAATCGTTGGTTATGTGTTATTATATATGATTAACATTGCCAATAATATTAAATATGAATAGTTATTTATAAATTATATAAAATAGTATTACCTCTCGTATAGTAAGTGTGTGTGACATCATCTGTATGTTGACTTGAGATTGACTTGTTGGTAAATTGTCCGATGATCGAGATCGTGCAAGTGATCGCGAGCCTGTTAATACAGTCCTGCTTTTTAATGTTAATTCTGTACGTAAAAATACTTTTGATATGTAAGCCGATGTTAGTCCGCGAATTCCAAATGCTATTCTTAATAATTTTGCCGGGCTTACCTAAAAAAAAATAAACAATCAATCAATCAATCAATTTATTTGATTTATTTTTAAAAAAAATTAATTACCGGTATTTGGCGGCAAAATTTTGATAATGCTGTATCTAATCCATGTTTAACTATTTCTTGCATCCATTCCGATGACTGTGACGATGAATGTTTATAAAATAATAACAATATTGCCATTGCAATGCGATAAAATACCTTTTAGAAAATAAATAAAATTAATATTCATAATAATAATAAATAAAAATAAAAATAAACATTACCTTTGAACCCTCGTGTAAAAAACAATCCATTACCCTGACAATATGTTGAAATGGAAGTAATTGAAGAATCCACCAAATCCAATCAGAATAAATTCTATCACCTCTCATACCACTGTGTCGTGATAAATGCGCAGCTGCTGATTTCTATAATAATAAATTTAATTAATAAATGAAATTTTAAATTATTTTAGTTGAATATAAAAAACTTACGACATATTTTTTAGCTATTTGTTCGACAGTTTTCCACGTAACTTCAAACAATAATTTTGTTTGTGTTACAAATACTTTATCTTTGCAAGCAACTAAACTTGCCATACAGTGATAACAGTCTTCCTCAGTCATAAAATGTAAAAGTAATGCCGTAAATGGATAAAGTGTTGGACTGTATGTTATATCTGGGCATGAAAATCCTAATACAGATACTACACGATCAGCAATATTTCTACCCTTTCCAGTTAAATTGTACGATAGACAATGACTGCTGTCAACAAATGACGGCAATACTATTGACTTTTCTGATAATTCTGTTAAATAATAATTGTTATTAATATTTTTTTTTTAATTTAATAAATTTAATTATTTTTATTAAATAGCGAATAATTAAAAAAAATGAAAAAAAAATTGAAGCCGCCTTACTTTCATCAATTAATTCAACAATTTGTGAAGGAGTGGCTTTAGAGGGAAAAGTAATACCCTTTCCCTCTAAACCTTTTATAGGACTTTTCTTACTATCTTTATCATTCTTACCAACAGTACCAAATAATGAGGTAACCATGGCCCAATAAAAACCATCCTCAGCTTTTGTAAATATATTTTTAGCTGATGTATGTTGCTGACAAAGTGCCGGCCATAAATGTGCTCTTATTCCATTATTTAATGGCCAAGCATTTTCACGTAAAATTATTTTAACTTCACGTTTTCTATTACTTTGTATCAATGTATTTACTTCATTAAATGATTTAAGAGTTTGTTTTTTACTAGAAGGTGATTCTGGATTGATTACAATGTTTGTTGCATCAACATGAGGTGGAAATGGTTCATCAGTAGTAACTGTTCCTGTTGTTGTTGTTGTTGTTGTTGTTGTTGTTGTTGTTCCTGTACCTGTTGTTGTTGTATTTACTGGATCTTCTTCAATCATTGACATATTTGCTGCTGCTGCTGCTACTGCTGCTACTGATGATGATGATGATGATGATACTGGAGGTGAATGACTTGTGTTAGTTCTATTTGAGCTGGTTGTAGTCGTTGTTAATATCATGGCAAACATTTATTGTTTTTTGTTTAATTAAAAACTACGGTGGTACTGGACCCCCGTCCATAATTTGATTGATCAAGTTCTTTATCATTACCACCGTTTTATGTCAAGTCTACAGTTGTTACTATTTTCATCTGTAATAATAATTTATAGTTAAAATTATTCAAGTGCTACAGTTTAATAATTTAATGCATCTCTGCTTAAATAACCTATGGAATAAAATTTAAAATGATCTAAAATTAGTAACTTGAGGTTCTTAACAGGCATCATCATCATCATTATCATGATAATGATAATGATTAAAATTTATTACGACTAATATTCTTGTACTTGTACTCGAAAAAATTTTTATCATCCTCATTAATTTTTTAAAATTTTTTTACAGACCTGTAATGGCTAAATCTTTAAATGTTTCCATTATTAGAGTGGATAAAAAGGCGTGTGTGTATTTATGGCAACTGTCCAAATCACATGACATTATACATGAACCAAATGCCAAAATATATTTTATCTTTTTTTTTTATTATTATTTTTAATTGTTAATCATTTAATAGTTTATTAAAATAGAGTTTTAATAACAATAACAACAACTAAAAATAATAATATTAAATAGAGATTATAATAATAAGTATGCAAATATTATTATCAGTATTATTATTATAGTTATTTACTCAAGTATTTAACTTTAAGTTTATGCATCTTAATTATATAAAATATTATAAATCGTATTATCTGTTGTATTTATAGATATCAACAATAACAAGAATTAGTAAATTTATAATATATATAGAGTTTAACACTACGGTATATAATAATAATAACAATAATAATAATAATAATAATGATGCGTGTGACGCTGACATTGCCATTTACCATTTGCCATTAATGCGGATGAAATCGTGGTTTCGAATTAACGAGGTAAAATTGAAAGGGCGGAGTCTGTGTCTAAAGGGGCACTGTATACATATATAATATATAATACCAACAGAGATAACCAGCAAGAGCTTTTGCGACCTCGCTTTTAAAAATTTTATTATTATATATCATATTAAAAAATTAAAAATTAAGAAAAAAAAAAAAAATGATAATAATAAAACTAATTACCGCCAATGTGACTTGACACCATAAATCCAAACAAATCGTTGCTACTTAAAATAATAACGAGATGATGAAATTTAAGTTATTTTATTATTATTATATTTTTTATATCCCGGTTATGATAATTTAAATTTATGTGTAGCAGCATTCATCAGTAATCAGTAACCTGATGAAAAAAAATAAATAATTAATTTATTTAAAAACAATAACACTATCACACTACTGATAATACACTTGACAATATCACTGTACCAATTATTGTTATTATATTATTTTATTTTATTGGATTAGTTGTCTATAATATACACAATTGTTATAGAAAGATCCACCAAGAGCAAACACCACCACCACTATCACTAAAAATAATAATTATTTAAATAAATAACTAAGGAAAAATGTTTTTTTTTAAAAAACCAAGTCAGGTGTGTACGTGTGCAGTAAAGATTATAAACTCTCTTACTCTTTGGTAGAGATTCAGATTATTATATATAATAATATTTTAGCAGCTACCACTGAGTAGTCGCACTAGCACATCACCACACATCACACATCAGACACTCGACACTCTAATAAATACACACAGACTGATATACATATATATATATATATATACATATAATTATTATAGATATTGTACAAGACATATATGTGTATATAAAATAAAATAAAATCATACGTGATACGTACTGATGGTTCCTCGTCGTAATCGTCCCTGTTCCTGTCCCTGCTTACAATTTTTTATTCTTCTTATTATTTATTTATTTTTTTTTTTTAACTATTTCTACTTGTCTTCGTTGTTTTCTATATCAATGCAGATACCGAGGGGTTGAAACTATTAGAGCAACAAAGACACCAGTTAAATTGTTGATTACAACAGAGACCACAATATCTATTTATTGACTACAGTTTACATGGATATCATTTTTTTTTCTCCCGTGTGAATTAAAAAGAAAAAAAAATTTCAATAATCAATTTGATTTATCAGCGCCATCTTTTTTATTTCTGTCGGTAAGTTACCGATTCAAATTACGCGCGATTTTCAACTGACAGTTGTAGCGGCTCTGACATGTGTGTAAAGTAATTAAATCATAATAATAATAATAAATAATAATAATAATTATGCATGATGAAGCTTATTATCAAAGACGTATACCGAGAAGAAATTTAGGAAATTGGAATAATTTTTTAAGATTTATTTGGGATAATGACACGCGCGCATTTTTAAATCGAACTTTCAAAGAATGGGGTAATTATAATTATTATTATAATTAAATTTATAATTTTAATAATTATAATATGTAAAAAAAAAGGTCAGTTGGGATTATTTTATTTATGTTTTTACGGAGCATTATTTTCAATATTTATATTACAACTGTGGATTAGCTTTAAAAATATTGGATTTGATCGTCCATACATCCAGCATTCATATGAAAAATCAATTGAATCTAGAATAATATATTATCAACCTCTTAATCGTGATTTACATACACAAAATCCAGGTAATTATAATTTTAACTAATTATTATTATAATAATAATAATTAAATTTGAAAAAAAAAAAAAAAACAGGTCTAGGATTTATACCAAACATTCATATTTCTGTGGCACCAATAATTTGGATAAATAAAAATAATAAAAAATCACAAGCTCAAGGTTACATTAGAGCGATTGATAATTTTTTAAATTCATATCGCAATAAAATATATAAAAATTCATCGCTTTATTTTGACATAAAATTATTAGGAAAATGTTCTGTTTCACCATACGGATATTTTGAACATAAACCATGCGTTTATTTAAAATTAAATAAGGTATTTATAATACATATTTATACTTAATTGATAATAATAAGTAATTATAATTATTAGAGATTTGAATGGTCACCAGTTTATTACAACAAAACATCAGAATTACCGGAATACATGCCGACGACATTGAAAACACTTGTGCGATCTACTTCTCAGGTACGAATTTAACTAATAATAATAAAAAATAAATAAATAATAAATAATAAATAATTTATTTAGCCTTATATTTGGATATCTTGTACCGGTGCGACAAATTTTGACAATCAACACATGGGAATTATTGATTATCTTCCACTTGCTGGTTTACCTGTCAATTATTTTCCTTTTACCGGACACCCCAACTACTTGTCACCAGTAGTGGCATTAATTTTTAATAATCTTACTGGTAATGGATTTATAATCACTAAAATAATAATAATAATAAATAATCAATTAGAGTTTTTAATTACAGCTAATAGACTGATAACAATAAAATGTAACATGTGGGCTTATAATATCGATCAAAGCAGCCCATTGTATTTTCAAATATTTAATGAAGATGATGATGATGATGATAATAAATAAATTTTGTTGTTATTTGAATGACGTAGTGGTCTGTAGTGTTATTGGAATTTAATATAAGAAGTAAGAGTATGTTGTGTGTTAGTATGTTAGTTTGGTATCTGGTGGGGAAGGGACTAAAATAAAGGTAGAGGAAATGAATAAGATTGTAGATTGTAGTGAGTAGAGCAGACAAGAGTATACAAGAGCAACAGTCGTGGGCAGTAATCATTACATTGAATAGACAGCAGTCGAGTGAAAGAATTTAAATAGCGGGGATACTTAATCATATTTTTTATTTTTATTTTTATTTTTATTTTTATTTTATTTATCATCACTCGTGCTCACGAATTTGTGTTGTTAAAATGAGTCGTAGAAATAATAATGAAAAAGCAAATGAATATACTGATGATTATATGAGAATTCCAATTATTAAAAGCAAATTTAACAAATTTAAAGATTTTTTTTATAATCCTGAAAAAAAAACAGTGTTAGGAAAAAATAGAAAACAATGGGGTAAATATTATAATTTATTAATTTTTAAATATATCTAATGTTCTACTTTTATTTTATCTATTTTCTACGCGCTATCTATTTATCATATTTATTATCACTCAGTAAAACTAACATATAAAGACAGTTATTTTTATTATTTTTAAAATTGAACTTTCATGATTTGAAATTTCAAGGATTTGTCCTTGTTGAGTTCGTTATATATTTTATAAAAAAAAAAGAAAACTTAATTCATATGTAAATTAAACTCGTTATATTTTTTAAAATGTATATACAAAAAAAAAAAAGATTTTTTTTTTTTTATCTTTGTGATAAAACTTTACGATCTCGCGTGATAAGCTAAACATATTTGGTTTTTTTTTCTTTATTTTTCCTCATTAACTGTCTTGTCACACGTGTTGTGTAATATAATTAAAATTACACAACTTCTATTGTATTACTTTTTTTTTTTCCTTTTTTGTTTAACACAAAATAAATAATAATAATAATAATTGTTTGTAAAAATTATCAGTATCAACGTAAATGTGATAATGAATATTTAAAATATATAAATAAAGTCCACGTGATTTCTGTATTTATAGTATTGGAGTACTGCCATAATTGAATATATTTATAGAATAAATAAATAATTATTAATTTTTTTTTTTTTTTTTAGGTATTACTGGTCTTTTTTATTTAGTATTCTTCAGTGCATTGGCAGCATTATTTGCAGCATGCATGGCAGCTTTAATGGCAACAGTAAGTACTGATAGACCAAGATGGACACTTGACCAAAGTTTGATAGGAACAAATCCAGGATTAGGATTTAGACCAATATCAGAAAATCCACATGAACTAGCATTAATTTTTTACAAATCAACTAATCAAACTCAAAGAGAAGTTTGGATTAATCGACTTGATGATTATCTTAAAAGTAAGTCGTAAAAAAAAGAAAAAAAATCAAAACAAATTATAAATAATAATAATAACTATTTTTATAGATTATATAAATAAATCTAGTCTATCAAATGGTGGAGTAAATCATCAGATATGTAGTTATGAATTTCCAAATTTAAAAAGTAATCATGTTTGTGATGTTAATTTACAAAAAGATTTTGGAAATTGTACATCTGAGAAACAATATGGATTTAATAATTCATCTCCATGTATTTTTATTAAATTAAATAAGGTAATTATTATTATTTTTTTTATCTACTCCGAATTTAATCCACATTATAATTATTATTATTATTTTTATGTATTAGATATTTGACTGGGTACCAGATTATTATGAACCATCAGAATTACCAGATGATATGCCAGCGGATCTTGTAAAACACATTAAATCATATAGTAATAAATCGGAATTGAATACTGTGTGGGTTAGCTGTCAAGGTGAAGAAGCTGAAGACAGAGAATCACTTGGACCAATTACATATTATCCTAAGATACGAGGATTTCCTGGTTATTATTATCCTTATAAAAATATACCTGGTTATCTAAGTCCACTTGTTGCTGTCAAATTTGAACGGCCTGAGCGTAAGTTATTTTAATTTCATAAAATAATTTAAAAAAATAAAATAATTGTTTTAATTATTATTTTTAAACAGGAAACAAAATAATAAATGTGGAATGTCGTGCATGGGCTAAAAATATTAAATTCCATCAACGACAAAAAATTGGTATGGTTCATTTTGAATTACGAATTGATGATTGATCTGTTTAAATAATTTTAGGTATAATTATTTATTATTTATCAATAAACGGTATCAGGGATTAAATATGTCAATTAAAAAATAATGTACTTACATTTTAATTTAAATTTATAAATTTATTAGTCTTTATATTTAATATATATTTGTTCAAAATCACAACTTACGTATGTTCAATTTTTTTTTGTAAATTTCATAAAATTATAAAATATAGAGATTCATTTTCTTTGTTGTAAATTACTACAGTAATTTTAAAATATCAGATCCATTGATTTCTTTTTTGTAAATGCGCTTATGTAAAATTAATAATAATAATTTAGCGAATTGTTGTCGCATTTAAGATTCATTATAAAAAATAATATTAATAATAATAATAATAATAATAATAATGATTTTAGTCAATTAAAAGTTCAAAGTGAACTGATCCGATTTTATCATTACGATTATGTTTTATATTTCTCGCCCAAGCTTTGCACTCGACATTAATAAGAATTCCAGCTGTAAATAAAATAAAATAAATTAAAATAACTAATAAACAGAAAAAAAAAAAAAAAAAAAATAAAATAAAATAAATTACTTTTTGGTCTTTCAAAATGAACGGCAACTAATGGACTGAGATAACCTTCAGTATTTTCATAAGGATAATAGTATCCTGGAAATCCTTGCTGTGGAATATATTTAACTGGTCCAATATTTTCTTCATCTGCTGGATTTTCTCCTTGGCAAGACACCCAAATAGTATTCAATTGTTTTGATTGACGTGCAGTTAAATTACCAATTATTGTTTTTAAATCACGGGGCATTTTATCCGGCAATTGGTCAACTGATGTATAATATTCTGGTCTCCAGCCATAAATCTAAATTTAATTTAAATTCAATAAAATAATTATAAATTTAAAATAATAATAATAATTTACCTTATTGAGTTTTATAAAAACACATGGACCAGATTTATGATAACCAAAGAAATTTTCTTGTGTACATGGATGCCATTGTCGTACATTTACAACACAAACTTGATCAGGAACTGGTAATTTATGATAATCACAATCTGTTATATGAGCACCTAGACCAGCTGTCGATCCCAATTTCTTGTACTCTAAATAATTTTTTTATTTTTTAATATAAAAATGATATAAAATATAAAAATATATAAATTAATACCTCCTAAAAACTCAGTCAATTCATCAACCCAGTGCTTGTAATTTTCTGGATCTGTTCCCTTGAACCAAATCAAAGTACTTTCAACATTAGACGATGGTGGCATTGGTCTAAATCCCAGACCTAAATAAATAAAATAAAATAAATCCAATCCAATCGAATCCAATAAAATAAAATGAAATAAAATAAAATATAAATACCTGGATTTGTTCCAATAATTGAACCTTCTAATTGCCATTTAGGTATTCTCATATCAAGAGTTTGGAAAAAAAACCAAAAGCATATTGCTACCAATGCAGCAAGTACTCCATAAAATATCAAATAAAATAATCCAACTTTTCCTGTAAATTTAATTTATAAACACACACACTTTATATCATCACTTTACGGGTATTGTTACAATTTATAAAAGGATTAATACTATGCCCTCTAACAATTGGAGCAATTCAATTACATAAAATGATTATTCAATGTTGTGCCAAGGTTATCATCAACATCCTACTTGTAAAATGAAACCATCATATTAAATAACCTTTTATATATCCGTATATATATTTCGTTTTTTTTTTTTTTAAATATTTATGCCCTTTAAAATATATCATTTAATATTAATAGACCTCGTTATATATTAAGGGAAGTTGTAACAATTGTCCCGTATATGCACCATCACCATCATCATAATTATTTGACAATAAAAAAATTAAACAACAAGATGATAGCAGGAAAGATCAGCTGCTCAATTTAAAAACACAGTGACTGACAAAAATAAAATTTTTCAAATATCAATTGAATCATGTTCAAAAAATAATAAAAAATTTTTCCCTTACTGTGTTTTTAAATTGGCCAGCTGAGATGATAAAAATGAAAAAAAAATAAATGGTTGGAATGTTCAATATTTAAAAAGTATGTAATTAGTGTCGGTGATGAATGGATGATTCATGCAAGGTGGAGTTAATTTTATGCGATAAATATAAAAGTTTTAGTTACCCCAACTGCTGGGTGTCCGGCCCATGATGGCTCCAGTTTCTTTGTTGTAAAAAAAGTTTTTAAATGATTGACGTGCTGATATTTCTGGTGGTTTTTCATAAGGATTCATTGATTCCTCCTTAACTCCTAAATCTTTTTTGCTATCCTTAGCCACCATTGTAATAGTTATCACTTTTTTTTTATTATTTAAATAATAAATTTACCACGTTTTTTATAAAAAATATAAATAACAACAAACAACAAGAGTCCACTGCTCCCGGTGGACTACTAGAGAATAAACTGAATGAGATTGAATGGACAAGTTTGTATAATAATTTTAGTTGGCGTTCTCAGTTCTCAGTTCTCAGCGATCCAGTAATCCAGTCATCAGCACATCAGCATACAAACGTTACAAGCAGTTACAAACTTACGAGGTATCTATTATTGTTCCCCTTCCCTTTCATTTCCATGCTTTGCTTTTAAACTTATAGACTTCTCGCTCCCACTTTTTTAACTTCCAGGCTAACGCCCTCTTCTTCTCTCTTTACTTCTCTATAATTTTCTATTCATTCTCTCTTACTCCCACCTTTTTATCCAGAATTACACATCAAACTATACATAAAAATATATGTATAATTCTTCAGGTAACTAAAGTACTATACTTTATACTTTTACCTGAGTCTTCGATCCATATCTACACCTTTCCCCTCAAATATTTTATCACAACTAATCGACTGATAATTTTTTTAAAAATTGTTCAAAAATTTTAAAAAATTGTCAATTGTCGGCTAAATTCACTCTCGTAATCAATCACAGAAAAAGAAAAAATAATTAATCATTTTTTTTTTTAAATTAAAAAATTATTAGACAGCCAACTTCAGTATCAAAAAATTGTCAAGTAGATTTGGACAATTTTTTAAAATAAATCCAACTAAAACTGGTTATCACCTCATATATTATATATATAATTCTAAATAATTTATATGAGTCAGACCGAAAATGCAGTCTCTTTTAAACCAATTGACTACATCCTGCCTAGTATGTGCTGCTTTTATATCACCATTTTATCATCATCATCATCATCATCATCATTATCATCGAACCCGTGACAATGAAATCTAATTGTCATCGAGGTAACACATAAATTATAATTACAATATAATATATATATTTTTTAAATTTATTTATTTAATCGTAATATTTTTAAAACCAATTTTTTTGACATTTTGATTTTTATTATTTGTTAATTATTATTATTATTATTCCGCAATTAATATTTTTATAAACCAATTACATTGTAACAATATTATTATTATTTTTTTAAAATTTAATTATTATTATTATTATTTTTAAATTATAACAATTGTTAGAAATTTTTGAAATTTAGCAACTGCAGTATAATAATATTATTCATCTATTTATTATACAATAATTTTTTTTTTAAATATTAATAGCAATTAATCAAGCAATTAAATTATTAAATGCTTGGACATTACACGCTTCGTTTTATTAACAATTACAATAAATAATAATAATAATAATAATAAATTAATTTAACAATAGTTTTTTTTTTATTATTAGTATAATAATAATCACGATTTGAGTACTCACTTGCCGTAGGATTGCTAATTATATTTTTTAATTTTATTAATCGACATTTTTTAAGCCTTAAATATTTACCGCCAGATGGCTACCACTCCATTTGTTTTTCTCACACTCAGTAATATATTTTTTATCGATTATATATAAACCCAAGGAAAGAAAATAATAATAATAATAATTATTATTATTAACTGTTGGTACTGTCGATTATTATTATTAATTATTATTATTGCAACCCTACTTTTTTTTTTTTTTTAACTACAATATTATACACTAATTAAATATATCTAAATAATGTATTTTTAAAAACACACATGTATTAATTTAATACTAAATTTAACTAGTGAACGCATTATTCACATTTTTTCTCAAAATTCCTATACGTAAATTAAGTATATTTGGTACATTGCGCAAATAATTATTTATATAATTAATAATTAATAATTAAAATTAAATTCACAGATGCAACATTATAAAAGCGTGATGTATCATCAGCAATTATACTTTTATTTTTAAATTTCAACTCTAGTTACTATAAATGAATATTAATATTATTATTATCATTAATATTATTCTTATTATTATTATTATTATATTGATAAATCTCTAGTAGATTGTGATGGAAACATCAAATAAGTACAAAAAATTTTTAAATTAATTTCAAATATTATTTGTTATTATTTTTTTTTTATTCAATCATTCTCTTGCTAATAATTTTGTGCATTATTATTTTAAATAATAAATAAATAATAATGATAATAATTATTGTTGACTTGGATAATGAAGATCATGAGTTTATTAAATTTAAGAGAAAGAGAATGATTGTTTTTTTTTTTTCGTTTTTTTTCGTTTTTTTTTTTAAATAAAAGCATCAAAGTTGTTTGTTAAGTTGCCGATGACTTAGCAAAATTACTGAGATTTATAAATTAAGTATTTTTTAAATTTTTTTATGTATTTAATCTATCATGAGCTCAAAGTGGACGGAGCCACGTCGATCTACCCGATCGTGAATAATGTTTCGAGCCCATGCTTTACATTCAATGTTGATAAGTACGTTACCTATAATTATCAAATATAAAAAAATTTAAATAAAAAAAAAATTTTAATTAAAAATATCAATAGTAATAATAAAAATTACTTACGTTTTGGTGATTCAAACCATACGGCAACGAGTGGACTGAGATATCCAGCATTATTTGTGTACGGGAAATAGAAACCAGGGAATCCAGATCGTGGCTTGTATTGTATCGGTCCAATATTTTCAATATCCGCTGGATTTTCACCTTCACAAGATACCCAGATTGTCTGCAACTCTTCGGGATTACGTATTTTGGCTCCTTTGATACGATTCTTCAGGTCATTTGGCATATTTGCTGGAAGATTTTCTGTGTCATTGTAGAATTGTGGCTGCCAACCAAATATCTGCAACAAGTCAATAAATTATTATTATTATTTTTTTCTTCAAATGTAATTAATTATGAGAACTGACTTTATTGAGCTTGAGGAATATGCAAGGCTGGTAATCCGGGTACATGTACTGTTTAGGTCCAGTGCAGGGTGTAAACTTTTCTAGGTCAACTTCGCAGGCTTTTCCAGGTGCCGGAGGTTTTCCGTAGTCGCAATGAACACGATTTTCCATTATTTGTTGAACTCCAGCTACTCCAGTGCTGCCTGGTTTCGGTGGTTGGTATTCTAAATAAAATAAATGAAAATAAAAATTTGTTTTATAAAAATAAAAAAATAAAAGTTTTTACCTTCCAAAAACTTGTCAATAGCATTGCTCCAGTTTTCATAATTTCCTTTGTTACTGGCTTTGTACCAAATAAGAGTACTTTCAACATTACTCGTGGGTGGCATTGGTCTGAAACCAAGTCCCGGATTATCTCCAATCAATGATTTATCCATTTGCCATTTGGGTGCTCTGTGATCAAGAGTTTGATAGAAAACAGCGAGCATCGCTCCAAAAAATCCCGACAGTACTCCATAAAATATTACGTAAAAAAGCAATATCTTGGCTGAAATAATAAAATGACATACATTTCATACATATATACGACAGTTAATTGGGTTTAATTGTTTCAATGGATAAATAATAGCTCAGAAAACAATTAATAGAGATCACAGATCAAAATTATGTCAATTCACTTGATCGACCAGATACTTGTCATATTTAATATTTATAAATATTTAACTGCTATTCATTTGCATCAATTAATATATTTATATTAATTAACACCCAATAATTATCGCGTTCCATATATATTATATAACAATTATATTTTACCGTATGAGCATTAAAGTTAATTTTTAAATTAATTTAGCGTTTCAAATGTCTACCTAGTTATATATATGAGGGCGGGTATAAAAAGGGGGGTACGATCAATGTCTTGTTATATATATAGAATATATATACATCTTTTCTTCGCGTAATAGTTTCATTTCATTTTTTTTTTCTTTAAATAAATATTTTAAATAGAAATAATTTATAAAAAACAGACATTTTTTTCTTTTGTTCTTAAAATCAACCCTTAGAAATTCTATAGCCAATTGTCTGATTATTGATTTCTTGAGGTACATTTCCGGTTTATGTACGTAATAGAAGAGTAAATTATTACCAATTGATTATTAATAATTTATTTTATTTATTTAATGGAAAAAAAAAAAAAGTGGGTGAGTGGGTGGGGGTGGGGTTGGGGATGATTTTTTATGAAGAAAACGCCCGAGTATTGAGCGTTGCTGAGGAGAATATTGATTATACCGTTAAAATATATATATGAATATGAAAATAAATGAAACTTACCCCAACTGGAACCAGTTCGGCCAAGAAATTGTCCAGTTTCCGAGTTCCATAGGAAAGTACTGAATGCTTCCCATTTACCGAGTTTTGGTGGTGGAGTATAATATTGAGAATCGATTTTTGACTTATCTTCCATGGTATTGTCTATTTAAAATTAAATAGTTTTTCACTGGAGTAAGTTAAAGTCTTTTCTAGTCTGAAGAGGAACCAACGGGTGCTGCAGACAAAGACGCAGTGAGAGGTATTACTGGGAATGATAGTGGACGCGAAAAGACCAGGGGGATGAATATTGAGCGATCTTAGCAGACCCCAGTCCCAGTTTTTCCATCGGGGGAAGAAAATGCGCAATCGCAGTAAACACACATTTACACACTGACTTAATATAACATCGATATGATTGTCAGTTTCAATAATCCCCTACTGCGCAAGAGTATAGCAAACCTTATTTAACTATTTACTCTTTATTTCTTTTATTTTTATTTTTATTTTTACATATCTATTTATCTTAATATCTATAAATATCCATATATACTAGTATTATTTTTAAGGGACCTTTGACTTTTTTTTTTTTTTTTAATTTTTAAATATAATATTTTGTACAAGCAGTTGATTATAATCTTTAAAAATTCGTAACTTGTATAATAATTGAGATTGATGGTCTTTCTTGGGCTTGTTTTAAAGCTTAGACTTTTATCTACAATTTTTAATTTTAATTGATTTTGTTTTGATCGATAGTTTTTGAGGTATCGATTTATATAGATAGTGCTAAATTTTGGAGCAAAAATTTTAGTATTTAATTTTAAAAGTTAATAACTTTAAAATAAATTTAGATAAAGGGCTATAGTTGGGCTCATTTTAAAGCTAAGACCTTCAGGAACAAATTTTATTAATGTTTTATAAGTCTACAGTCAGTAGTTTTTAAAATATTAATTATTTAAGACGATATCTTTTGTCGGGATAAAAAACAAAAGTTTTTAATTTTTAGTTTCATGTCTTTAAAATTTATAACTTTCAAATTGAAGGCCGTTCTTGGGCTCATTTTGATTCTTAGACTTTTTGCTACGATTTTTAGTCATATTTATTCAAGTTTCAATCATTAGTTTTCCGGATATTAATCTATATAGAAAGAGCTAAATTTTGACATGTAAAATTTGAGTTTTTGATTTTAATTTAAAATTTAAAAAATTCGTAACTTTTAAATTACCAGGGATTAAAAGTCCGTGTAGGACTTAAATTAAAGCTTAGAATTTTTACTACGAATTTCGATTTTATCTTATTGGTCTACGATTAATATTTTCCAAGATATTTAAATTCAAATTTAATAGTAAAAAATCCTAATTTAAATATCTATCAATAATTAATTATTTCAACACTTTCCGATGAAATTAAAAAATAATATTAATCTAAAAGCTGCTTGATATAAATATTTATATTTAAAAAAAAAAAAAACATTTGCTGTGTAATCCCAATTTTTTTATTTTTTTAAATCTATTTTAAAACACTAAAGAAGTTATGAGTAATAAAAAAATACGTAATGTAGTTTTTAATAAATATTTTATTACACAAGATTAAAATATTTTGTAAATTTCAAATCCGCACAGATAACAGAGTCTACAAATCTATTGCAATACATCACAATTTTTTTTATTTTTTTAAATTTATTATTATTATTTATATATATATTGTTATATTGCAAATATATGTATGTACATACAATACATTATAAATTTAATAAATCATATGTATTTTTTAAATTTATTTATCTGTACATTCTGCTGGATAATTGTTATCATTTTTTTTTATACACGTCAATTATTTTTACATTCTCGCGATTTAAAAAAAGATCCGATTTAAAAAAAAAAAAAAAAAAAAAAAAAAGAAAAAAGAAAAAAAACAAAGCTCATTGATAATAAAAAAAAACTTGATTATTATGCAGACTTAAAAATGCAAAAAAATTAATATTAAGTCGATCAAAAAGTAAATACAAATTTTAGTAAAAAAAAAAAAAGAAAAAAAAGGCCAATTTAAATTCGATAAAAAAATTATGTTTTAAAATTTGAAGTGAAGAAAAAATAATAACAACAACAACAAAGTCACTCGGCCATTAGCGTAAATTCGTTGCAATCGTTTATAAATCTAAAGCAATCAACACACAAAATAATAATAATAATAATTAATGATTAAGATTAAAGCCGACAAAATAATCGGAAAAAAAAATAATCAAGTCTAATTACAAACTTGAATGATAGTACGATAAATAATGAGCAATTATACAATTACTTTTTTTTTATTTTTGTTTTGTCCTTTTTTTTATTCTTTTTTTTTCGTTTTTTTTCTATTCTACTATCACTATTATTATTATTTTTGTTTTTTAAAATTTACAGATCGTTAGTAGCTGATTTATAATACAAATTAATTGGCAGGTTCTGAGATACTGTTCTCTTAAAAATAAATCGTATATATATAAACGATAGTCACGCCCACTTTTCTATTAAGACACAATCTAAATTTAAAATTTAAAAAAAAAAACGAAAAATAAAATAAAAGCTTACCCCCTAACACTTGTAACACACTCGTGATGATTAATATTTTATATTAATAATTATAATTATTTATATTATTAAAAGATTAAAGAGGTCAATTAGGTGATTATTCATCATTGGGACAGTCTGTAGATTGTTTGGGTATCGTGAAATCCAGTCGATATTGAGCTGAAATAATAAAATAATAATAATAAAAATGAATTTAAATAATTAATAATTATAAATAATTACCTCGCCTGGTAAGATCTTCCATTGTTTGTTCTTTGCAATCAACAGCAAGATGACTGTTACTACCACAATTGTAGCATGATATTTTTTGATGATGACCCATTGGTATAAGACCTGTTACTATTCCTGGAGGTGGTAATGGAGGTGGTGGTGGTGGTGTACCTGGTTGTGGATACTGATAAATTAATTCACCATTTTGTTGAAAACCCTGTGGTGTTGTTGGTTGAAATCCTGGTGCCATTGTTACAGTTGGTCGTGAATAAATAGTGTGGGAATAATTTGTTGAATATATATTTGTATTATTTAATGGTAATCTTGGTGTTGTACCAGGAAAATGATGATTGCCATGTGGTAAAAATGTTATTGGATGATTTCCCGTTGATTGAAATCCTGACATATGTTGTTGCTGCTGCTGTTGTTGTTGTTGTTGTTGTTGTTGTTGTTGTTGTTGTTGTTGTTGTGGTGGGGGTGTTGATAAATTAATTGATGACGATAGTGGTATTGGAGCAGGTGATACTGAACAACTTGAATTATTAGTCACTCCATTAATCATTTGATTTTTCGGTCTCATTTGATTTTTTTTCATACTTCGCGCGCGATCATTATTAATTTGCTGCTGCTGCTGTTGTTGCTGTTGTTGAATAGCTGAAGTATTTTGCCGAGATAATGCAACTGTTGAATAAGACAATACTGAAGTACCAGGTGTCTGTTCACTAGTATTTGATGTTGCAGTAACTGTTGTTGTTGTCACTGATGTATTTTCATTTATGACAGTACTGGTTGCTATCAATGTCGAGTTGCCAGACCAAACTGCCGGTGGTGTACCTGGTGGTGATCTACTACCAGTACTACCATCTGAACTACTGCTCTGTGAACAATGACGACTACTGTCTGCGTCTAATCTCAATGCTTGTAATTGTGCTACGCAGTACATGTGTTGTGCATTGCACCTGGGATAGCGATTTTGCATGCCGACAGTAGTCGTAGCAGCAGCAGCAGGAACTGTAAGACAAGCATAGCAAGGATTCTGAGTCGCGTACACTGAAGGCGGTGGAAAAACAGACAGCTGTTGATTAGGATCCATCGGCGGTGGCTGCATTGTCTGGTAACGTCTGATGCTAGTAATATTTGCAAGATGACTGTGGTGATGGTGATGATGGTGGTGATGATGATGAATTGACTGATGGAAATCTTGAAAAAATGGTAACGCTGGTCCAGGAATTTTCGGACTATAAAATTCATTAACTTCTTGCTGCTGCTGTGAAATCTGAAATAATTCATCAATTCATTAATTTATTATTATTGATTAAAGTTTATGATCATTAACCTCATCAGTTTGTTCAGTTGCCGAATAATTATCAATTTTGTTTTTGTCGATTTGATTTTGGCCGTTTGTTGAAGTTGAACTTTGAGGACGTATAATATTTCTAAGCTGACCTACTGCGTTTTGTGTCAAACCAATTTCTCTCAGTTCTTCGTCACTTATTCTTCTTATCTGTTTATAAAAATAAAGATATTTTTCTCTATAAAAAATTATCAATTTTAAATAAAAATTCGTTACCTCTTCCATTGAATAATTTTGCAGACAGGCTTTATAATTTGGCATTTCTTTGCCGAGGGTTTCACGTAAAGTGTCATTGTTTATTGTTGGAGCAGTACCAGTGATTGATGTTGAAGGAGATCTTAATTTAGCTGGTGGATTATTATTATTATTATTATTTTTAATAGATGAAGTTGAAGATGTTGTACTAGTACTGGTACTGGGAGTAAGACTGTTGTGACGTGAATATGCACCAGAAGTTGGTGTAGTCATTGGAGTAAGTGTAACTGGAGGAGCAGATCTTGATCCAGATCCAGATTGATTTGATGAAGTAACATTTCTTGTTGTAGTACTGGTTGTGTTTGTTTGATTAGCATTAGATGTACGTTCTTCAATAGACCAAGAACGAATACTGCGACGACCTGGTGAATCACTGCGACTTGGTGGTGATCTTGAAGGAGGTGGTGGATGATTTGAAACCGGTGAAGATGGACGACTAACCAATGGGGATGCAGGATAAACAATCATATCACCACTGGGTGCTGCAGTATGATACATCATTTGATGATGATGATAATGATGGTGATTATTTCCAATCATCATTGGAGTTTGTCCAGTCCAGGGTCCTATCGAATTAATTGCTGGGAATCCCAAGTGAAGATACTGAGCTGGATTATGATTTTGTGGATGATTTATAATTTGTTCTGCTGGTGGTAAACAAAGTCCTGGTGGTGGTGGTGGTGGCATTGACATATTTGGTGGGATTCCACCAGCTACCATTGGATTTCCACGGAATATATCAGCATAGTGTTGCTGTTGGTGTTGCTGTTGTATCGGTGGTGGCATCATACCTGACATACCCCCAGCATCTAATCCTTGATCACACAAACGTTCATTAGATCCACAAGGTCCACATCCTGGTGGTAATCCCGGTTTATATCCACTATTTATTTGCTTAGCATTAATACGTGATTCTTCTTCTTCCTTTAATTTCAAAAATATATTACCAAATGTTGTTTTCTGATCATAACTAAAAGCCGGATGATTTAATGCCATTGTATACAAAAGAATTAATTCTTCAAGTGGTTCGTCCTGATTGGCCAATGAATTAGCCATTTCTTGGGTATCAAAATTAGCAAGACTTTTATAAAATGTCTTGGCACATTCATAATTGCATCCATGAAGTAAAGCTACATAGAGAACCAGTTTACGTCGAGCACGTGTGTCAGTAACACCACCGAGATTTGCTAATTCTGCTAAATCAGCAGGATTATTAGCATGATGCTCAGTATCACGTAAATCATTGTAGTCACGCTTGCCCCGATCTTCAATACAAGTACCCAGATATCGGACTTCAAATGGCAGGCACATATTTAATAATGTGCACATAATATCGATTCTCTTATGACTGAAAAATAACAAAAAAATTTATTTAATTATAAATTTAATTTAAAATAAATATTAAAATAATTAATTACCTGGACAAGTTTCCAAACCATGACACGACATTCTCTTTACACACCATTGCCAGACAACATTGATACTCACTTAATCCGAGGATAATTATTTAAACGCAAAGACGCGTTTAATAAAGATAATAATAATTATTATTATTATTATTTATAAGTGATGATGATTATGGTGATCGGAGACTATCAGGAATATGCTTGTTGATGATTCGATACTTGTATAGTTAACAATATATATATATATATTTAAAAAAATAAATTTAAAATAATGAAATTTGGTTGAAAATAAAAATTAAACACTCGATAAATTACTGGCTATGGACGTATTACGACCATCACCTTCAAGCTTCAAGACACACTAGTGGGGATAAAAAAAAAATAATAAAATAATAAAACAAATACCTAAAGTATTGTCTGGTAATTTTATACTCCAATGGAGATAAATAATACTTGCAAGTTATTAATAAATAAATAACTAATTAATTAGCATACGCACTTAATAATAAATAATAATTATTTGTCAAGTCGCGTAATTCGTATGCTAAATACCGTAATGGCCATTTTATAAATCCGCTACTCATGTAGCCGCGAATTATTTTTTTTTAATTCAAACTTGGAAACGCGCCTTTATTTTCGCATAACGGAATTTTATTTTTTTGAATTTTATTGTTAATGACAATTAAAAAAATTTTAATTGATAAATATTTTTATTTGATCCTAGAGCCGTAGCTCTCTAAGGGCCATAAAAAAAATACGATCCTGAACTTAGCAGACAGTTACAAATTGTCGGATTTTTTTTTTCAACAAATAAATTACAAAAAAAAAAAACTAAAAATATACACATGTAGAAAATTTAATAAAATGTAGGTGCAATTTTTCAAAATATTTTTTTTTTATAGTTAATCGTTTTTAAAAAAATTTAAAAACTGTCAGACGTCTTCTAACTTCAGTATCATAAAAAAATACAAAAAATCTAAAATATATACATATGTACGTTTTACAGTTTTTAACAAAAATATTTATTAATTAATTAATTAATCATTATTCAAAAAATGATTTAAAAAAACAAGCAATCGTAAATTATATAAAAGTTTGTATTGTCATTAGTTCTGGCGGTAAATAATTCCATGAATTAAAAACGAGTTTTCATATATTGTTGATCAACATTATGGAATTCTTAAGTAATCTTGTCTAATATTGCCCCTACGTAACAAAACAAACAGAAACTATAATTTTGATTCAAATAATTGATTAAAGTTCAAATGAATTTCTTTGTAAATTAACCAACCTAATCTTTTATAATACGCACTGACATGTTCAAACTTAGCAATTTTATAAATGAATCTTACACACGCATTCAGTTTCCTTTGTAATTTAAGTTGTAATATTAGTAAAAGCTGCAGCACGATAATAAAAAATTTTTATTAACTTTTAATTGTGACAATATTTTCCCATGATAAAGTGACAATTGACTGGTGATTATAAAAAAAAAAAAAAAAAAAAAATATTTTTATATAATAGATAATTTTATTAATTTGATGTCTATATAAATTGATATAAAAAATAATAATTGATTATTAAGTCAAGTCTTGAGGTAGACTGATAAATTGGTTGCAATGACACTGTCGCTGTGCTCAGGTAAACTAAAACCACCAGTAGAACTTGTGCTAGTGGTTGTTGTTTTCGTTGTTGAACTTGATTTTTCACTTAATGAATAAAAATTCGGAATGTTTGGTGTTGATGTACGCGCTTTCATCAGCACTGTTTTTTCAGTACTTTTATTTGTCGTCGTTTCTTTTATGGAAATTGACGAAACGTCACTGAATCCTGGCAAAGTCCAATTAGTTGCTAAATTACCATTAACTAATGATTTTTTAAATGGTGATTTTACTCGTTTTAAAGCAATCGTTATATCGGAATTTGATGAGGAACTCAACGCACTTGCTTGTTGAGTTTTTCGTGCTATCGGAATCAGCCAGGCAAGACCTAAACCCATCAAATAATCTTCCATTTTCTCTGGTGGTGATCCAATGTCTGTATCTGATACTGATACTGGAGTACTCAAAATATCTGATATACCAGAAAAACCCGAAAAACTATGAGAGCTACTTGTTGTTGTTGTTGATGTTATTTTATCACTTTTTATATTTTCAATTGAATTTCTTGTGCTACAATTTATTAAAAATGAATCTGATGATTTATTTGAATTTTTAACTTTATTAAACGGTACCACTGATTTATTATCATGATCGTCGGGTGTCAAAATATTTGAAGTTGGAATACTCAGAATACCAAGCGATGACGACGATGATGATGATGGTGTTAATTTATTATTTTCATTTGACGATTTTTTTTCTAATTCTTTCTCAGAGTCTTTGAACGACTGACCTAAATTATCAGAAATACCAAAATTATTTTTAGTATTCAAATCATTACCGTTAACCAGACGATTTTGCGGCGTATTAGCCGATTGAGATAAAACTCTTATCAATTTTCCCGGACTCCTTACACTCCTCTGGCTTTGGTTTCCAGTATCCGGAGTATCCAGTTCTTCAATTGTTGATAAATCATGCGGCAGCACTGGTCTTGTTGGAAATCTAAATAAAAAAAAAACCAATATAATATATTTTTAATTTATTCAATTATTAGTAAAAATACCTGACGTGGGCTTCTACGTCATGTCCATTCTCCATTGGAACTTGCGGTAAATCAGCAAGCATTCGAACAAAATCATTTCCCTGTTAAGTAATTAATAAATGTCATTAAAAAATTAAAAAAAATTTTTTTTTAAATATAAAATTACCTCTTTGGGTGGTGACGGTTTTTTGAATCCCTCAACTTTTTTGCTCTGCTCCAAAATTTCTTGAGATAATTTAGCGACCATATTGTCATCATTAGAAACAGATTTACTATCTTTTGATTGTTTAAATTTTTTAAATTTACTCAGATCATAATTTGCCGGTTCGTTGCTAATTATTTTAGGCTTTACTTTTATTTTTTGTTGAACAGGTGACGTTACTGGAGTAGTAGATTCAAAAGCTGGATCAACTTTATTTGAATTCAGATTTTCGCGTACCGTTGAACTTATTTTTGATTGAATATTCCGAACGGCATTTGTCATCTGCTTGATATTATGTAAATTTGTTGAAAAATTAGTCTCAGCTTGGTTGCGATTCTGGTCAATAAGAGCATCCAGTTTATTAATTTTTTGAATGCATTTCTCTTGCTCTTGCTGGTATCGTCTCAACTGTTCAACTTCATAGTCAGAGAGCTCTATTGGGTCTTGAGACATTTTACGTTGCTGACAATTAGCGCTACCACATGGACACTCTGACATACGGCTTATCAATGACAGAGTGTTGTCATCAGTATCAACTTGATCATTAAACTCTAAAATTTTAGCAATACGTTCAGGGCAGGGTATATTTGATGGTACGTTCATTATTCTAGGTGATGGAGTCTCTGGAGTCGAGACCGGTGATATATTTAGGGCCGAAAATTTATTTCTAATACTGTCATTGGTTGACAAGTCCAATAGTTCAAGTATCGAAGTAATATTACTGAGAACAGATAAATTAGAACTTGGTTTTATTGCCGCTAGACTTGCGTACGATGAAGAAGCTTGTGAATTATTTTCATAAACAATATTGTTTTTTATTTTTTCATATTTTTTTTGTTTATTTTTATGTTGACGGTGATTTCGTTTGCTGTCATTAATATCTAGAGAGTCTTGAGAACTTGAATCTTGACGCAGTGACGGACTAGTGACACGAGAAGCTGGCGCTGAATTATAAGGCAACTCTTTGGTAGGAGATTCAACTCCACTGGACGATAATGGACGAATTTTAGGAGAGGGATCTTTGCTCTTAGATGGTGAGCTCACTTGGATTTTACCATTTCCTACATTTATGACAATGCTACGACGTGACAGGTCGCTGTTGCTCGGTGTGTCTGGATGAGTTATAATTGTAACGATCGGCTCAACGTACTCGAGTTTCTCCGACGTATTTACTGGATCGGGAATGTTTTTTTGGTTTGATGGTCTCTCTGGTGATATTTCGACTTGGATACTCTTGTCTTTGCCTTCTTCTTCGTGCCTAGATGTCTGGACAGCTATTTCATTTCTATCCAAAGCTTTAACTTTTTTATTTATTTTGTCTTTTCGTAATTTTATTTTTTTATCTGACGCGTTGGATAAATTTATTACTTGGATTTCAGGTGAAGCTTTTCTTGTTGGTATTGGTTCTGGTATTGGTGCTGGTGATGATTCTGGTACTGGTATTGGTACTGGTGCTGGTACTGTTTTTGATAATTGATCTGTCGAATCTTCAACAGTTTTACTTTTATTACTGATATTATTAAAAAGTGGAGTCATGCTGGCGTCAAAAATATCATTTGGCAACGAAGCACCAAATTCTAACAGCAATAATTTTTTTTGTCTCTCAACTTTTTCCAACATTTCCAAAATTTGTTCGTCACGTGATGATTCTTTACGTTTGTCTTGATTTTTTGGATAAATCTGATCTTGAGGATCAGAAACCGGAAGTTCCCAAGATGCTCGAACTGGAGACTTTGAAGTTTTTTTATTACGCGGCAAAGTTATTATTTTTTCAGCCACTTGATTCTGTCGTTGATCCGGTAAAATTGCATCCAAGTCATGATCCATCAGTTTCTGTCTTGCTTTTTCGATTCTTTTTGTTCTCAACTCAGCTTGAGCTTTCCCACGATCTCGTTCCCGATACTCATTAGATTTTCGTATCTCAGCGTCATTTATTTTAGAAGCTTTTAATTTTTTTTCTTCCCGCGACAAAGTGTCTAAATTTTTAATTAAATTATTGTAATCACGTTTAACTTTTTCCCTGAGCAAAGCATCAGCACCACGTCGTCTGGATTTATTAACATTATCATTACTCTGTGTAATTATTTCTTTTGCAACTTCCCGAGCAGCATCTTGAGCATTTAATTCACCTTCAACGCTAATTATTCTTTCAACAACATTTGAATTATCACGAGTCCCTGGAGTTTTGCTTCTAGAACTCGTAGTTGGTCTGGTAGTAGATTTAGTAGTTGGTATTGATGTAGTTTGTGGAGGAATGTCGGAAAAATATGAAGAATCATCACTGACTGATGTAGTACTGACTAAATCAACATGATCATGAGGTCGCTGACGATAATCATCAGGATTGTATTTAAAATCACTTTGCTTTGAGTAAATACAAGTACAACAATCAGCACAGAGACATTCATTTGCGACGGTATCAGCTGGTTGGCTAATATCATCCTCTGATTCCTGCTGTTCTTGATGTATCTCAACGATAACTTGTTGTGGGGATTTAACTCTGGTTTTGACTGGTGATTTTTTAACAGTTTTACGTTTTTTAACTGAAGTTACTGGCGGATCACGAGTTGCTTTAGCCGGCAGACTTGAAATAATAGCTGATCTTACATTTTCAACCTCACGGACCTTCCGTAATCGTTGATGCTGTTTGGAAGCAGCGGAAGGTTCATTTCTTTTATGATTTATCAGTTGACTAGCTTCCTTGGCACGTTCGACAGCCGCAACATTATTTCTATATTTTTCAGCCTCCAAAATGACTTGAGACTGGGGCTGGATCGTCGCAGAATCATGTGCTAATCCAATATTATCCATTTCATCTTGATACCGCTGGTGTATTTCATTTATTTTTTTATTGTGCATACGCCGGAGCTCAGAATCTTTATTTTTTTCCAACTGATCCAATTCTTTGCGCGCGATATCTTTCGTACGCTCTAATAAATTACTTGATATGTCTTTTGACTGCTGCCTCACCTTGAATAAATAAAATAAAATAAATTAAATTTTAAATAATAATAATTATTTTAAAATAATTTACCTGCTCAATACGTAACCTCCGACGACGTTCACGTTCGAATTTTTTTATTTGCTCACGATCTGACAGCAAACTTTTTTCTCGACGTACACATACTGGATTAACTGTCACATAAACAGACATTTTAATAAATTACCTATACATTTATTATTATTAATTAATTTAATTAATAAATAAATATATATTTATATATATAAAATAATTATATCAACAACAAAACAACGGTTAGATTTTTTATCTCTTTCTGACATAAAATGGCGGCGGAATAAAAACCCAGCGACATTATTTTTAATTTATAATTTTAATTAACTAGAATTTTTAAATTTATATTTTTTTTATTTAACATTTTTTTTTATTTATTACAATTACGCCATTTTTAATAACAAAATAAAATTATTAAAAACTAATTTCAAACTGTCGGTAAATTATCATAAGATTTTTTTTTTTAATTAAAATTATATTTAAATATATGAAAAATATAATAAATATATAAATTTATTATTTATATGAATTATTATTAATAATTAAAATTAATTTTATTAAAATTTTTAAATGTCACTTGTGCGCAGACAGTATGCGCAGTTTGAATTAAACGCGCGCATGGAAAAGTTTAAAAATCGCCCGCTATAGCGCTGAGAGGTGACCAATTGTCCGACACTTTGGACAGTTTTCACAGAATTACAACAGCCGTAACCAGTCGTAACTTTACAACCGACCACTCCACTATTATTTTAATAAATCGCGCGTGACAGCTTAATAAAAAATCATTTAAATCCAATAGAAAAGTAATAATTAACAAGAAAAAAAAAATATTTAATTTCAAAATAAAAGAAATGGATTTGTGACAAAATGGTGAGAAGTTTTTTTTTCATCTGTTCCTTTTTTTTTTCTCATCAATAAGCTTCGACGTAATGGCTGTGTATTGAGCTTTGAGTCTAACGATTTATTGAGCAAAGCACGCAAATAAAATGCGTATTAAATAGCTCGTGTTTTAATTATTTTTAGTTTATTATTATATTTATTTAATTGACAAATCAAGCGCGGGAAAAATTTAAATTTATAAATTCCGAGGTTATCCCACAGCTGTTTGATAATTCTTATTTATTATTTTTCTGTCAATTTATTTTAAAATCGATTTATTGATAAAATATAAAATGGCGGGAATTTTAAAAATTTCAAAAAAAAAAAAAAAAAAAAAATTTCCAAGTCACGCGGATAAAATGACTAGTTGCGTAATTTTATGTTTGTTTTAAAATGACAAGTAAACCGCCCCCATAAAAGTTGTGATCGATAATTTTTTACGTCACACGTTATCAGTTATCTGATAAAACAAAATATCGTGGGCGTATAATAGAATAGGTTTTAGGGGACTAAAGGTCATTGGACTTTTAATAATTTAATTTAAAAATAAATTATTTATTTTTCAGACTGATTATGTCCAGGAGCACAAAAATTTGAAAAAAATCAAAACCTAGATTAAAGTTGTCAATTATGTGGTGGAGATAAATTTATCCTGAAGATTTTAAATAAAGAGATAAAAAGTTTAAATATTTTGGGTGAGTGTTAAAGTGAAGTGGGTCTCGGTGAGATGGCCTTCATGATGAAGAAGAAAAAGTACAAATTTTCAGTTGATCTTGTTCTGGAGGAACTCACCGCAGTGCCTTTTGTTAGTGCGGTTTTATTTGCCAAGATGCGATTGCTAGACGGTGGATCTTTCGTTGATCATTCAACTAGGTGAATATTATTATTATCTATATTTATCTTAAATTTTATGTCGATGGGTAATAAACAACCGTCACTTCCGGGTTTTGTACCACCCACGTTTTGTTTTTTGTTGGCTAATGGCCAGAATCTATGCCGATGACGTTCGAAACAGTATCCAGACCTGGAATTTGTTGAAAAGCTAAAAAAAGATTTTCCTTGGACGATAGATATTACCAATTACTCAAATACTTTTTAGATGACAAAAGTTTTTTTTTTATTAATCATTTTTTTTTTTTTAGACATTTATTTTAGCGAGACTGAGTAATGGGAAAGTTATCGTTGACTTAAATAATTTATAACTATTTTAGTAGTTTCAAATTCTGATTAAAGTTTAAAATATTCATAACTTTTGAACTTATTGAGATTAAGAACCCGAATTGGGCTCAAATTAAAGCTTATACTTTTTGCTACAATTTTCATTAATTTGTGGTCAAGTTTCGATTAATAGTTTTTAAAATATCGATCCATATCGACAAGAATTAAATATTTGAATTTTTAGCGGGAAAAATCTGGATTTCAAAAGTTTAAAAATTCATATTTATTAAACTAATGAAGATTTTGATCCGTAATCGGTCGTAAATTAAAGCTGAGACTGTTCTCAACAATTTTTATTCATATGTGATTAAGATTTGATCAATAGTTTCCGAAATATCGATCGATATCAAACATTTGAATTTTTGCGGGAAAAATTCGGCTTTAAAAATTAAAAAAATTCATAACTTTTAAACCAATTGAGATTTCCGTTCGGAATTGGGCTTAAATTAAAACTGAGCCTTTTCTTAACAATTTTCATGCGTGTTTGATCACGTTTCGAGCAATAGTTTCCGAGATATCGAATTTAAAAATCGTAAATTCAAAAATATTTTTAAATGACGCAAAAAAAAAAAACTTCCGTATAAGCGTTAAAAATATAAATATTTATGTAAATAAAATTCTATCAGTTTATCTCAGAATCATGCACGAATAAAATGCGGAAACAGTTTAATTTTAAGTACACAATCTAAACTGAAGCAACTGGTGTCTAAAATCAATAAAAAAAATATTTAAAAAACTAAAGCCGAATAAATAATTAATTGGTTACGGAAATGGAGTCGCGTCTAAAAATAATAACTTAAAGTAAATAAAAGCTATAATGCGGGTTAAATAAATAAATAAATAAATAAACAGAGCAATGAACTTGACAATAATAATCTAAAAATAAAAATAATTAATAAAAAGGTTATCCTTGAGCATTGATAACCTTTATTGTGATTATTTAAAAACTAGTATATGTATAAATGTCGTGCCGCACTGCGGTTTGTTCTGGCTACGATTTAATTAGGTTAACTTTATTAACATTAATACCAAAATAATTCATATTTTTTTTTCCGATAATCCTATGGCTTATAAATTTAATTTATCCAAACGCTCATTTACCTATGGCTTTAATAAATAAATGAATAAATAAATAATTTATACTTCCCTTTGAGTTATTAATCAAATGAGAATGAAAACCCATAGCTGTACCATAGTCGTAGTGGTGATTAATATGAACAATATATGAAGATAATGGACAATGTCCGTTGAGGACACGGCTTTTGATGAGGAAACGTCATATTATAAATTGTTTTATTTATTTTTTTTATATTTTTTTGCTGGGATACAGCCAAATTGTAAATTCCCGCGTCCTTGACCGCTATTACGAATTGCCAAAAACTCGGTTATGGAGTTTGAGGACAAACTGGACATTTTTTTTTTTTTTTTTTTAATAGAATAATATAAAAGAGGTATTGATTTATAGGTGTCTTATTAGGGAATGGTATGTACGGTAAATTAGTACCACATATGTAAATCAATAACCCTTGGCTACGTCATTCAATCAACTGATTTTTTTTTTTTTTTTTTTTTTATAAAAATAGAAAGTAAATTGATAACCTTTGGAAATATTGAGATCAAAGCTCGTTATCAGGCTGGAATTTAAGATATCATTTTTGGCTACAATTTTTGCTTTTAATTTAGTCGTTTTTGAATGATAGTTTTTGAGATATCGAATTATAAAGACTGACTTTACAAAACTAATCAGTAATTACTTTGATTTAAATTTTTTAAACTGCGAAAATTCCATAACTTTTTAAGGAAATAAGATTATGAAGCGAGATTGGTCTCAAATTAAAGCTCAGACTTTGAACTCCAAATTTCATGTTTCGTTGATTCAGTTTCGACTAATAGTTTTCGAGATATCGATCTATGTAGCTAAGGCTAGATTTCGACGATAAAATTTAAGTTTTTAATTTTACTTGAAATTTAAAACTTCTATAACTTTTAAATTCATTGGTATAGAGAGCTCTAGTTAGTCTCATTTTAAAGCTTAGACCTCTAGGAACAATTTTTGTTTGTGTTTTAGTAGTCGACAGTCTGTAGTTTCCAAAATATCAATTTTTTAAGACAATCGCTTTTGTTGGGACAAAAATGAAAAATTTTGTGTTCTGAATTTAAACTTTAAAAATTCGTAACTTTTAAACGAATTGAGATTAAGAGCTTCAGTTGGTTTAATTTTCAAGCTTAGACCTATAGAAACAAATTTCGTTTATGTTTTAATATTCTATAGTCTATAGTTTTTGAAATATCGATTCTTTAAGACAATCGCTTTTGTTGGGACAAAAATAAAAAATTTTGTATTTTGAATTTAAACTTTAAAAATTCGTAACTTTTAAACGAATTGAGATTGAGAGCTCCAGTTGGTTTCATTTTAAAGTTTAGACCTTTAGGGACTAATTTCGTTAATGTTCTAAATGTCTCTGATCAACAGTTTTAAAAATATTAATAAAAACTAATAGTTGGTCTGTAAATAAAATATAAAAATTTTTTACTTTCAAACAAACGTTCCACTTTGCCTCCACTTAATTTCATTGTCTCGTTATTGGCCGTGACCGTGATTGCCAGACATAGACAATAAAAATAATAATAATTGTAATAATATTCATGAATAGACATTACATTGAAAAAAAAAAAAAAAAAAAAAAAAAAAAAAAAAAAAAAAAAAAAAGAGTCATCCCAGTAAATGTATGATCTAACACTTGTTATTTGCATTTATATATTTTTACAAATGTACTCATCATCATCATCCTCATGATTATTATTAAATATCTACGTAATTATTTAATAGCCGATGACTTAATAATTTAAATTAATGATAAAAAAAAAATTTTAATTGATTTTTAAATTAATAACCGATATGCCAATCAAATGATTATTTTATTCCACGGCTGTGATAAGAAATAAATAATAAAATAGAGTATATTGATATCGAGGATTTAAGATTGAGAATAAAATGGAAAAAAATAAATTTTATTCGGGTGACTTTAGAAAGTTTATTCACTGGATTATGAAATAAAAGTTAAAAGCCTTGAACAGCCTTGCCACCACTTGTCTTACAGCCTTATATTATTACCCGACCATCGTTTATACTCTATATGTAATGAAAAAAAAATAAAATAAAGGTTGTGTATAAATTAATACTTTCCTTGATTTAATTACGTAACCGATTATCGGGAACTGCAACAAGTGAAAGAAGGCTACAGCCTTTTAAATCTTTTAAAATACTCAATTCACCTTTTTTTTTTTTTTTAAATATAAATATAAATATTTGAATAATAAATTTTAATAAAGACGGAAGTTTGATCGATTGAAAAAAATTATAATGGACCACTTGACCTCACTTGGAGTTAAATGATTGCATTCTCGATCGATTTACTGTTTTATATTGTCGTGTTGGTTTGACACTTGTCTGTTTTAAATTTATTATTATTTTTTATACTATTTATAACAAACGTTATTTTAAATATTTTTTAAGAAATTTGAATTTCAGAGTTTTTGAAATTTATAACTTGTAGAAAAATTGAGATTAAGAGATGAGATCATGCTCAAATTAAGGCTGAGACCCTTAAATACAAATTTCGTTTTTGGTTGATAGAGTTCCGATAAATAGTTTTCGAAATATCGATCTATATAGACAGAGGAAAATTTTTTTGTCAATTTCAATTTTTAAATCTGAAAGCGGGAACTTTTAAAATTCATAACTTATAGGAAAATTAAAGTTTTGAGATGGAATTGGGTTCAAATTAAAGGGAAGAATTTAATAAAGAATTTCTGTTTTTGGTTGATGGGGCTCCGATCAATAGTTTTCGAGATATCGATCTGTATTATGAATTTCGATGGAAAAAATTAGACTTTTATACTTAAAAAATTAATAAGTTCTAGAAGAATTGAGATAAAGTCTTCTTCTTGGTCTCATTTTCAAGTTTAGACCTTCCGCTATAATTTATGTTTATATTTAATTAGGTTTCGATCGATAGTTTTCGAGATATCGATCTATGTAGACAGAGGAAAATTTTTTTGACAATTTCAATTTTTAAATCTGAAAGCGGGAACTTTTAAAATTCATAACTTATAGGAAAATTAAAGTTTTGAGATGGGATTGGGTTCAAATTAAAGGGAAGAATTTAATAAAGAATTTCTGTTTTTGGTTGATGGGGCTCCGATCAATAGTTTTCGAGATATCGATCTGTATTATGAATTTCGATGGAAAAAATTAGACTTTTATACTTAAAAAATTAATAAGTTCTAGAAGAATTGAGATAAAGTCTTCTTCTTGGTCTCATTTTCAAGTTTAGACCTTCCGCTATAATTTATGTTTATATTTAATTAGGTTTCGATCGATAGTTTTCGAGATATCGATCTATGTAGACAGAGGAAAATTTTTTTGACAATTTCAATTTTTAAATCTGAAAGCGGGAACTTTTAAAATTCATAACTTATAGGAAAATTAAAGTTTTGAGATGGGATTGGGTTCAAATTAAAAGGAAGAATTTAATAAAGAATTTCTGTTTTTGGTTGATGGGGCTCCGATCAATAGTTTTCGAGATATCGATCTGTATTATGAATTTCGATGGAAAAAATTAGACTTTTGAACTTAAAAAATTAATAATTTCTAGAAGATTTGAGATAAAGTCTTGTTCTTGGTCTCATTTTCAAGTTTAGACCTTCCGCTATAATTAATGTTTATTTTTAATTAGGTTTCGATCAATAGTTCTCGAGATATCGATCTATATAAATGGAAATCAAATATTAGTTGGAATTTTCGCGGGAAAAATTAGACTTTTGAACTTGTAAAATTCATAATTTTAAAACTAATACAGATTTAGAGGCGTCTTTGGGCTCAAACTAAAGCTTAGACTTTTCTTTAAAATTTTCATTTATGTTTAATAGATTTACAACCAATATTTTTTAAGATATAAATAATTCTGGTATCAAAAAAAATTTTCAAAATTTTAAACAAAATAATAAATTATAAAATCTTGTGTATATTCAATTGTCCATTTTACTACGGACTTAGTACCTTAGTGTAATTACAATATAACACGCAATGTTATTTTTTTTCTGAGTAGCATTAATCAATACAAAAGCCACGGTCATATTTTCTTAATCCCGTACATTTAAATCCATTTGAAATAATCTTCTATAAGACTCTTAAATTCATATATATTATTTTTAATCACGTACATAGACTTTTATTTAATATATAATATATATAGATATATGAGCTAAATAGAATAAACTTTCTTATAAAGTAAAAGAGAATACTTTCATCAGTTTCACAAGTGAAAATCTTAAGCTAATTTAGCTAAAAGTATTCTCACTCACGCCAACTAAATAAATTTAATTATTTTTTTTCTTTATTGGAATAAAAACAAAAGAAATGCCTCAGGTGAGGATCGAACTCACGACCTTAAGATTATGAGACTTACGCGCTGCCATCTGCGCTACTGAGACGTGTTATATGCCGAAAAATTTAGAACTTATTTAACAGGGGTTCGCATTTATCTCTCTGTTACACTCAAGTCCACGAACGGTACTGTCTTTGTTGCACTTGTGTAGCAAATGGAAACTGTGGCCAAGTTTTTCTCTTAAACAAACGAATATTATCGAATAATTGAAGCGCACTTAACTAGATTAGACAGTAGTGCATCGAAGTACAGTCTGCATTTTGTATTTAGAGAAACCAGGAATTAATTTTTCATTAATTAAATAAATTTTTATGTTGACATTAGTGTCGAGCGGTAAATTTCCGTTAGTTTGAGTACCCACAACCTATACTTATTTTGAATATTTACAAAGTCGTATAATATGGTCACATTTATTTCAAAATGTAAATTATTATTATTTCAGGGAAGAAGTTCAGGAGCACACGGTACGATGGAATGCTAAATTTGAATTTTTATGCAAAATGAGTGCCAGTGCTTCTACTGGAGTCCTCGATCCTTGTGTTCTGCGGATATCCATAAGAAAAGTAATTTTCTTAAAAAAATAAATATGAATTGTAATTAAAAATAATAAATTAATTTTAGGAATTAAAAGGAGGTCGATCATTTCAAAAATTAGGATTCACTGATTTAAATCTTGCGGAGTTTGCTGGAGCTGGATTGTGTAGACGCAGATGTTTGTTGGAAGGCTATGACGCGCGTCATCGCCAGGATAATTCGATGCTGAGAGTCGCTATCAAGATGAACATGCTCTCTGGAGACATTCTTTTTAAAGTGTAAGTTTATTATTATTATGATTTATATAAAATGGGCTGTCAATTGACTGGTAAATTAATTCTAGACCGTCGCCGTCGTTGAAACAAACTCAGCTAACGGTTCCTGGTGCTCCAGGTGCTCCAGGAATTGCTGACGAAATAATTGGCGGTGACAGATGTTCTAATCGCGAGGACTACGTATCAAGTGGTTCTTTAGCTGGCAGTACAGCGAGCGCTAGCAGTGGGTTTGGTAGTCTTCCTAAAAAGAGGCCTGCGCTTTTTTCTTCCGGTAAGTTTATTTTTTTTAATTTAAAACTTTTAAACTAATTTAAATTACGGGCTGGGGTTGGGCTCAAATTAAAGCTTAGACCTGTAGGAACAATTTTTTATTTATGTCTGATCTACTTCCAGTCAATAGTTTTCAAGATATAGATGAATATCGAATGTTTGAATTTTCGCGGGAAAAATCCGTCTTTCAAATGTTAGAAAATTCATAATTTTTAAACTAATTAATATTAAGGGTAAAGATTGGGCTTAAATTAAAGCTTAGACTTTTCTCTACAGTTATAATTAGTGTTCGATAAAATTTCGAGCAATAGTTTCTACGATAATAATTACAGCTGATTTTAAAATCAACAGAATTGCTCAGCGGGACGGAATCCTACGACCCAATGACATTAAATGAAGTGGTACCTTCAGCAGTGCCTCCAGATGTACTGACCGAGGTTCACACTGAGTCAGGACACTCTCGAAACTCGAGTAACACCAGCCAGCTGAGCAAAGGCTCCGGCTACGGTTCTCTAAACTCCCACAGTCAGCACAGCAGACAAAGCAGCAGCGGTGACAGCGGACACATCAGGTAATAAATTAATTCTATTACCTAATTACCCACTTGTAATATCCATTAATTATTTAACACTAGGGTTCATCTACTAATAAATCATCAGCTCTACGGAATTTCCTCAGCTAGGGTTATTTTATTTTATTTTATTTTTTAAATGAAAATATATTTTGTTTTATAATTTTGCATGAAAATATTTTGTGTTAATTATTATAGGTCACCCTCTTGGCCGGTATGGGCGCCACGGCTCCCTACCCTGTCACAAAATGAACCTTACCAACAAAAAAGTTCCCTAAATAATCAGACATTATTAACTCCCCCGTCACCGCTGTCTCGATTGAGTACAGAAACGTCAACTCCAAAGCGTTTTTGGACAAACTCTATCCCACCCGAGCCCGTTAGATCCTTGAGTAATGTCCTAAAAACAAGTTGTCCAGTTGGTTCAAATGCCAACGGCACCTGCTCTACCAGAGACAGCATTAACTTCAAAAGACCTCCGCCGCGAATTTCCCAGTCAACCTGGCGCAATATGTCCAAGACTTGTGACTGCATTGATCACCAGCCAAGTCCAGTTTTATTGCGCCTCGGTGACCAGGCACGTGCTGTCTCATCACCAGATCCTCTTCATCGGCCCGAAACTCCTCGCGCCTCCTCGTTTATCTCCGCCGCTGCTCAGACCCTCAGGTAGGTTATCACCGGTTATTAATTATCTTATGGGTTATCGGTTTTGCCTCGAGTTCTTACTGGTTTCCGAAGCTTTTCCTAACTGATCTCATCAAATCATATATCAGATCTAGGCGCTTTCATTATCATTTATTTATTTAAATCTTAAGATTTCCGATATCTTTACACTAAAATTTCCATAACTTTTCTTCAAATAATCGTATCGATTTGAAAAAATTTTTTTTTAAAAGCTTTAAGCCTCTACTTTGATGTCTACTATGATAATATTTAAAAAAAAAAGTTTATAAAAACCTACAGGACTTGTCATGACTTTTTTCTAATTTTCAAAATTTCTTTGGGTGAATTTTTGGTGTGAAAAAATTTTTCTGGTACTTGGTCATGTCAGACATAAAAAGTAGAAACTTTGAGGTTTAATTAAAAATTTTTTCGAATACTCTATGATGATTTAAATAGAAGTGGTTGAATTTTAAAAGGAAATTCTTATGATAAAAAGTAAAAGCTTATTTAGAAATGTGGATGGCTTTTGTTTGGAAACTTGCAGAGGCATCGGAGGTGGGCACAGAAAATTACTTGATGGTACGGGAGGGAAACTAGCAACAGTTACAACAAGTCCAGACTCTGATGAATCGATGCTAAGTGTCCCATCAGATGTATCGACTGCTACTTTGCAGCATCGTAACAGCATTACCCCATTGTATGCTTTATCTTATCTATTTAATATTTTAAAAACTAGCTTGTGCATGTGCTTATCATTTACATTATTAGTTCCTAATTATATTTATCACTATCATTATAAATTTACTAGTGTTTTTAATTGATCTTTTTTTTTTTTTATCGAAGAAATCCTTCTGGTGGATCGGGACTCAGTGAAACTGGATCATTGGATCGCGCAAAAGCAGCACTTGAGCGGCGGAAAAAAGCTGAAGACTCGACTGGTAACTCGGTAGCATGCAGAGTTGAAGTGACACGTCCTAATCCGGACTCATTGATTGACGAATTGCTTAAAGCAACAAATTTAGAGCAGACTGATCTCGAAAGTGCTGAGAGTAAGTCATTTTTATTTAATTTACTTGTAAAGTTTATTTGATTAAGAGATCAGATTGGTTTCATTTTAACGATAAGACTTTTTACTAGAGTTGATTAACTTTCGATTAATAGTTTGTGAGATATAAAACTTATAAGACGGAATCAAAGTTGGGAAATTAAAACTTGGAGTTTTTTTTTTTTTTTTTTTTAATGAACTTTGAAAATCGATTACTCGAAACTTAATTAAGATTAAGGAACAAGATTGGTCACTAATTGAAGCTTAAACTTTTTAAAATGAATTTCATTTTTGGTTGATTATCTTTCGATGAATAGTTTACGAGGTATCGATCTATATTTTGATATTACGGTGAAAATATTGGTCGTATGAAAAAAATTTTTAAGTAAAAGTTGTAGGAAATTTAATTTTCTAACAAAAGTGTCTCTTATAATTTTTTTATGAGACTAATAAAAAAGCCGTAATTTCAAAATTAAGATTTTTATAATTAACAAAAATTTGAATAATTCATTATAAATCTTAATTTTAGAATTTCGGTTAAAATATCGGTCATATAAAAAAATTTTTCTAGCAAAAGTTGTAGGAAATTTAATTTTACAAAAAAAAAGGTCTCTTATGATTTTTTTATACGACCAATATTTTCACCGTAATTTCAAAATTAAGATTCATAATGAATGATTCAAATTTTTGATAATTACGAAAATCTTAATTTTGGAATTACGGTGAAAATATCGGTCATATAAAAAATTTTTTTTAGCAAAAGTTGTAGGAAATTTAATTTTACAAAAAAAATGTCTCTTATGATTTTTTCATACGACCAATATTTTCACCGTAATTTCAAAATTAAGATTCATAATGAATGATTCAAATTTTTGATAATTACGAAAATTTGAAATTTGAAATTACGGTGAAAATATTGATCTTATGAAAAAATCATAAGAGACATTTTTCTTAGAAAATTGAATTTCCTACAACTTTTGTTTAAAAAATTTTCTGATCAGACCAATATTTTTGCCGTAATATCTAACATTAGGGTCATTCATTTCAAAATTAAGGCAAAAATCTTGTCCCTATTTTATGACTTTTAAACAAATTGAGATAGAAGGCTCTAGTCGGCCTCATTTTAGAGCTTAAACTTTTGACAAGGATTTTAATTTTTGTTTAGTCTAATTTAAATAATTAGTTTTCGAGTTATAAAAGTTAAAAATGTAAAATAGTTAATTATAAATAAAAAATTGTTGTTATTAGCGTCTGGATTGCAATTATTTATTGGAAAAGACGGTACAACAGCACTTGGTAGTCATGAAATAAAAAGCCAAATGCCGGCAGGTGTATTTAAACAAGTTGTTATGGAAGAAAACAATAGGTAACATCAGCAGATTACGACGACAATGTCGTCGACGTCTGGATCCTCACTAAGAAGACAGTACTCGTCATCACGACAGTCAACAATACCACCAACATTTTCCCTAGCTCTTGTACCGGAACTCGTTATGGAAACTTCCGAACCGAGATAGTAAAAAAACATTATATTTTTTAACAAATATATTATTTATCCACTTTATCATTTTTTTAAAAAAATTTTTTCGGGAATTTCTGTCTGATTTCTACAGTCCACCGAATTCTGATCACGTCTGAATCGCACATGAGACTAAGACTTTATTTTCGTTATTTTTACTCTGTACTAAATAATTATTTAAAATATTTTTCTTCCTGGACTAAAAAAAAATTCGTAGTTAAAATAAAATTTAAAAAAATTAAATAGATAGAAAAATAAATAAAAGTTTTATCAATTTTTAACTACAATTACTTGCATCAATCTTTATTTAAAAATGTAAATATTTTAATCAAATGGCTACGGTGTTTTTTTTTTTAATTTTTAATTTTAAACGAGCTTGAATTAATTAATATTTCGATGCAAGTTAATTAAATGTTAAAAATTTGTATATATTAATTATTAAATATTAAATTTAAAAATATGTAGTTGTTATTTAGATAAGTGGCGCTTCAAACAGACAAATAATAATTTAAAATATTTAGTTATGGCTCTGGAAATTTTAAATCATAAAAAAACAATGAATACAAATTTATTTAATGATCATAACTTTTTTAATTTTGAAATTATCGATTCGCGGATAAGGACCTTTTTTGTAGGAAATTTAATTTCCTACAAAAAAGTCTTATGCCGCGAGTCGATTAGTTCAATGTTTAAAAAATTATGGAAACAATTAAAATCCGCGGGGTTAAAATTTTTAAATAATTTTTTATTGTTCAAAATAAACGGAGCCAGATCTAATTAGTTATACAAACATCAATCGATACATCAATATTATTATTTAATTTAAAAATAAAATAAAATTTTGTTCGCCACTTGATGGATGCCATAAATTCCAATTTAAAAAATTAAATAATTAAAAAAAGGTGGAATTGAAGGATATTTATTATTTAAATAATTAATTAATAAAATTAGACTTGCCAAAATATAATTACTATTTTTTTTTTTTTCGTTATTTTCGATTATTAAATCATCACGTGACATCACTGACTGATTTCTTAAGGTATTAATAAGAATTATTATTATTATTAATTATAAAACGCAGTGGCTTCTTAATTATATCTCAGTGACTATTTTCTTCCAATTGTATGAAAATATAAAATTTTTTAATTATATAAATATTTTGTAAAGAGAATGATGAGTTTATTCGAATAATATTTTTATTACAAATATCTGTACTTTGTTTTTTTTTTAATAAAATTTGATATTTGTAATAAAATATTTTTATCATTCTCTGTCGAGTAATTTTTATTGTATAATTATAATTATTATTACTATAACAATTAATTGATAAATTAATTTTTTCTTTCTTTTATAAATAATTTGCGCGTGAAAAAAAAAAAAAAACAGATATTATTGTTGTGATATTTATGATAATTGTAATAATTTAATTATTACTGTATTGTCAATTGTATTATACGTGTATATGTATATACATATACATATGTATACATATATATATTGATTTAAAAAAAAATAAAATAAATAATAATTAATTTTTATTCTTTATAAGAAAATTTTTTCTTATGCCAATTCAAATACTGACCGGCTTAATATTTAAAGAGCATGCGCACAAAATTTTGAATTTTACGTTTTACACATAAAAATTATTTTTTCCTGTATTTAAATTAACGGAAAGTTGAAATATTTTTGTTTGCATTTTTGAAGCGCATTATAAAAATTCGAAAATTAGAAAAATTACAAAATTTTACATTTGATTTATGCGCGTGTAGTAAATTTTGTAAATAAAAAATTTAAATAATGCGCGCGTAATAAATTTTTTAAATCAAAAATTTAATTAACGCGCACAGCAAAGTTTTAAAATTAAAAATTTGATTAATGCGTGCGTGAAAAAATTTCAAAATTTTAAATTTAATTAATGTGGGCATAATAAATTTTAAAAATAAAAAATTTAATTAATACGCGCAGCAAAGTTTTGAAATTAAAAATTTAATTAACGCTCGCGCAGTAAATTTCTGAAATTAAAAATTTTATTATCACGCGCGTAAAAAAATTAAAAAATTTTGAATTAGATTTATGCGCGCGTATTAGATTTAAAAAAAAAATTTAATTAACGCGCGCAGCAAAGTTTCAAAATTAAAAATTTAAGTAATGCGCGCGCAGTAAATTTTTAAAAATAAAAAATGGAAAAAAAATTACACATATAAGGATTGTTTAAAAGTTGTCTCTAATAAATATATATAAATATATAAAAGAAATAGTTTGGTATTTAATACTTATAGAGAAGCGGAACTGTAAACTTTCTCTGGGGTCCAAAGACTTGATCTAACTTATTGCCACTGATGTAACGTCCGTTTCATTTTATTTCCACGTATTCACTATCAATATATAAATATTACGCTTTCACGTTACAGCAAATGCTTTAGAATTATATTTTAAAACAAATATTGATCACTATAATTATTTAAGTGTGATAGCTCAAAAAAAGTTAAATAATTTTAATGACTCAATTAAGTATCTCATAAATTTAATTATTAAAGTTTTAGCACAATCATTAAATTATTCAAATAATATGTTACCGTAATGTATGGTAACTTTTTTTTTTTTAAATAAATCTTTGTGATATAAATTATTTCCTCCACTTTCCGCGGACTCGCGAACTCCCGGTCCCGTGGACTCGTGATCTTTTAGTAGACGCAATAGTTTTCTTTACAATCACAACTATAGAGACCCTGGAGATTAAATAGACGTTAGAAATGCACCAGTATATTCAATTAATTATTATTATTTTTTTATTTCCGGTATGGGCTAAAAGTGATTTTGAAAAATATTTTCCCGCTTATGCGGTGGCTAAAAATAGTAAAATTATTAAAAATTCAACGTGTAAAAATCAACTTGAAAAATTAAAACTTGGAATTGATGAAAAAATTTTATGGAGTTTGAAGGGTAAGAAAAATAATTATAATTTTTAAAATTTAAATTTTCTAATAAAAATTTTGAAAATAGTTTTAGATGCAAGCGGTGAACCAAAGCCGGGATTTATTTACGGTAATAATTACTGGTTAGGCTGGAAGAGCCAGTGCTTTGATTTAGAAATTCGTGAGCCGTTGGAATTAGACAAAGAATTTTTGAAAAATAATTCGATATATCGGAATAGAGACCAAGAATTCCCGCCGTTTAATTTAAATTATTTTATTGCGCGGTTTCATCACAATAGCACGATCCAGTATCATTTTCGTATTAAAAATGAAGTAAGTTTGTGATAAATTAAATTTTTATTTTCGTGGCTAGTGGATTTATTTAGTAAACTAACGGTCACGTAAGAAAATTTTTTAAATAAAAATTGTAGAGAGTTGAAAATCCTGTAAAAAGAGTACCCACAAGCCCTACTTATTCCTTATCTTTAATAAAGTCAGTAATAATATCACTTTTGACACTTGATATATTCATCTCGTAAACTATCGGTCCTACGAAAAAATGTAGAGTCAAAAATTGTAGGAAATTTGATTTCCTGTAGAAAGAGTACCCACAAGCCCTACTTATTCCTAATCTTTAATAAAGTCAGTAATAATATCACTTTTGACACTTTATATATTTATATCGTAAACTATCGGTCCTACGAAAAAATGTAAAGAGTCAAAAATTGTAGGAAATTTGATTTCCTGTAGAAAGAGTACCCACAACCCCCACTGATTATAAATATTATTCAGGATGTAATAACACTGGGACTATGTCTACCCGCATCCTGTTCGACTGAAGACTTAAGCAGAATTTTGACAAACATCTTCAAGTCTCGTCTTCTCGCAATCGGCGACTTATTTTCAGCAGACTTTAGTCTCATCGACGTCCAAGATCTCAAGGATGATCATCGGTGGCTACTTAACTGGCGAATAATCACCACGAGGTAACCAACCAAACCCTGAAACCCTCATCTAAAATCTAACTAGAAAATTTTTTAGCTTGATTATAATATTGACAATAATCCTTGCGATAATCGGAACCGCTTACGATGTGATCCTACACCAAAAACGTCACAAATCTAAACCAACAATTGTAGTTAAAATTCTGCTCTGTTTTTCTGTCTACACAAACTCGAAAATAATATTCAATACAAAAATAAGTAAAGATTCTCTGACATCAATTCACGGTCTTCGTTTCTTTGGGATGCTCTGGATCATGATGATCCACACGGTTTTTTATTCAAACGACTACGTAGACAACAGAACAACCGTCTGGCGTCTTTCCGAAGATCTGATGGCTCAAATCCTCAGCAACGGGAGCCTCTCCGTGGACACTTACTTCTGTCTAAGCGGTTTCCTCATCAGTTGGCTTTTTTTTCGACAAAAATATCGTGAGAATCGTGTTCGAGTGATGAAATTTCGTTGGTCCGATTACTTTGGACTCATTACCAAGCGAATCATCAGGTAATTAATCCCAACTAGTCCAATTTTTCATTTTTCCTCACCTGGAAAATTAATTCCAGACTCACTCCAGCCTATTTACTGATAATCGGAATCGCCGAAATAAATTTCGGCTGGTACGCAAAGACATCAGCATTCAAAATGGCCGAGAAACCTCAAGAAAATTGCGCCATCTACTGGTGGAGGAATTTACTGTACATAAATAATCTGTTTCCTTGGAATGAAGCCGTAGGAAATAATGAAGTTTATTAAAATTATAATTCAAAATCCATGTAATTAATTTTTAATATTTCTAGTGTCTGTCCTGGAGCTGGTATTTGTCAAATGAAATGCAATTTTATTTAATAGGGACATTTTTGCTTCTCCTATCTGACTTGTAAGTCCAAAATTTGACTTGTATATTAATCCAACTCACGACCTCTGGAGGTATTAAAACAAACTGTAAGTTTTCCAGGTACTTTAAGACCGCGACTGGGCTATTAATTAGTTTGTTAATTATTTCCGCGGTAATTGATGGTCTTATTTCATCAGCGTACGCTTATACGACCATGTAAGCATTGAAATTTACTATCACGCTTTTTTTTCGTTATTTTATTTACTAGTTTATTAAAAAATTTTAGGTTAGATCAGCTGTGGAATTTAATGGACGTCGTTTACTCGCCGCCATGGATGAGAATCGGGCCATATTTTATTGGAATTATTTCTGGATATATTTTAACAAGACTGAAGGGTAAATTGGTTATGAAACGGGTTAGTAACTCAAATATTTTAATTATTAGAACGGACAGTTTCAAATAGTAGAAATTTTTGCAAGTTAGGAAGACTTGTTAATTTTGAAAGCTAATTTGAGATTAAAAAATATATAAAATAGTCCCAGTAAGAGTGTACTTTACGTAATTTGGGTCTTTACTTTCACTCTGGGTCTTCTGTGCACTAAATATTCCCCCACTTTTCTCTGCGCACGCGCAGATTTGAAATAATCAGTAGTGGGGGTGATCTGAAGTTCATTCTCTTTCTGGGACAAGTTGAGACACTTTGCAGTCTAGAAAAAAAAAACAAGTAGGACCAATTACGAACTTGAAAAATGATTTTAGGAAAATTTTTCAAAGTAAGGTGATAAATAATTTTTTAAAAATACACTAAGACCTTTCCCGAGCTTATCAGAGAAAATTCTAGAGACATTTTTGGGGTGAAAAAAAATTACCAGAGTTACTAAAGACATTGAAAATATGACTAAGATTCGTAAATTTAAAATTTCTTAAGTTATTTGTAAAAAAATTGTTAATTATTCAGAAAACGTTATGGTTATTTTGGACGATTGGAAGTCTGTGTAATCTTTTGACACTTTTTGGACTCTACGGTCGGCATCTTTCAATAGAAGCAACCGCCACCTACGTCGCATTGAGCAGAATTACGTGGGCAATTGGGATTTCTTGGATTTTGATTGCTTGTCATACAAACAATGCTGGTTTTTTAAACAAATTATTGTCTCTAAAAGTGTGGATACCATTAAGTAGACTCAGTTTTTGCGCTTATTTATTGAATCCTTTGTTAATTAATTCGGTTTATCTGCAATCAGAGTCTGCAATTCACGTCGACTTTCTTCCTACTGTAAGTGAAAATTATATAATTCAAAAATTTTTGGTAAATATTTTTAATAAAACTTTGATTGTTTTATTGTTTCAGAAAACAACTTTTCTAGGAATCGCATTAATGACTTATTTGTGCGCGTATCTAGCAACGATTTTACTTGAAACTCCTTATATTTTATTGCTCAAAGTATTAACACAAAAATAATTTTTATTTTAAATAAAGTGATATATAATTTAGAAAAATTAAATATTATTTAAACCCGAGATTTAAGTTCCCTCTGAGATAATCACATTACTTATGATTTTTATTTCTTGTGCTGTTCCCTAGTGGAAAAAAGTCCAAAGAGTCCTAAGAAAAATTTATAATTTGACTCCATGCTCACATGAGATGATGAGAATAAATGAAGATGACTATCTATGAAGTTTGGCCAGTAACTTTTTTCTGTTAAGAATAACCCATTACAGTACTAAATTTTTTGCTCATTATGAATTCCTCTAATAGGAGAAACCCAAAAAAGTCCTGAGAAGAATTTATTTTCCGAATCCAACTCCATATGAGGATCAAGGAAAAAAAATTTTTGCAACCACAAGATAAAAGAGAACTTACGGTAACAAACTTCTGTCTTAATATACAGATAAAGAAACATTCGTTATGATTACGATGTTTTTGTTGTCCCTATAGTAATGGTTTGTAACTGCGAAAAAATTGTTGTTACTGTAAAAAAAGTGATTTGTTAAAATAACAGAGTGGATTTATAACACTGACTTGTGCTCATTGTCGACGGCAATAGGTCTCTTGACAGAGAATCTATCGCTTTCCATACTTGCTAAAGTAATTTTTCTAGTTCAGAGGGTCATATTCAACTCACCTGAGCAGTTATTGCCCAGTAATTTAATTTTCAAGATACCAGCATCGAAACTTAAAATTTCAGTGTTTCTGCAGCCAGCCGAAACAAGCTAATTCACAAATACCTTCATACAGGGGGCAAATAAATTTGTGTTTCTTCCCTCGGGAATGGTATCATGCATAAAAATAAAATTACTGAAAAATGAGTGAAAATAATATTTTTGATCAAAATCTTTCAATTAATATAAAAGATATCGACGACGAAGAGTTGAACAAATAACATTTTATGTCATTTTCCCCGGATAAATCATGATACAATTTACTATAATGTCTTTGAGTTTGAAAATCTCATAAGAAAACAATGAGATCCAAAAGAATTTTCGAGCTCAAAGAGAACGTTTACAGCATCATTATAATAATTGTTATTATATTTTAAATACACACACATGTTATGATTGTAAACATAATAGAAATTATCGTCATTTTCAAGGCTTGTTCAATTATCAGAAATTATCAAAATAATTAGTTGTTATCGGAAAAAAACTTGTATACAAAGAAACAATGACAATTTGTTGAATGAAAATTTATGAATAAATAATATTTAAAATATTTATTTCCAAGAAAGCTCAATAATTCTTATAATAATTTATCAATCTGGATAATTGTAAATCCTAATAAGTAATACAACACAGTTCACTTATTATTTTTTCTGCTATTGTTTCATGCATGTATCATCCTCATTTTTCTCCGTCAAATTGAAGAGTCGGATAAAAAATTGCTTTTTCATACGTAGAAAGAATAATTATTATCGGGTTAATAAATAATTATGATTATTATTGAGCTTCTTTGGAATAAAATATTTATAATATTATTCATTTCTAAATTCTCATTCAACAAATTGCCATTGAATACAAGCTGTTTTTTCCGATAACAATTAATTATTTTGATAATTTCTGATAATTGAGCGACCGTTTAAAGTAACGATAATTTTTATGTTCGTAATTATAACGTTTAAAAATAATATTTTCATGGCCAGTTCAAAGTTAAATAGCATATTATCACTTTTTGTCTGTAATTACGTGTGTGCGTGTGTGTGTATTTAAAATGTATTCAAATATACCAATTATAATATAGTATGATACTACAAACGTTTTATAATTATCGATTATCCCTGGTTGAGAAATCGATTCACTTCAATAGAATTTAATCGGAGTAATAAAAACACTATTTTCCGATTGGAACCGATTCATTCCGATTAGAAATTTTGAATGGGATTAAATCGGAAAATAATATTTTTATATTTATGCATTTTTTCCGATTGGAACCGATTCATTTGGATTAAACTCAATCGGATCCCAGTTGGATTTCAATCGGAATTCTTAACCAGGAATGTTTTCCCTTGATTATTTTAATGCATAATTTAATATTGCATATTCACTGTTCAGAAATTATGTATATTTTGAATATTAAAATATGATGGATATAATAAATATTATTATAATAATAATTTTTAATTATATTTATAATGTTTAAAAATCGAAGTTAACTAACAACGAAAATTTTAATTTAATTACTATAAATGTATATCTATCCTTATATTAATAAGAAAATATATGTCTTTCGCAAAATTGTGTATGAAGAAATCTATGTCAAGATTTGCGTATGTCTTGCTCATGGTACCGTACTCAAGAATATTAAAGATATCTTGAACACGGTGCAATGAAAAAGTGTCTGATGCATTTCTTGCACCAGTAACTTGCAGTAGGTACTTACGCATGGCTTGCTCAAGATCTGCTCAAGGGTCAAGGTCAATTTTGAGCTTTGAGCAGATCTTGAGCAAGCCATGCGCAACTATTTTCAACTATAGTCTTCCTCCAGAATTGAATTATAATCTGGCACGAATTTATTGTGTAAGGCTTGCAATTTAAATCTGGTCACAAGTATCTGTAGTTGCTACAATAGCAGCTTTAGTTGAGATTACTAAAAGTTTAAGTAAATAAATGCCAACTCCAACTTAGAAGAACTTTAACTTGACTTGCAGTAAAGTCAGTATCCTTTTACTACATATTGGAATACTCGCAACTAAAAATATTTTATTACAATGTTATGGTGAAAAGAACTACAATTTTTTTTCCATGTATTCATTCCTCGTTGATAATTTAAAAATATTAGAAAAAATTCATATTCTTGGTAAACGCTTATAATTGTAATGGTTTCTGGGTCAACAAGTTTTTCCATTATCACTAATAACTCCAACGAGTATAAATAGAGCTTTTCAATATTTCCGTGGCACTCTTCAAATGTTCACCGTATTATCGACTACTTAGTCTTGTTTTGTTGTAAGTAAAAAAAAAATTTTACATTTTTTTCTGCCAACATATTTCGACCGAAAAATTTTATTTTTTTTTTTCAACTATAATTTAAAACTTGCCTGAAGCTGAATAAATACTAGATTTATCAAGATATGGAGTTTTAAATTTTCATACTAAATTTATAAGATTTTATGAAATCTTATATAATTTTTGAGGAACTGATAATTTCATAATAGAGTATGTAACATATAATAACTCGAGAAAGAATATTATCATGAAATTCCATTGAATTTTTTTAAATTTTATAAGAATTTACAAAATTTAAAAAATTTTCCCGAAGTTTTATTGGAAAACATGAGATAATTTTCATAAAATTTGATGAAATTCTAACTAATAGCTATATATGAATAAGTCCATGGATTCTACAATATTTATAATGAAGTAAACGCTAAATTTTTATAAATTCAATTCTTTTGTTGCAGATATTATTTTGACATACTATTTTCAAAATGAGAATTCTGCATTTATTCATCGTCTTAACTTTTTTCGTCTCTGTAGCTGTCGCTTATACTTATCAAGGATGCTTGATGGCAGATTCCAAGGTATGTGAAAAAAGAAGAAATCTGTAAGATTAAACAATATTTTTCTATTCAAAATTTAGATTAGACTATGACGAATCCGAAATGTAATTAAAATCTATTTATAACAATTTTTCAGTAAAAAATATAGTATCAATTTCTGTTTTATGATTATTACTATACATTTAGTAATAAATAGTAAAAGAAATGCACTCATTGATTTGCATTAGTATTTTTGACTTAAATATTAAAATATGTTCGAAAAAAAAAAAAAAATCAAAGTTTACGGGTATTTTAAAAAAAAAATCTTTCCACGCTCTGAAAAAGTACTTAATGTTGACATTAACAGCTCAATTTTTCAGGAAATTTCTTTTTATTTTTTTTTTGACATTTTCCAAAAAATTTTCAGTTGGACCAAAAAAAAACAAAATAGTCGTCAAAAAAAGCGCCCTATTATACATATTAAAGTAAAAAAAAGTACTCTAGATTAAGATAATTTATAAAAATAAAAAATGATAAAATATATATTATAAATTGACGCAATAATTAAATAGAAATTATTTTTAAATTTTTATTGTTACTTAATTTGAAAAATAATTTTTATTAAAAAATTTTGAAAATTCGCTTTCCATTCTGGCTGTCAGGTGGCATTTTTTAACTTGCATTTAGTTTATTTTGATTTTGATTTATTTTGATTTTTAACTTAAAAATTGAAGTCACAAATAAAATCTAAGTCAGATTAAGATACTGAAGTTAGCCGACGTCTAATAATTTTTGGATTTTTTTTAGGCGGTAAATTTACAAAAAAAAAAAATTTGAAAAAATTGCACCTGTAGTTTTTTAAATTTTGTACATGTGCATATTTTTCGCTTTTTTTTTTCTTCAAATTTAATTGTTAAAAAAAAAAACTCCAAAAATTTTTAATTGTCTGGTAACTTCAGGGTCGTGTCACATTAACTTTTATTTTATTTAGTTGGCGTAAAACAGTGCGAGTAAGATAAATTAGTCGAAAACAAATATGTTATTTTCATATCTTGAAATGTGTTTTTCATCTCACAAAAAAAGAACTTAAACTTGTCTTGTTTTTTTTTCTGTGTCTTATATATTAGACTTCCTTTATTTTCAATTCTTGAAATAACGCCAACATTAAATTATTTTTTAGACCAAGAAGAAATCTACTTCCATTTCAGTTGTCGAATAAAAAATGTTATGAGCGAAACGTATGATTGAAAGACTAATAATTTTAATCATTTTATTTGGTTACAGTGTAGTCTAGAAAAAGGAGCAGTAAAATGTTGCCCTGGTAGTACATGCACTAAGATCAATTGGTTCTATCCAGAGTGTTATGATCCAAAGAAGAAAAAAGAGGAAAAAAAATCATCTTATAGTATATGGGGCTAACCACCAATGAAACGATTTATGTTTTGCCTTTATTATAAAATTATGTATCGTTTCTAATACGCTATGGGAATATACATATAGATATATATTTATTTTTAATTTACTTAATCACGGCAGTGAAATTAAGTTCAGTCTGAGTCAAAAATATATATTTTAGAACCAGATTTTTTTAAAAATCAGATATTTTATTTAAAAATGTACTTTCCTTAGACTTAATTATTTATTTCCGCAAAGTATTGGACAGCAGCTAAAGTTTTAAATCTAAAACTAATTTCTTATAAACTAAAGTCTTAATTATTTTTTTACTGGGAACCTTTAAAAAAAAAAATTAATATTCGTATAATTGTTGTTTATTGAAATATAAAAATTATTTAATTTGTACAGAGGTGATAAAAACTATGAAAATAAATATATACAAGTTTGTAAAATAAATAAATAAAAACAAAAATCAAGCAGCCAAACAATTGACCTCTGCAGTATGATTATAAGTTGTTGTTCTAAAAGACCTATGAGATACAACATTAAGGTCCCTGAAATGGTTTTTGAACCAACATATCAAGGACGTAAAATTATTAAACTTTTCTTCGCGAAATTTGAATCCCTCTGAGGTAACACTAACATACTCATGGTAACATCTAGATTCAGGCACATAAGACAGTAAAAATTTACCAGGATAATTTTTAGACGGCGAAATAAGGTAAGGAATATTGCGAGGATTGATTATCTTCTGTTCCTTCAATATTTCCTCAGCTTTGTCTTTGAACCCAAGAACCTCACGGCGATAATACTTAAATTTAAGTATGTCTGCGACGTTACCAGCCATCATGTTGATAAGTCTCGCAATGATTTCATCCAGGTCTTCATATTGTTCAGTGCCGATCGACAAACTTCGTCCCAATGAAACAGAATCTGGTTTATCTGTTTCAATTATGTCAATGTGTTGATAAACGTCATCGGTCACTTTCCAAGTGAGTGTTAAATGATCGGCTCCTTTGCTGCTGGGTCTGGTAATAGCTTCCCCTTGGTTCATGGTCTTCATGAGTTTCTCAGCTTCAGCGAAACTTATGTTGTGAAATGACGAATGGTCAATAAGACGTCTAGTATAAGTGGGTTGTTTACTTGAGCTCCTGCTCTCTTTTTCTGCTCTTCTATCTTCCTCTTCAGCCTCTGTATCGTAGTACGAGTCCTTAGCAGGTCGCCAGATATTATTGACGTCAGAAAGATCGCTGCTTTTGCTGGAACATTCGCTATCGAATCTATCAACATCAACTTTAGTAACACGACAAGTTATCACTTGTTGGATATGCACCCGGTCCTGAGGATTCGCGACATGACGATCAGATATATTTTTAGTATGAATATATCCAGGCAGTCCATTGTCCAAACGGAGTCTAACGCCGACAGCTTTTCCTGGACAATTTCCCGTGTCAAAATGATTCCATACTTCAGCGAGTTGAGAAAAGTCATCTTTGGAACAGAATGGACACTGCCAGAGTCCGGTATCGTTATTTTTAACGGGTTTTGCATGATCCAGTTGTTTGCCTTCGGGTTTTTTGAAATTGAACCCAATCACTGTTGCCTGGACTAGTTTACCGACGTAAAAAGTTTCTTGCGTCTCTTTGGTTAATAGAGTAAAGATTTCTTTAGGAGATGGAGATACATACGGCACTCGTGGATCTTTGTAACGGTCAGTTAATTCAGCTGTGACGTCATAGAGAGTCATGATTTTATTTCCAAAACCTTGTCTCTCTAACTCGGCGGCAAAAGCTTCGAGATCTAGGTCCTGAAGTTTTTCGGGAGTTTTTATTGTCTCTTCGATTGCTGTACCTAGATCTGAATTTTGGTTCTCGTAGTCTAGAGCATCGACGGCCATTTTACGCGCCCACTCGTACGATTCTGGATGAATTCTCGTGCTGTCCAACACCTCAATGTAGACATCTGAGTTGTCGTCGAGAGTAGCCGTGTCTATTTTTATAAATCCACCGCAATTTATAAAAACTTTTGGTCCCATATGACACATAGTCACCAATTGAGTACGATTTTCTAATTTAATTTTTTTGCATTTTAGTATTTTTAATAGTTCTTTACTTTTTCTGGGGCCTAATCCACATACGAATTGCAATAAATTTTTATTGTAGATGTTATTGCTGCTCAAGTCGACACCAATTTCGTTGACTCTGTTGATAAATTCTGCATACAGGTCCACCAAAAGCTCTTCTTTTGAGAGTAAATCTTGAAGAGGATGGAATTTCAAGCACAGCAAGTCTTCATCTGGATTACAAAGCTGCGAAAATTCCCCTAGAGGATTTTGTAGGCGTCGCGCAAGTGAAATCGATTCTCTCAGTAGTGGAGGAAACTCGGGAAATTCAGCTACTCCTGTATTGCTGGTAGAAAATATCTTCGCTACATTACTGTCACATATTTCAATTCGTATGGCAGGATACTGATCTTCTTTAGACAGCGTTTTCAAACATTCCCTGATGTCATTGTAAATTGTTTGAGCATCTCTGGATTCACCACCAATTACTACAATATGTGGCTTATTTTTGCTAATGAAATTTCTCAGAGAAATTAAATCAGCTTCTTTGAGAAGTCTTTCTTTTTTGTTAAAACTATTCTTACGTTTTAACAAATGAGGCAGTTTTAAAAAGTCAACGCACTCACCATTCGGAGCGACGATTGAAGCAAACGCAGCTTTATTGATGTCTGGAACATAAGCAATTCCCATCGACCTGATGCCTTCTCCGGTGTTCCAAGCTTCATCATCTAGGCCATAAAATTCGCAAGTGTATGGAGCAAACTTTATCCAGTTGAACAACCTGCGACAGCATAAGTACGTGATGGATTCCTTTGCTTCAGCGGTGATATTAGCTCTCAATTCATTCTTCAAGTCTGGAATAATATATTTTTTAAAAGCCATTTCTACACTACCACTACGTAAATTATTCCAATCTTGGGCATTTCTGTTGAATTCATCTTTGATGTACAATTGCTTGGAATCACTGATGAAGTCTGAGCCGATTATGCTTTCAACGGTTTCGCTAAATGAGATCGTTATCAAACCGTCAGCCTCAGCAGTCGATAACTTGAGCCACATTTGATCGACAAGTTCACGGACTGGCTTGTCCTTCAAGTACTTCATGGTATGGATCGGATGACTTTCATCTATTTCCTTGATACCTTTTTTAGTCGGGCGTACTGATAGCTTAGCACGATCCATGTACATTTCACGAGCACATTTTCGTACAATTGGTTCACGTGCCAGTTGGATGGCCACCATGTGTTGAACAGCTTGCAAAACTTGTTCTGTGGACTGAAAACTTTCCCCAAGGAACTCTCGCGCCACTTCATCAGGATGAACTGGATCTTGAACGATTTCATGACGCTGATAATTATCCTGTAAATTTTCAGCAAACTGTTCAGGAGTGAGACCGAATTTTTTCGCAAAACTGCTGAGCCCGGCACATACATAAAGTGTGTAAGGTCCACTTCTGACAGCCTGCTTAAGAGTATGGTCATTTTTTTCTGACTCTTCAGCATCTTCATCTTCAAGCGGTGGATCTTCACTATTTTCTTCAGTCTCCAAAAGATGTTGTTGACGTTTCCTTATTTTTTCCGATTCTCGAGCTTCCATCTCCTTCCGTCTCAAGATTTCCTTCATTTGCGGAATGTCGCGACTGTAGTAGAGCATGAAAAGATTATAAAAATCATTTCTCTCTTCGTTTGTTTCAACGTTCTTCAACTGCTCAATATCTTGGTCTTTGATAACCCGAACTTGATCTGAAAGTGGCGCATCAGGATTCTTCATTAATTCGCCCAATTGAAAATCTCTCATATTCTCAACCAAACTCAGCAATTTTTCTTTTCTCTGACGAAATTCACACCACTTAGCATCAAACTTGTAGACTTTCCACAAATCATTGACATTTAATTCTGGTTCCACTAGTTCTTTGCGGTAAAAAGCTATAAAAGGAACTTCAAACTTTTGATTACGCATCAAATCCAACGCATTCTTTATTTTCTCCACCGTTTTTGGTCCTTTAACAGATCCAAATGTAGCCATACCGTTTGAAGAATCCCTAACTTGTCGCAAAATGTTTTTTTGTGTAAATGCACGCTTATAAATCCACTCGGCCTCTTGATCAAGCTCGCTGGAACCTTTAGGTACAGGAGTAATCGGCGTAGAGCGCAACTGCATTCTTTCAGGAACGTCCTCGCAACGGATCTCATGATCTCGGCTTGTAAAGAACGCGCGTTTTAAATCGACGGGCTCGTATATTTCGCAAATATTGTGGCCTGTAGATTTTATGGTTATTCCCCTGTCGTCTTCAGCTTCCACATCTTTATCTCCCAGATGCATGTCATCGTCGTAATTAAACTCGACGCCAAATATTTCCCTGGCCTCGTCCAGAGCTGGATCCCCTACAGAGATATATTTTTTCTTGGCTATCGGCTTGTCATCATCGCCGACGATGAAGTCGTCTTCGGATGAAACACTTTCATCATCCTCGCCAAGATAAGAGCCCTCATGCTCTGACTCGTGACTGGGTTTTTGAGTATCCTAAAATTATGAATTATAAATTAGAATCCATGAAATAAGGTGAATGTCCCAATACCAGAACAAGACCCAATACCGGAACGATTTGATAATTATTATATTATATTTTATCTCGTACGCGATGAAATTAAATAAAACTTTCTTTATTTCAAACCTTAATCTTTCAATTACAAAATAGGATATAAAAAATATTTTAGAATATATCCGAAGTATGGGAAAAAAATGTTAATTACAGCAACAGTCTCGAATCCATGACTTTTTCATGTGTCTTAATGGTTGTGCTAAGAAATCAGTCAATGGTCTTAAGCTTATAGAAAATGTATAGAATTACTTTTCAATCATTTTTTTTTTGTATATACATCTTGAATGGCATAAAATTTAAGAAAACATATTAACAATATGAAAAAAATAGTATTATTATATTAATTTCACTGTACGTCGATTGGTACACTAAAATGAACCCAATGTCCAGTACCGGAACAGTCAGTCATATTAATGTTATTAATGTTACCGATAGACATTAACGGTGAGTTTTATTGACTGGAGCCCTAATATTTAATGCAGTATGTATGATTGTTATAAAAAATGCATTAAATATAGATAAACTCTAATTTAAATCATAAAAAATAAATTTATGTGGTTAATTTTGTTTTGTTAATTAGTTTTATAGTATAGACTTTAGATGATTTATTTTGTTTCTATTTTTCAGTTCAAAATATTTATTTTCATTGAATATTTAATCATTTAAAAATTTTAAATACATTTTGCATTATGAGTGTGAATGTAGCAAAAATCAAACAATTTTAAAATTATTAATAAGTCAAGTAAATAATTAATAAAATAAAATTTTAAAAAATGTGTATTTAAAAAATTTTGAAATTATTAGTCCTATTTTTATAAATATTATTATTTAAATTATTTATCTTATTTATTTATAAATTTAAATTTGTCTGATGTCTGCTACATTCACACTCGTTTTACATTAATATTATTTCGCGTCCCTAGTGCCAAAAAGGCATATAATTTTTTTTTAATTCACCTATCGCTTCAGAGTGACGAAATTGATCAAAAAACGAAAATTAAAATATTAATGCCAAAATGGCTTATAACAGCAAGCATATGTCTTTTTGGCATTAATTTTATTTTTAATTTTTTAGCTAATGCCAAAAAGGCGCATAAATAAAAAATCAATAAAATCAACGAATTGGTTCAATTAAAGATTTATTAACAAAAAAATGAATGAATTTAATATTTCAATGATTTTTTATTTATGCGCCTTTTTAGCATTAGCTAAAAAATGAAAAATAAAATTAATGTCAAAAAGGCATATGCTTGCTGTTATAGGCCATTTTGGCATTAATATTTAAAGTTTTGTTTTTTGATCAATTTCGTGATACTAATACGATAAGTGGCTCCTAAAAAGTTTTCCCCGAAAAATCTGAAAATTAGAATCGTCGAGCTTCAAAATGTTTTTTTTTTTTTTTTTTTTTTTTTATCTCACGATACGACCACTGTCCACATAAATACAGCTACTCAAAACTCACTTAAAAATTTCGAAATTTTTTTTTACTTTAATTTTTTCCCTTAGTATATTTAAATTTGAATTCACAGGCTTAACTTCATGGTAATATACTTTTTTTTTATATGCCTTTTTGGCATTAATGATCATTGTGCCTAAGAGCAAAAAGGCTTATATATATATATATTTATAGGCCTTTTTGGTTTTAATTTTTTTTATTATCAAAATATTCATTTCAAATCATTTCTAAGCGATTGAACAAAAAAAAATTTATATGCCTTTTTGGCATTAGGGACGCGATTTAATAATTGTTAATATTTTCTCTATGAATAAATACAAAATATAACTCATTTTATTTACTGTTCCGGTATTAGAACAACCGAATTCCGGTATTGAGTCTTTTAGGTGTCATAGAAAAATTTTTTTTTTTATTATATTAAATTTGAGAAAAATGGATTAATTTGATCAATTTTGAATAGGTAAATGTCTATTCTATATGATATAATAAATTATTTAGGTTTCTAATCTATTTGAATATTTTTAAAACGATAAAAATCACTCGTATACCATTCGTCGTTCCGGTATTGGGACATTGACTTTAATTAAATAAAGAAAAATAAAATAATTATTATACAAATCAAAATACTTACATCTTCCATGCCATTTTCGAACAATTCATCAGCAATGGACTCCTTCTCAGTCCTTCCGGTTTCATCTTCGTCGTCAGATCCGCCGGCTGGCATCTGTTTCAACCGTTTAAATCGTCGACGGTCAACAGTTATGCCCAAATTTTCCTCGATTAAGTCATAATCGTCGTCCTCCAAACGATCATCAAACTCATCGTCATCGTTATGACTTTTTTTTCGTTTGCTTCCGTGGACTTCGTCATCGTCGTCGTCTCTCTCACTTTCCTCACTTTCACTGCTACTGGTTCCATCGTCGTCGCTTTCCACCACGCAATTCTTAAATTTTCTCCTAATGTTCACCAATTCTTCGTGCTCCCCATTGTTCTTTAACTGCAAATTGAAATAATATTTATTAAAAATTATTTTCAATTTAAAAAATCACATTAAACTCAAAATTCGACTTAAATTATTAAAAAAAAAGAAATAAGAAAACTTACGCAATTCATTTCGGCAGGAATAATTTTTTTATTTCAAAAAATAAAACGAGTAACTTCTGTGATGATTTTCAACAGTAAGATAAAGCGTGGTCGTGATGCTCAAGAGCTACAAGACAACTAAACTAAATCAGGGTGTCGGTTGTACTTTAAATAAGCACCAAGTCCTTTTCGTTAAAAGACACAAATTAAGGAAGTGGGGATACCCATTGCAAGTCCATTGGTCAGAAGAATTTTACAAAACTCATTTAACGTCAATAGTAGTCACCAAATTTAAATAGTAACTCAAAGGAGACTGTTTATATTATAAGGGACAAAGATTTTGGCCGACAGACTAATTACCCAGGTAAAAATTCATAATTACAGTCTGGCGCCACTAAATAAATCCTCACTTATGTACTTTAAATGTTTTTCTTTAATCCTATAATGACTGAGACTTTGTCTACTTTTCATCAGAAAATATTGGATTTAATTATATGGGTACTTAAATAATTACACCTTAACTGTGAAATATGAATTTTTATAATTATCGTTTTCTCTTAATATTTTAAAAGATTCAGGGAAATAATAATAATTATTCTCCTTAAAATAATATTTTATATTTTTCTTTTAAAAGCGACGTTAAAGGGTAAATTCAAAATCTATATTTTGTATTAAAGGAAAAATAAACCCGTTGCTAGTGGATTTTTATGATCTTAAGTATTGGGTTCGATCGCAGGAAATCTTTGACGTCATATGGCCCAAGTGCTGTACAAATTTAAGGCATTTATTTTAGAAAACAGGAAAAAAAGATGTCATAGGTCATACTGTTAAATAATTTTAGAAAATAAGTGAGTCTTAAGGGTGGGCAGTATGAACCATATTTTGGAATTTTATTTTTTCGATTGTACGGAGCAATAGAGTTAAAGATTTAATGTGTTAAAATTTACACATGTCTACAAATTTTTAATGTGTTGTCAACCAAATTTGAAACAAGAAGTTAAGATGACAAAAAAAAAATCTGTCTATCGGTTGAATTTGCAGACCAGCCCCAAAACTTCCCGTTGTTTCCGAGCTCCTTGAGCTCGAAAACATTGCTGTGAATACATTTTCAAGCTCATCGAGCTCGAAAATACTTCTGTATGCCGTTCTTTTCGAAAAAAAAGATTTTATACAATTTCTTTCTCCCGCGATATCCCTCGAACAAATTAACCGAGTGAGATGGTTGAGATGGCAATCGACGCGTCTTATTAAGTTCTAGAGCTCATTAGATTTTGGAGTCAATTGTTTAAGTCGTTTCTAAGGAATCAATAAAAAAGTAAAAAAAAAAAATTTTTTTTTTCGTAATTCGGCAATATTTTGAAGTCTACTTGATAAAATGATCTGAAATTTTCAGAAAAGTTGATGGCCAACAAGCTCTTTCGATTGCCGCCCTAACCATTTAAATCGGTTTACTATTTAAAAAGTTACAAAGAGTTTGCATACACACACACACACTCACACACATACATACAGCTCGGACATCATTCTGAAAATAGAATAGCTTCTTCCTGGGACCTCAAAACGTCGACATCTAATGAAAACTCGATTTTCTAAAATTGGGGTGAAAACAATAACTTTCGGAATTTTTTGAAAATCATCGATTTTCTTAGCGGAAAGTTAAAAATCCATACGAAATCCAAAGAAAATTCATAGAAGTTAGAAGTTTCATAGAAAATTTGGACTCGTCACCGTCTAAAAAAATTCATAAAATATTTAAAGAAAATTCAACAAAATCCATAGAAATTTTATAGAAAATTCGGATTTGCCACCGTCTCAGATATTCCATAGAGAAACTATAGAAAACAAGAACGTGTAATTTTCCGAGAAAATTCGTAGAAAAACCGAGAATTCAACATTTTCTTTTTAATTCAAGATCTACCAGAAATCTGGAGATCTGGGATCTGAATTATCGGGATCTGTGTAATAAACATCTGTTTTAATGAGACCACCGTTGCGCATGCGTTAGTGGATCAGTTCGACATCATTGAAATTGAAATACAAAAAAAAACGCAGCCCGCACAGCACGAGAAAGCGGTCAATGATATATATAACCTTTAAACACGTGCTCTATTTATTTACAATATATTTTATTAAATATTTATAAGCAATTATTATCAGTTCTGATGATTGCACAATAATGAATTGCGTTAGGTTACTCAATACATTCAAGAAAATGGTTATGAATTCTCAATATTGTACGGCAAATTACCAGGTACGTTTTCGCGCGTTTATTATTTTTGAATTTTAATGCAGAATATGAATTTATATTTTCATTCTAAGAATGCTATTGAAGCTTTAAATAATCTCCAATCAAATGCTGCGTACCTGAAAACAGCATCGAGATATGACGTGGGTAATACTACCCTCAAGGAAACGGAAAAATATTTAGTGAGGTAATTATTTTTTGTTTTTTCACGGGTTAAAGATATTCTATTGAAAGCAAATTAAAAAAAAAAATTCGTATCATGAAAGAAATTAATAATAAGTAGGGCTTGTTGGTACTCTTTCCAGAGGAAATTTAATTCTAGACCATATTTGACTTTTTATATTTTATCGTAAGAATGATAGTTTTCGAAATAAATGTTAGGGGTAATGATAAATAAAATAATTATTATTATTTTTATAAATATAAATAAAAAATAGGTCTTGTGGGTACTCTTTCCAGAGGAAATTCAATTTCCTACAATTTTTGTCTGAGTAAATTTTCTCCTAAATCCTTTAGTTTCCAAGATAAATTATAGAGGGTATTAAAAATACAATTATTATTAAATTAAATAATAAGTTAACGCAAGGCTTGTGGGTACTCTTTCTTCGAGAAATTTAATTTCCTACAATTTTTTACTGATTAAATTTTCTTCTAAACCCATTAGTTTTCCGGATATGACCACCTGCTCTAAAAATTGAATTTAAAATAATAAAAATTATTACTTATTTTAGATCAGGCTTAACTTTAGAAGACTTAAAAAAGTTATCAGTGATCCACGTAGCAGGAACCAAAGGGAAAGGATCAACATGCGCGTTCACCGAGTCGATTCTTCGTCATCACGGTTACAAAACCGGACTCTACACATCTCCGCACCTCATATCAGTCCGAGAACGCATACGAATAAACGGACAGTCAATATCTGAGCAAATTTTCGCCGAGGAATTTTGGCGGCTTCACAACTCACTTTCTTCCCAAAAAGATCACGAGGCCGACATGCCTCCGTATTTCAGATTTCTGACCATTCTCATGTTTCACGTCTTCCTTCGCGCTTCAGTTGACGTCGCCATAGTCGAAGTTGGTATCGGCGGGCTCTACGACTGCACCAATATAATTCCCCAGCCCGCCTGCGTTGGGATCACTCGCCTAGACCTAGACCACACCGCACTTCTGGGTGACACTTTACCTTTAATTGCTGCCCAGAAAGCGGGAATTTTCAAAAAAAATGTTCCCGCTTTTTCAGTAACTCAGCCGGCAGAGACAATTCAAATTTTGCGCGAGAAAGCCAACACCATCTGTTGCCCATTGAATTTCGTGTCCGCCATTTCGTGTCACAAATTTAAAAAAAATCCACCGGAGTTAGGAATTTCTTCGGAGGTTCAATATTCCAATGCTGCTTTGGCAATTGAATTATCGCGGACCTGGTTAAGTAACAGACAAAATTCAATAGATAAATCGGTAATTAATTTTGATAAAGTCGAAATTGCCCTGAAATTATGTAAGTGGCCAGGACGGACACAGATTTTGAGGACCGAGAGCGTGGATTTTTATTTAGATGGCGCGCACACGCAGGAAAGCATGAGCTGCTGCGTCGAGTGGTTCAGCAAAAAAAAATCCATGGGAAAAAAATCAGTTTTGATTTTTAATGCGACAGGAAATAGAGACGCGAAGAGTTTGCTAGAGATTTTGGGAAGGGTTCAATTTAGTGGAGCGTATTTTGTACCGAATTTCCCGGGAATTTGTTTAAAAGAAATGGAAAATCGAGTGCTGCCGGTTGCTGAGCAGACGAAGAGGTGTCAGGTTAATTACGAGCACTGGGTTGTTAATAATAATAATAAGGGTGCGTGTGCTAATTCAGTTAAAGAAGCGCTGGAGATGATTGAGTCCGAGTTTAAAACCGAACGAGTTCAGGTTTTGATCACGGGGTCACTGCATTTGATTGGCGCTGCTCTGGCGCTCCTGGATCCAGAACTAAAAATGAACAGTGATTAATGTAATTTGGAAATTGTTTAAAGTGGGGGTTGTTGGTACTCTTTCCAGAGGAAATTTAATTCCCTACAATTTTTGTCTGAGATAATTTTTTGAAATGAGTGATAGTTTTCGAGATAAAAGTATGAGTGATTAAAAAATGTAATTATTGTTATTATTTTTGTAAATTTTGGAAATAAGTTAAGCTTGTTGGTACTCGTTCTACAGGAAACTCAATTCCCTACAACTCTTGTATCATATTAATTTTTTGTACAAGCGATAGTTTATGAAATGAAAGTATGAGTGATTAAATTTTAATTTTTGTAAATATGAAAAATGCGTAGGGCTTGTGGGTACTCTTACCACAGGGAATTTCATTGTCTAAAACTTGTAAAAATAAAATATTTTTTAGTCGTTATAAAATAATAACTTTATTATTCTATTAGGTCTACTTAACATCGAATATCAATAAAACAATTATCACGTTGATCGGCTATCACTGGCACGAATCTCTTAAATTGTAATATAATTTATTATTTTTTTAAAAATTATTTTTGTACTGGATTATTAAAATATGTACATGTCTTGATAAAGACGTTATAAAAAAATTGATTAAGGAAGAAATAAATGGTAATATTTTTTTACAAATTAAACAACTTTGGGTGATACTCTAACTCGGATTCCGCTTCCGTATCTGAGAGACTCATCGAAATTCCTGGGCGACGTCTCAAACGATTGTCATCAGGACTCTGTAAATAATTTATTTTTATTAATGAGTGTCATTTTCAAAAATTTGATTTTCTTTCCAGTTTTTGGGTCTGAATTAATTAAAAAAATTTTTTAGTTGATATTTGGAATAATTGTACAAAGACCTTTTAAATGAGTACCCACATGACATACTTTTATAACTAGTGATTAATTAGTTCTGATTAATTAATTAATTCAAGTTGATAATTTTTTCAAGTATAGATTGTTTGAACTCGTTCAAAAGGAAACTTGACAAAGAGTTTAGCATTGATATTTATTTAAAAAAAAAAATTTTTTCATAAATTATTTTGTTTAATTATTGAGTCAAAATTAATTCAAAAAAATTATTATGACCCATTTTCGAAATAAAAATAAAAAAAGCTTTCAAATGAGTACCCACATGACCTACTTTTAAAACAAGTGATTAATGATGAATGGTTAATTAATTAATTATTGAAACTAATAAATTTTTTTAAGTATAGGTTGTTGGTACTCATTTGAAAGGAAATTTGACGAGAAATTGAGAATCGATATTTATTTTTGCGAAAAAAAAATATGAAAAAATTTACCTGATCTAAAATACCAGCAGTAGGTTCAGAAGCATAACCAACTTCATGAGTATCTTCCTCAAGATCAGCTTCATATTCCTCGAATTCATCAGACTCGGAATCAATATCCAGATCGTATCTGCGGTTTCGCGTGGAAACTTTGCAGACCATCTGAGCTAAATCAGTAAAAGTATAAGAAGAAATGCTGTCCTGATTTGATTGATGTTTAGCACGTAGAGCTTTAGCAGTCTCGCGATCGGCATTGAACCTCGGGAGTACTCCAGCTTTGGACTGTCCCTCAAAATAAGTTCTCCCGTGATGGTAACCCACGTCTTTGATTTCATCAAAGTTCGCGAACTGCAGGGTCTTGTATTTGTCAATTGGAGGTCTAATGTACTCACAGTAGTCTGATGATTTTACTTCCTCTAGTTGTCTTACGCAGCTGACGTACGCCAGCCGCGACTGGATGTCAGGTAAATTGGGAACTTTTACTGGAGTCGCAAATGGGTTCCAGCGTTTCCAGAGCAGCCACCATCCAGACAATGAATCTCCGTAATTAGTTAGATCGGTGTCGTCTTGTGACCCGACGTCAATCGCTAGAATGTGATGCGCTCCTTGTCTCAGCATGATGTCAGCTTGCAATTTTTTTTTTCGTTAATTCGTAAATAAATTTTTTGCAGAAGTAGGGGTTGTTGGTACTCGTTTGAAAGGAAATTTGGTAAACTATCCAGCAGTGATATCAGTTTTAAAAAAACAGAATTTTTCTAATTAATGGAAATGATTAATTGCATAAATTTTTTTTTTCAGAATCTGATATTATTACTAGATAATTGATAAAATTTCCTCTCAAACAAATACCCACATGATATATTTAAAAACAAAATATATATATCATTATTAACTATATACATTTAAATATATCAAGTAGTACATGGATCTAATACTCAAAAGTATACGATGTTGGTATTCATTTGAAAGGAAATTTTACTGACTATTCAGCGCTCATACTAATTTTATAAAAAAAAAAAATGATAAAAATTTATAATTTGTATGACCCAATTTTTTTTTTTAATTTCACTGATATCAGTACTAGATAGCTGATGAAATTTCCTCTCAAACGAGTACCCACATGACATACTTCAAAAAAAAAATTTACTAAATGTCATCTATGATTTTTTAAGATTTAATTCTAATGATTTTTGATGCAGGGAAATAATTACCTGGGACATTATTAACGTAGCACCCGTCGACTAAAAGATGCCCGTCTACTGGGTCGCATATTGGAGGAAATACTCCAGCTATTGTCATACTAGCTCGCACGTACTTCCATAATGGGCCTGATTTTTTTTTTTTTATTAAATTTTAAATTAATTGATAATGAAAAAAAAAAAAAAAAAAAAAAAATGTGATGCATCTTTTGTCGACGGGAGCGAGTTATAAATAATAATAATAACAACAAAAACAATGAATGTAAGAAATTATGAATTTAAGTAAAAAAAAAAAAAAATTTACCTGGCAGATTATTGACGTACCCGCCGTCAAGAAGAAGATGGCCGTCGGTTGGATCACACAACGGTGGCATATAACCAGACAATGACATCGAGCTCCTAATGTAACGCCACAGCGATCCTAAACACGTATTGTCATTACGATTTTTTCTTTTCTTTTTATTTACAAAATTTACAACTGGGAATTTTATAATTTTAGCAAATCTACGCGCGAGTACGTCAACAATTACTCCAATATTATTTATAAATAAACTCGCTCCCGTCATTTTAAAATAAGCAGATGATCGAGTGCGAGATTTAAGTGTTAATAAAGCTTTTGCTAGTCTAATTACTAATTGCTAATGAATTTAAATATTCTCATTAAACGGTTATGGTATTAGTGCAATTATCTTAGGAACTTTTTGGAATACATAGGGCTTGTGGGTACTCTTTCCAGAGGAAATTTAATTTACTACAATTTTTAACTCATTACTTTTTCTCCTCAGACCGATAGTTTACAAGATCAATATACTGGATATTAAAAATGTAATTTCTATAATTATTATTTTTAATTTTGAGATTAAGTAGGGCTTGTGGGTACTCCTTCCAGAGGAAATTTAATTCTAGACAATTTTTGACTCATTCCTTTTTATCCTCAGATCAATAGTTTTCAAAATGAATATTAGGGATTTAAAAAAATATTATTAAGATAATTATTGAGCGTAAGTATAGCTTGTGGGTATTCTAACTATAGGAAATTTAATTTCTATCAAGTTTTTTTTTATTACATTTGGTTCTAAGATTAATAGCTTCATAAATAAATATAGTAAATACCAAAAATGTAATTACAGTAATTACTATACTAACTACTAAGAGTAAGTATATCATGTGGGTACTCTTTCCAGAGGATTTTTAATTTCCTACAATTTTTGACTCTTTATATTTTGTCGTAGGGCTGATAGATTACGAGATAAATGCACTAGCCATAAAAATAAAATTTATATAAAAGCTTATATTTGAACCGTATAATGAGAATACCTTTTAGTTAGTGATAATTGATAAAATTTTTATAAAATGATACGGACCATGTGTGTGCGTGCGCATACAAGAAGCCGTGATGTCTGTCGTGATTATAAAGAAAGGTAGCCATAGATCTTCAATATAAGTGTCTCCAAACGTTGCCTGAATCGTTTTATTAAAATCCTTGCCAGAGAACATCGAGGTCATCGGATAGGTCAAGTCCAATATTTGCCTCCACCACTGGGTCATTTTCTGAAAATCATTCATTAGAAATAATAAAAAACCAACAATTTAATTAAACGCGACATACTTTAGACCATTCTCTAGCCTTTTGCGTCGTCGTCGTGATATTTTTCTCCATGCACCAGAGCGCACCCATAAAAGACCCGATACTGACACCGCCGACCATATCGATAGGGATTCCAGCTTCCATTATAGCTTTCAGCATCCCGATGTGTGCAGCACCTCGTGCTCCTCCACCGCCAAGAACTAATCCCACTGATGTCCCCGTGAGCCAGCGCGCCAGTCGGCTGAAATCGCTGTGCACATTTGGCTCCGACATGAGCACTTTTGAATACAATTCATTCTAAAATAAATAATAAAAGTAAATTGTAATTATCTTAATGAAAATTACGAATAATTAGGGCTTGTGGGTACTCTTTTCAGAGGATTTTCGATTTCCTACAATTTTTGACTCTTTAAGTTTTGTCGTAGGACTGATAGTTCTCGAGATAGTATACTGGGTACTGATAAATATGATTTTTTTTTTTAATTACATTAAGTAGGTCTTGTGGGTATTCTTTCCAGAGGATTTTTGATTTCCTACAATTTTTGACTCTTATCATTTTTTCCTCAGATCAATAGTTTACGAGATAAATATAATGAGTACTAGTAATTATTATTGTTATTAATCCCATGGTAAAAATTCAGAGTAAATAGGACTTGTGGGTACTCTTTCGAAAGGAAATTTAATTTCCTACAATTTTTTACTCTTTACATTTTTTCCTCAGAGTGATAGTTTACGAGATAAATATAATGAGTACTAGTAATTATTATTGTAATTACTCCCATGGTAAAAATCCAGAGTAAATAGGGCTTGTGGGTACTCTTTCGAAAGGAAATTAAATTTTCTACAATTTTTGACTCTTATCATTTTTTCCTCGGACCAATAGTTTTCAAGATAAATGCACAAGGTATAGAAAAACGATTTACTTACAATCCTATACTGTGACCTTCTGGTGAACATTCTCTTGGGACATTGAATATGATGATGACTAGAGACCCAACTGCGCATATTTAACCACTCGACAGTATTGCTAGGCTTCTGGCCATGTTCTTTATGAAGAAGCACCAGCTCTTTTTGCGTCCGCATCGCTAGTCTCTCAACCTCTCGCTCAGTTCTTCCAAGAGTCGGGGGTTTGTCACCAAGACCAATAATTAAAATACAATCTGCTTGACGTACGCATCTCTGGGTCCAAGCGGAGTAAGTCGAGTCGCATTGATAGAGAGAAATTCGGTGCTGGTCTTCCTGTTGGGCCAACCAGGATGTCAATCGGTACTCATTCGGTGTCTCCATGATACTGGTCCCCAAAGTCTTACGAACTACATCAGAGGTCAGGCGTAGACAGGGTCCAATTGCACAGAGCGAGTGATAGAGCTCATAAGTAAAAGCAGTAAGCGGAACATCTTCGGAGACTGGAACTATTGCGACTGTTGAAAAGTTAACTTGGGATGGTCGGGCGTCAAAGGTCGTCGCTGTTGTTCGGTGCTGGCTTTTTATTGATGACCTAGTGGTAGCCGCTTGCTGCCAAGTTCCAAGAATTCGGTGACCTGCAAACATTTTTTTATTTCATTCTTTACTTTATTTCTCGATATCTCGTAAACTATTGATCGAAATTTGTTCAAACAAAAATGAAATTGTAGCCGCAGATTCAAACTTTAATTTGAGCCCAACCCCGTCCCTTCAAGTTCAAAAGTCAAATTTTTCCCGCTAAAATTTATTTGTTCTGTATATCTACTATATGGATCGATATCTCGAAAACTATCGATCGGAACCCTATGAACCAGAAACAAAATTTATAGCTGAAGGTTCAAGCTTTAATTTGAGCCCAATTTGAGCTCTTAATCTTGATTTTTATAGAAATTATAAATTTTGAAAGTTCAAGTCAAATTTTTCCCGCTAAAATTTATTTGTTCTGTATATCTACTATATGGATCGATATCTCGAAAACTATCGATCGGAACCCTATGAACCAGAAACAAAATTTATAGCTAAAGATTCAAGCTTCAATTTGAGCCCAACCCCGTCCTTAAATCTTCAATAGTTTACGGAAAAAAATGTCTGAAATAAAAATGAATTCTTACCTAATAAATTAATTAATCTAGTAACAACAATTGGATATCGTAATTTAATAACATTGAAGAGTCCTTCTGGTAATTTAGCAAGCTCTGAGTCCCTGACAGCCATTACAGTCGTAGATCTTGGTGTCTGAGTTACCATTTCCACGATTCCAACAAGATCACCTTTTCCATACTCGGCCACTAATTCCTTTTTTCCATTTTTGTGAGTAATTACTGACCGCAATCGACCGCTCAGTACAATAAAGGTCGAGTCTGACTCATCTCCTTGGCGGTAAACGGCCCGACCGCTTTCCAAAAAGAGCCAGTCCAATGCAAAGTCGACTTGTCTTACAAAAGGACTCAGCCTTTTGACCACAGTGTTGGCGACGTGCAAAACTATCGTTGGTTTTTCTCGCATTATTGCAAAAAATGTTTGTTTGCTGAGTAGTCCAATCCTGCTTGGATGTTTTGCTCTGATGGTGTAGAATGACGGCTCACCTATTGAAATAAATTTGTTTCTTATCATTAATTTCGAAATTCAATTACTTAGAAACTAATGGTTCCAAAAAAAGTTATTGTCTTTATTAATTAATAACTTGAAAAATATTGTTCTGAGATCCATTAAACAAAAACTAAAATTGTTGTTTGAAGTCCAAGCTTTAATTTGAGACCAAGCACGAACCTAAATCTTGATTAGTTTTCCCGTAATTAATTTTTAAAGTTCATAAAAGAAATTAATTATCCAAAATTTAAATTTCAAAAATTGATGCCGTCTTTAATAATTAATATCTCAGAAACTATTGACCGGAAGTGCATCAACCAAGAATATAATTTGTTCCTCTGGGTCTAAGCTTCAAAATGAGCCCAACCTGAGCTCTTAATTTCAATTTTTCTAGAAGTTATGAATTTTTAAAGCTCAAAAGTCAAATTTTTCCCATCGAAATTCAGTTATTTTACGTATCTATTTATAAAAGTCGATATCTCGAAAACTAATGACCGGAAGTGGATCAAACAAAAACAAAAGTTGTAGTGGAAGGTCTAAGCTTTAATTAAAGACCAATTAAAGCTCTTAATATTGATTAGTTAAAAAGTTATGAATTTTGAAAGCTCACCAGTCAGAACTGCAAGACCACCAACAACTTCGCCGGCGTGAGCACTGAACATGTGAACCTGCTCACTGGAATCAAAGCTGCGGCCTCCTTCAGATCCTCTCTGACTTATCACCAGTGATCCTGAGAGCACATAGACCAAGGCGATGTCTTTATTGGACTCTTCCTTCATCAAATAAGTTCCTGCGGCAACTTCGCGGATCTGGACCTTGCCGTCTTTTAGGACCGAGTCATCTTCAAGACCCAGTTCTTTAACAAACGCATCGGTTGCGATCTGCACCAGCTGAGCTTCATCCTGGGGTGCTGATATCAGCGGCACGTCAACTGCTGACCGTTTCCGACTCCCAGGATGTGAGGTATCAGACCAGTGATGATCGCACTCTGGTACCATGTCCGGAGTCGGTTCATCAGAAACTTTCCACTCGTGCTTTGGCTTCTTGGCGTTGATGCTCACTGGCTGCGTCGGTGTCTGATGTAAAAGATCTAGAGTCTTGTCCGTGGGTGTCAGATCAAAATTCTCACGAGTTCGCGATCGTACCGGAGATCCAGAGAATGGGCTCTGTTTTTTTTTAGCTGTCGTTCCTTGATTTACAAGCTCTGCTGATAGCCCAAGATACTGATGCAATGCTGTGAACGTTACTCGTTGAAGACGGACCATAATTACCTGAATGACTCTAATAAAAGCATCCGGATGATCCTGAAATACTTCTTGGAATGCGCTCATAGGTAATTTAACCACCACCGAGTCTTCAACAGCTCTCGCGGAGACGGTCTTGTAGGTGCTGGTGTGCCCAGTCAGTACGTCAGTAAAACTCAAAAGACTGGTGACACTTTCTCCAGTTTTCACGAGCTTCAGCGGAATCTGCGCCCCATCTGACCCGGTAATGTAAACATTAACCAGCCCCTGCTGCACAATGAAAACGTTTTCATCAGGATCTCCAATTTTAAACAACGCAGTTCCCGCTGGCAGGTTCATAATCTCCGTGTGCTTGCACAGTTTCAAAAAAACTGGTTTTTCAAAATGTCCAAACACGCGAATACTCTGAAGAATGTAGAGCGCATCTGGTGGTACACGTTCACCAGGACCTAGATCTTCTTCAAGATACTCAGCAGGAGGTTCTAGAACTTTAAGCTGCTGTGGAACAGTTTCTTTCTTTAATTGCAGCAGCCTCCTGGCAAATCTCATTACAGCTCGTCGTTTTTTTCCTTGTCCTGATGATGAATTTACTTGTCCGCTGATACTCTTTACTTTTCTCAGCATTTTTCTTCCATAAAATAATACTTTGTCTCGTTTTCGAAACCGGGGTTTCCCACTTACTCCAACAAACTCTTTTACTTCCGGTAAAAATTCTTTGTTTTTCCATTTTCTTAGGATTACAAACAAACTGATGAACAAAATACCCAGGAAACAGGCCAAGGTTATTATTATTACACGTGATGATATCTCGTACTTGTCTAGCAGCGGACTTATCCACTTCCAGGGGAAACTCGTGTCCAGACTTTCATTTAAACGATCAAATAATTCTATTACCTGAAAAATTTATTTATTTTTAAAAATAAATATTTATCATGGAAATAAATTTTGTGATAAAATCAGTACTTACTTCCATGGCTGAAGATAAACGCATGCATTTTTTAAAATTTTAATTAATTACTCAAATTGATAACATCGGGAATTTATACTTTCAGATGTCATATTTATTTTATTTATTCGCAATTACAATAAATATAAATATGATCTCTTTATCTTTTTTACACAACGATCTGACACCTGACCTTTGATTTTCACTTCTCAGCCATTTTGAATTTCGCGCCTGCGCGGTATCAGCGCGGGATTATTTTACGTTTCAAATTATGACAGGAAAGAAAATGATCCTGAAGTTAGCAGACAATTAAAAATTTTCAGATTTTTTTTTTTTCGGAAATTTAATTACAAAAAAACAAAAAAAAAAATGCACATGTAGGAAATTAAAAAATCTATAGGTGCAAATTCTTTAAATATTTTTTTTTTTTATAATTTATCGTTTTGAAAAAAATCCAAAGATTATTAAACGCCGGCTAGCCTTAGAAATGAATGATACTGAAGTAAGCCGACGTTTAATAATTTTTGAATTTTATTTAAGACAGTAAAGTATAAAAAAAAAAATTTGAAAAAATTGCACCTGTAGTTTTTAAAATTTTCTACATGTGCATATTTTGAGTTTTTATTTTTTTGTCATTGATTTGTTGAAAAAAAAAATCTGAAAATTTTTAACAACTCAAATTAAAAAAAAAAAAAAAAACTGAAAATATGCACGTGTAGAAAATTAAAAAAACTATAGGTGCAATTTTTTAAAATATTTTTTGTTTTAATTTATCGTTTTTAAATAAATTTAAAAATTATCAGACTTCAGTTAATTTCAGTATCATCTTTAGAATCATAAGAATTTTTTTTTTGTGATTCAATTAATGAATAAAATTATGAATTTTTAATTTTTACTTTTTAAAAAATATTCATAGCAAAAATATGTTGTGTCAAAAAAAAATTTTCGTGACGTTGCTGTCATTAATTAATGAGTGTAAAAGGAGCAGACATCAAACAAATTTAAAATTATAAATAAGTATACTTGTTTATAATTTTAAATTTGTCTGATGTCTGCTACATCCACACTCGTATTAATTAACAATTATTAGATTTTTGATAATTAATTAGTGACATTTTAATCACAAATTTACTTCTGAAGAGTTTTTTATGACACTCGAACTCTGCTGTCAACGCGGGAGTCAATTTTATCATCGGTAATTTTTAAATAAAAAAACTCTAGATGGCGTGATTTTAAAATTCCCGCGCATTCTCATATCGTCATAATAATAAAATCCTTAGGGTGTGGGTACTTAGTCAGTGGTTTATAATACGGCGGACATGTTGTAAAATATCAGATAGAATTGATATATAAGTATATTAAAAATATATAAAGCTTATTGCAATAATTAATCTTTATAATTAGATGTGCGTTGGAATATTTTATTTGTGTTCCCTTGCTCGACAATGAGTTGGGGCAGTGAACTCTGGGTAAGTTTTTATTTTTGTAACTGAGGTATGGCCGTAACTTTTTTTTTTCCCTCCTCCCCGTCACCGCCAAGTCGTTTTATTCCCTATCTATGTCACATTATCAACAAATCTTTTTATTTATGACTCATATATATTTTATTTGTCATTAATTTATCAGTTCATTTATTTTTTTTATCATACGCATTTTTTTAGTTTTTTTTATTTATTTTTATTTAAATTTTTGACATTCCAACCCCCCTCCTTTTACTTTCGACCTCGTACCTGATACTGATCCAATTAATTATAAATAAATTTTTCTCTTTTTTTTATTTAATTTGACGAAATTCAAGTATTTGTTTTTTTTTTGTTAAATAGAACTTTTCCCTTGGGGTCGATGAGGGTGAGGCGCCCCCAATTTATGACTCATGTTTTATTATTTTATTAAGGAAATTTTAGTTGTTCGACCTCATGAGAAAAAAAAAAACCGGTTTTGTACCAAAAATGGAAGTTTAATTTTTTTTTATAAATTTTATTTTTTAGGATCAGTACGACAATTTGTCGCTACACACGCAAAAAGGGATCGATTTTTTGGAGAGATATGGACATTTTATTAGGGATAGATGTAAAATTGAAGTAGAGTATGCGGGAAATTTAAGGTAAGTTATTTTCTTTTGGGAAAGGGTTTCCATTTCTCGGAAACGGTGTGGTTTTGAGAGAAAGTTTTGAGGTGTTACGTTGAAAAGAAGGAAATTTCCGGTGGAAAGAGTACCCACAAGGCATACTTTGATATCATATTTTGTAAAGTGATGATAATAATTATATTTTTCCTATAGTCATATATTTATTTCGTAAATTATCAGTTCTATTAAAAAATTTAATCAGATAAAAATTGTGGGAAATTTAAATTCCTTTAGAAAGAGTACCCACAAGCCACATTTTTTATAAATTTTTACCATAGCTGTCATAAAAATAATAATTACTAGTACTCATTATCTTTATCTCGTAAAGTATCACTCTAAGAAAAAAATTATAAGAGCCAAAAATTGTAGGAAATTAAATTTCCTCTGAAAAGAGTACCCACAAGGCATATTTTGATATCATATTTTATAAAGTCCTGATAGTAATTATATTTTTTAATAGTCATATATTTATTTCTTAAATTATTAGTTCTATAAAAAAATTAAATCAGATAAAAATTGTGGGAAATTTTAATTCCTTTGGAAAGAGTACCCACGCCATATTTTTTCTAAATTTTTACCATAGGTGTTGTAAATGTAATAATTACTAGTGTTCATTGTATTTATTTCGAAAACTATTGACCTAAGGAAAAAATTATAAGGGTGAAAAATGATGGAAAATTAAATTTTCTCTGGATAGAGTACCCACAAGCTAGACTTATCTTCAATATTAACAGTAATAATAATAATAATTATTATTATTTATAGGAGGTTAGTAAAAAATTATTTGCCAAAAAAGAAAGAAGAAGAAGATTATCAATACAGTCCTTGTCGTGCATTTAAACTCGAATTAAATGAAGTAAATGACCAGGCAGGACAACGGGAAGTGATAGCAGAAAATCTTCAGGCTAATGTACTCCGTGAGTTGACGATACTGGTGAAGGATTTCAAAGAGGATCGTAAAAAATACTTGCAAGAAGGCGCGCGACTGATGTCAACTCTTGCAACGCAGATTGGTGGTCTAGAGCGAGCTCGTAAAGCCTACGAAAAGGCATTCCGAGAGGCTGAGCGCGCACTCGAAAATTATCAGCGTGCTGACGCAGATTTAAATTTATCGCGCGCGGAGGTGGAGAAGCAGAGAATGAATATGACGATGAAAACACAACAGAGTGAGGAAGCGAAAACTGAGTATGCTAATCAGTTACAGAAGACTAATGAAATGCAGACGCTACATTATCATACTGCTATGCCACAAGTTTTTCATCAACTTCAGGTTATTATTATTTTATTTTATTTTTATCAATAGATTTTCATTGATACTCAGATTCGTCACTTTAAAATTAGATATCTCTGGAGATAATTGTTAAAAATAGACGACTGAGCTGTCAAAATTGTAGCCAAGAATCTGTTCTTCAAAATTAGACTCACTACTGCCCTCATTATTGATTAGTTTTGGACTTATGAATTTTTTAAATTAAAATTTCGAAATTAGACTTGATCTAATTTTGAAAGCTTGGCTTCAAAGTTCGATATCTCAGAAACTATTAATCGAAACTTGATTGAACAAAAATGAGAATTGTAGAGAACAGTCTCAGCTTTAATTTGAGCCCAGCCCGAGTCTTTAGTTTCAATTTTTCTAGAATTTATAAATTTTAAAAATTCAAAAGTCAAATTCCCGCAAAAATTCAAATATCAAATTCTTATCTATAGAGATTGATATCTGGGAAACTATTGACCGGAAGTGGATGAAACATTCATGAAAATTGTAGCTAAAAGTTTAAGTTTCAATTTGAACCCAACCCTGGTCCCTAATCTCAATTTCCCTAGAAGTTATGAATTTTTTGGAACTAAGAAAAAAAAAATATCTTTTATTTCAGGAATTAGATGAAAAGCGAATAAAAAATATGCGTAACTATATGTTGAAATCAGTAGAAATCGAACGAGCAGTAGCGCCAATAATATCTCAGTGTCTCGACGGTATTGAAAAAGCAGCAAATGAAATAAACGAAAAAGAAGACACGCTATTAGTTATAGAGAGATTCAAAAGTGGGTTCACGCCACCGGGCGATTTTCCATTTGAGGATCTTTCTGTCGCTAAATCATACGACAGCAACACGCAATTGTCCCAAACCGCGACAATGCAGCCCATTCATAATCATCTAACAGTAAAAGGCACTGTCTCGGGCGGTAAAATTAAAAAACGCGTTGGAATCTTTGGAATATTCAGCAGCAACAAGGTAATTTATTTATTTATTTATTTATTAATTAATTGATTAATTATTTTAATTACGGGCATAATTCATTTATCTTTTGCTTCGCATGTTTATTTTATAAATTAATTTAAATTATTCTTTTTTCTCGGGATCGATCTCTATATTTATTTATCTACAACATGTGCAATGGGATTATTTATATTTCTATACATATATATACATATTTATTAGTAAGTACTAGTCGGGATTAATTGTCTTTTTTTTTTTTTGTTTAGTTGCTTTCACGTTTTTTTTTTTATTTTCCTGAAAAAAATTAAGGGATTTAAATTTATGCAACTCGAAGATGATTTGACATCAAAATTTGACAAATTTTTGAATTACTGGTAATAAATAATTTGAATTGCGGAGAGTGAGAAAGTGGTTTTGAGTTTAATAATTCTTTAAGTCAGGCTTTAAAAATCTATAACTCGGAAACTATTGATCGAATGTTGATTGAATATTTATGAAAATTGTAGGGAAAAGTTCAAGCTTTAAAATAAGACCAATTACACATCAATGTATTGATTAGTTTTCGGGTAATCAATTTTTTAAGTTAATTAAATAAAGATCTTTGCTAAATTTAAATTTTCTAATTTTGTCAGGGTCTAAAAAATTCGATATCTCGAAAGCTATTGGTCGGAACACAATCAACCAAAAACAAAATTTGTTCCTCAAGGTCTCAGTTTCAAAATGAGCCCAACCTGAGTCCTTAATCTCAATTTTTTTAGAAGTTATGAATTTTTAAAGTTCAAATGTCAAATTTTTCCCGCTAAAATCATTTTTTCCATATATCTAACTATATGGATCGATATCTCGAAAGCTATCGATCGGAACGTAATCAACCAAAAATAAAATTTGTTCCTCAAGGTCTTAGCTTCAAAATGAGCCCAACCCGAGCTCTAAATCTCAATTTTTCTAGAAGTTATAAATTTTTAAAGCTCACCCTTTATTTCGCAGTTTTCACAATCGATCAAAAAATCCCTTAATTTTCTTTCTTATCTAAATAAAATAGATAAATAATTTGTGTGTCTTAATTACCTGCTTTTATTAACCATAAGAATGATAAGCTTATTTGTCATAATATGTTTCATGCGCAAACGCCAGAAGTTGATCGAGGTGTGCATAGCTTTAAAGGTCTGTCAACGCAATTCATTTTCTTAAATTTTTTTTTCTATTTTTTTTACACATTTGCGATGTTTAAGTGTTTAATTAAGCTTAATAACCTTTGATTAATCGATTAATGAATTAATTGCTTGCTAAATTAATTAATTAATATTTAAACTCTAGAATAATGTACCTGGTTACGGTGACGCTGCGAAGGAGGACTGCAGCGATCTCCCGCCAAATCAGCGAAAGAAACGACTGCAGCAGAGATTAGACGAGATACAGGCAAAAATAGCCCAGGAGACTGCAGCGAGGGATGCGCTGATGAAAATGAAGGGCGTGTATGAACAAAACCCTGCGCTGGGCGACCCTATGAGTATAGAGGGCCAGCTTAATCAGTCGAGTCACAAATTAGATAAGCTTGGTACTGAGTTAATTAAGTTCCAAGGTTATCTTGATGATGCCATTAAAACTGGAGTCGGTTTATCCAGGTAATTTTATTTATTTTATTAAATATCTTGGTAATTATTCAAGTTGAATAGGGCTTGTGGGTACTCTTTCCAGAGGAAATTTAATTTAAAACAACTTTTCACTGATTACATTTTTCTCTAAAACCGTTAGTTTACGAGATAAATGTAATGAGTATTAATAATAATAATTATTATTATTATTTTTGTAATTATTGGAAATAAGTTGGGCTTGTGGGTACTCTTTCTACCGGAAATTGAATTCTCTACAACTTTTGTCCCATAAAATTTTGTCCTATGACTGATAGTTACCAAGATATTAGTACCTAGTATTAAAATCGAGTATTTAAAAATATAAATAATTTATAAAATAGTCCAAGTCAAGCACAAAGAAAAGCCCCAACGAGTAACGGGTCATCAGCACGAGTAAGTTCACGTCGATCGAGTCATTCAGGCGGTGAAGAAAGTTTGTCGCGGTCGGCATCGGACTCGAGTGTGGGTAATGCTCATGCCCAAGCACATAAACAGACAACGTCACCTAGCACACCTCAGCCTACACATGAGTAAGTTTTTTTCATTAATTAGTGATATAGTTAAATTAGTTAGAAGATAGTAAATTTGGTAGCGATGATTTGAGTTTTTGAGTCATCGCGTAATAGGCAAAAAATGGTATTAGCTTTACCGTACTCATGCACAGTTCCACGAATAGCCCGGAGTCTGGTCTTGGTGCTTCGAGAACTTCACTGCCTGGCAGCGGTGCTGGAGAGGAGTATGATGCTGATGAACTCGACGCTCAACCTCCTCTGGGAACTTGTCGTGCTCTCTATCCATTTGATGGTAATTATTTTTCATTTTATACTATATCTCCGGAACTAATCATCAGAACTTCATTAAACATTAATGAAAATTAATCTTTGAAACCTAAGCTTTAAGTTGAGCCCAACCCCGGCCCTTAATCTCAACTAGTTTTGTAGTTATGAATTTTTAAAGTTTCATGTAAAATAAAATTTACAATTTCACAAAATGTGCCCTTATTTAAATAGATCGATATCTCGAAAACTGTTAATCGAAAGCGAGCCAAACATTCATAAAAATTGTTGCTAGAAGCCTAAACTTTGATTTTAGCCCAATCACGACCTTTCATCTCCATTTTTCTAAAAGTTACGAATTTTAAAAGTTCCCGCCTTCAGATTTAAAAATTAAAATTTTTTTAAAAAATTTTCTCTGTCTATATAGATCGATATCTCGAAAACTATTGATCGAAATTCGATCAAACATAAACAAAAATTGATCCTTGAAGCTTGACCTTTAATTTGAGCCCAATCGCGACCTTTCATCTCCATTTTTTTAAAAGTTACGAATTTCAAAAGTTCCCGCCTTCAGATTTAAAAATTAAAATTTTTTTAAAAAATTTTCTCTGTCTATATAGATCGATATCTCGAAAACTATTGATCGAAATTCGATCAAACATAAACAAAAATTGATCCTTGAAGCTTGACCTTTAATTTGAGCCCAATCGCGACCTTACATCTCCATTTGTTTAAAAGTTACGAATTTTTTAATTTCCCGCCTTCAGATTCAAAAATTGAAATTTTCAAAAAAAATTTCCTCTGTCTATCTAGATTTATATCTCGAAATTTATTGATCGAAACTTAATTAAACACAAATGAAATTTGTTCCTTGAACCCTCACCTTTAATTTGAGCTCAACAACAAACCTGTATCTATAAAACTTTTCCTTCTATAAATTTAAAACAAAAACTTATTTTTTCAGGTACATCCGAAGGTTCGATTCCTATGTACGATGGCGAGGAACTCTACATGATAGAACTAGACCAAGGGGATGGTTGGACGCGAGTACGTCGCATGTCTCAGCCCATCGAGGGCTTCGTCCCCACCTCCTACATAGAGTATCAACTTTTCGACACATAACCTTCCTGCTAAATTATTTTTTTCAACAAAAAAAAAAAAAAAAACTAACAAAAAAATTCAAAAAAAAAAAAAAAGTACTAATCTAATCGTTTTTAACTTGGGTAAGTCGATTCAAATACTCAGATAAGAACAAAACGCTAATCGTGCAATCTGTTCTCAATTTAATTATTATAATTATTATTATTATTACAATTATTATATTTTATTTACGTCGACACGCAATACGAGAAAGGAAAGTGCTTATATGAACAATTATAATTAATTAATTAATTAATCAAAAAATGAAAAGAAAAAAAAATTGCTTAATCGAGAGATAATGGATCGATTTATAAAATGCTTCATTGTCGTTCGATTGACGTGCTTGTGTCACACTACGTGTGCTTTTTTTAAGGTATTAAAAGTCTCGTGTATCCTTTTTATTAATTATTAATTTAATTAATTAAAAAGAAAAAAAAAGTATATATATAAATACAAATATAAATATATAAATAAAACATGTATATATGACGGTGGGTTAAGGGTAACTATAAATTTATTTAATTAGCTCTCTGTACACGGGGTTGTAATTTGTTTAATTTAAGTTTTTATAGTGCACTGGAGTTTTAATGAGGAAATAAGTTGGGCTTGTGGGTACTCTTTTGAGAGGAAATTTCATTTTGAAAATATTTTGACTCTTTGTATTTTGCCGTAGGAGGGATAGTTCACGATATAAATATACTAGGTATTAAAATATAAATTATTTTTTTATGAATCAAAAATAAATAGGGCATGTGGGTACTCTTTCTAAAAGAAATTTAATTTCCTACAATTTTGGCCCTGATAATTTTCTTCCTACGATCAACCGTTTCTAAGATAAATACCGAGTCATACTTTCAATTCCTCTAATTACTCGAACAAATATTCAAAATAAGCAGGTCTTGTTGGTACTCATTCTTCAGGAAATTTAATTTCAAACATATTTTTATTCTTTATGTTTTGTCATAGGAGTGATAGTTCACGAGATAAATATACTAAGTATTAAAATATATATTATTTTTTTAAAATCAAAAATAAATAGGGCATGTGGGTACTCTTCCCAAAGGAAATTTAATTCCCTATGATTTTGGTCCTTACAATTTTCTTCCTACGACCAACCGTTTCCAAGATAAATACCGTGTCATACTTTTCAATTACTCTAATTACTCAAACAAATATATAAAATAAGTAGGTCTTGTGGGTACTCATTCTACAGGAAATTCAATGCTCTCCAATTTTAGTCTTATAAAATTGTCCTCTAAACTCAATAGTTTACAATAATTTTTAAAATTTATATGTAAAATTAATATGAAACTCTTAAAGTGCACTATTATTTAATCAGTACAGAGAGTTGAGTTTTTAATAAATGTCTTTTTATTTTATTTACTAAACCGTATCTTTATTATGTATATTTTGTGATTTTATATCATTATAAGTATTGTAGATACTCGACTCAATAACTTTATTGTAATATTTTAATTTTATTATTATAATTAATTAAATAATTAATAATAAAAATTAATAATACAGGTACTAAAAAAAAGTATTGACTGATCAGTGTCAAAAATTTGATTTATTAAAATACAATCGTTAGTAATGTTAAATATTAATTATATAAAAATTGTGCGCTAATTATAATTTATTTATTAATTAATTATTGATAATTAATGTATGCTAAAAATATATGACTAGAATTAATCAATAAGGTAATTAGTTATTAAGTATAAATGTTTTTATAATTATTATTTTTCAGCTGACGGCAGTTTACTCGTGACAACAAAATTATAATTTATTCTTCTGATGTTCAGGCCGCTAACTTTTTTTTTACTTCCGGTTAAGGTTCATCGTACTCTCAATAATTCTGGAGATTTTTTTGACAATTCGATCAATAATTTTTTTTTATTTTTAGAGAAAAAATAATTTTTTTATTATTCAGAAAAACTTTGATTTTTTACTTGGGCTTAAAAAATTCATATCTTGGAAACCAATGACCGGAAGTGCAATAAACAGAAATAAGAATTATTCCTTGAAGTCTGAGCTTTGATTTTAGCTCAAGACCGGTCGTTAATCTCAATTAGTTTCGGACTTATGAATTTTTTAAGTTTGATTTAGAATTAAATTTAAAACTTCCCAAAAATCTATCATGATCTATATAGATCGATATCTCGAAAACTATTGATCAAAACTTGATCAAACACAAATGAAAGTTGTTCTTTAGATCCTCACTTTCAATTTGAACCCAACCCGAGCCCTTAATTTCAATTTTCCTAGAAGTTATAAATTTTTAAAGTTCCCGCCTCCAGATTCAAAAATTGAAATTTTTAAAAAATCAGACTTTATCTATATGGATCTAAATAGATCGATATCTCGAAAACTATTGATCGAAACTTGATCAAACGCAAACGAAAGTTGTTCTTTAGATCCTCACTTTCAATTTGAACCCAACCCGAGCCCTTAATTTCAATTTTCCTAGAAGTTATAAATTTTTAAAATTCCCGCCTCCAGATTCAGAAATTGAAATTTTTCAAAAATCAGCCTCTATCTATATGAATCTAAATAGATCGGTATCTCGAAAACTATTGATCGAAACTTGATCAAACATAAACGAAAATTGATCCTCGAACCTCAACCTTTAATTTGAGCCCAAACACGAGCCTAAATCTAAATTTTCCTCGGAGTTATGAGATTTAAAAGATTTGACAATAAAAGTTAGCGGTATCAGTAAATAGTGATATTTGTCAATACAGTTTAAAATGCATTGACGTTTAAATAAAGATCACAAATATTGTAATAATACTTGGCCAATGAAATGCATTGACTCATTGAGCAAATATCACATTTTCTTATTATAAAAAAAAAGTCATAAATTAAAAAATAAAAATAAAGTTATCGCTAGACAGTTAAATCCTCCCACTCTTCAAGTTGACGTGGCGTTAATTCAATTTTAATTGAATTTAAATCTTTCAATGAATCATATATTTTTGGTGGAATTGTGTTGTCACATAAATCGATGAATTCCAGCGAAGGTGCATTTTTTAGTCTTTCAACATCGACATCTGGAAAATTAAATTTTAAATTAATTCAAATATTTTTTTTTTTTTCGTTTTTTTACTAATAATAGTAATTACCTATTATTGAATTATTGTTAGCGAATAATTGCTTTAGTTGTGGGATTCTATATGTAACTGGTGGTAACGATATAAATGTATTGTGTGAAATATCGAGTCTCTCTAATTCTTGTAACTCGGCGAGCTCATCAGGTAATTTACTTATTTGATTATGACTTAAATTTAAATCTGAAATTGGAAGAAAAAAATTTTTTTTTTAATGACAACTTAATAATTGAAAAATAAAAAAAATATTCACCAGTTATTAACGAAAATTTAACAGCAAATTTAGGTGGTATTTTAGTAATAACATTACTGCTTAAATCACATGATTTTAGTTCAGTATGTCTCATTAAATGATAAACTGCGTCAGGTACTTGAATTAATTGGCACTCTGATAAATCTGTAACACAAAAATTATTATCATTATATTATTACTCATTAAATTTCCTCAAGTTTAAGTACCCACATCATAGTAGTCGAAAAAAAATTTTTTTCAAAAATTAAAAATCAAAAAAAATTTTTTTGAAAAGTTTTACTAATATTTCTGAGTTCCTAAGAAAATTTCCTCTTCTTTGAGTACCCACATCACTATATTTCCATTATTATGAAAATTTCAATTTTATTTAATTAATGTTAATTAGTAATTACACTAATTACTGATCTTATCCGACCCTAGCGTTGTGGGTACTCGTTTTACAGGAAATTTTATCCACTATCCGAATACATAATCTATTTTTTTTTTTTTAATGAAATTTGAAAAAAATGAAAAATCGATAATTAAAATGTATGAGTACTCGTTCAAAATATATTATTGTTGGTACTCATTCAACGCGGGATTACGTCAGCTGTATGAATATCCAACAATTTTTCTCATAGCTCCCATTGGGGGGTAAAATGGTCAGCGGTTAATATGGTGCGAAATTAAAAATATGTTTAAGTAAAAGCGTAATAATTGTTTTATTTAGTAAAGTTAAGTAATTAGACGGAATTGATAATAAAAATAGAAAAAAAAAACAATAAATGTAAACTTTCACTTGCTTTCGTTTCTCATACGGAACTAAATTAAAACAAAGAATCAACTACCGCGTCCGTGTTCCTTAAAAAAAAAATGATTGTTAAATATAAAAGAGTTAAAGTAATTAATTAATACCAAGTTTATTATTTTTTTCAGCATCTTCGCACCGTAAAATAACTCGCGTAACAGCGCTGGCCATTTTGTTTTTCCCTTTGAATGTACGGCAACACGACTACGAAACACTAGTCTATTCTAAATAGTTCTTTGTATATATTTAAAAATAGAAACCGGAAGTACGGAAAAAGTTTAAATGTCTAGTAGACTAGTTGGTGGCCGAGCGAGATAGAGATGAATCATCTTCGTGCTGTTGGTGCACAAAGAAAATAAATAAATAATAAACCGTATGTGGAAATATAAATATGGCAATGGCATTGGGCATTTATCCAGATAAATAAAAAGATAATAAACTTTTTTATTTCTTTTTCTTTTGTGTACGACATCTGTCCCAAGGTCTTGCTATTTTTTTTCAGCTGTTAATTTCATTTATTTACATTTTTTGAACAAAGGAAAAAAAATTTTTTGAAAAAAAAAAAAAAAAAAAAAAAAAAAAAAAAAATCGATATATCGAATTCAACAATCGATACATTGGTATGAAATCGATATATCGAAGTCTACGTCGATATATCAAATTATTGCGTTGAAATATCGAAGTTTCCATGTTGGAATCGATATATCGATGTTACGTTTCGATATATCGATGACTATAATCGATATATCGAAGTCTAGATCGATATACCAAATTTTTTCATTGAAATATCAAAGTTCAAATCGTGAAATCAATATATCGATGGAACTCTTTCGATAAATCGAAGATTATAATCGATATATCGATGTCTAACATCGATATATTGAAGTTCAAAATTTTCAAATTGATATATCCAAATTTAAAATCAATATATCGAAGTCTGCATTAACATATCGAATATCCGCATCGATGTATCGCGGTATGAACTTGGGAATCTATAAATCAATGTTAGATTTCGATAAATTGGAGTCGATAATCAATACATTGGAGTCGATAATCGATATATATTAAATTTTAGAATCGATGATTCGAAGTTCAAAATATGAAGTCGGTATATCGAAGTCTAAAATCGATATATCGAAGTCTAACATCGATATATCGAAGTCTAACATCGATACATTGAATTTTAAATTGATATATCGAAATTTAAAATCGATCACTGAAAATTTTCCGGTAGCAAAATATTCCAACTTAAAACTCTAATATCTCGCGATCCACTGACTCAAATTAAAAAATTTTTTTTTTAAACTAAAGCCAAAAGTCTTATCTTTTACCCTCGCCTATACTTACTCCCAATCTCTTAAATTTCAAGCCCCATAAACCCCCAAATTCACCGAAACCAAATTTTTTTTTTCCCGCGAAAATTTAAATTTATATTAAAAAAATAAAAATTACCTAAATTACAATTATCCTGAGCTTCTTCACACCTCGAAACAACTCTGATAATCGCACGTCCAGCCAATTGGACACAAATAGCTGTTGCGACATTACGTTCGCCTTCTTCTTGAGACAATTGCGCGATAACACCTTCCGTGTTTTCGTATGGCGGCTTCATTATTTTATAAATTAATGAACAAATAAATATATATAGATAATAATTATTATTTATTATATTAACGCTTCAGTGTACAAACATTTACTTTCACTCGTTATCTAAACACTGAACTCGGAATTGAAATATAAATAATAAAAATAAAAATAAAAATAATACTTTAGTATAAAAGACTCGCGAGTTACTGCCGCGGATAAAGAGCACCAGAGCTATTTAAGCTTTCCCGCTATGATATATATCTCCCACCGGGCAACGCACCTTACCCACATGTTCTATTGAGTCAACTCAATTTTTATTTAAAAAAAAATAAATAAATTATACGAAAAAAAAAAATATTTATTTAAATTCTTTGTTTGAATTTCAAATTACGCGCCAATTTTATAGCCACCGAAATAAATTTATTATAATTTAATTGATCATTTTTTTTTTGGTGGGGAAAAGTAACCGGTGGCGGGGGTAAGATAAAAAAAAATTAATTAATTACTTAATACGGAATAAAATTGACAAATAGACTGGACATGAGCCAAAAAATACTGCGTTCTTGATCAAAAATAGACCAAAATCCCCCATGACTTGAGAGTTTTGGCTTTAGACTTTAAAAACAAATAATAAAAAAAAATATGACGTACTTGTAAATTTCCGTTTTTAAGTCAGAGGACCTTGGAGGAGTCAATGCTTTTGCTTTATGCGCTTTGTTTGGATTATTTTTAAGTTTTTGTAAATATTTGTTCGGGTAAATCGGCTAATCAGGATTATTGGGTGAAGGGATCGTTTTATCGAAAAATTGTACGAGAGGAAAGTTTCAGAGGGTTTGATTTCCTGAAGTTTGAGTACCATGACGATAGGGTTTGGAGGTGAAGAAAAAAACCTTGGGTTAGTTGGGTAATTTAGGGAGTAGGGAACTTATTTAAGAAACGGTGGGTTTTAGGAGGAAAGTTAATAATAGTAAAAGGTAGGACTTTAAATTTCCTTTGAAAAGATTACCAACAACACCCATTCATTCAAAATTTTTATCCTACGACTGATAATAATAATAATTATCAGTACTCACTATATTTATCTCGTAAACTATCGATCTGATGAAAAAATGTAAAGACATAAAAATTGTAGGAAATTAAATTTCCTTTGGAAAGAGTACCAACAAGACCTATTTATTTCGAATTTTAATCATACGATTCATAATAATAATATCGGTACTCACTATATTGATCTCGTAAACTATTGATCTGAGAAGAAAATTATAAGAGGGAAGAATTGTCGGAAATTGAATTTCCTCTGGAAAGAGTACCCACAAGCCCTATTTACTCTGAATATTTTAAAAAATAATAACAATATAGATAATTTTAATTAATATATATATTTAGTAACATTTAATATTTTTTACAATGTGCATAAACACAATATTTTATAAAGCTTATATTTGGTGTTCTTTGGTGCAACAGTGCAATTATTATTTGCAATTGACATATTTATTTTTTAAAATTGACGAAAAAGCATTTTATAATTTTAGGCCGTTTTTTTGAACTCTTGGGCATGTTGTAGGCCCGCACAATAGTGTAACAGTAATACAGAAAGTGCTTGAACACGTAAATCACTCTGTGCAATTAATTTTCCACTGTCAGAGTCATTTGACTGTGACAATTCGTGTCTAGAATTTGTTTCCACGTCCAATGCAGCTTTCAATTTTCCCATCTGTAATTAAAATTAAATTTAAAATAAAAAAATGAACTGTTTATTTATATTATTTAAATTACCATAAAATTCAATTTTTCAATTCGCTCATTTGGCTCCAGGTCACAGTACAAAAATTTACCCGTTTCTTTGGCATGAGACATTAGACCGTCATTTAAATCTCCAGCTATAAGAGGACTTGCTACACTCGGTTCTGCCCCTTCAAGTAAATCTGGACTTATTCCTAATCCACCTACTAATGAATTCTGAAAGTAAAAAAGTCACCGGAACATATCAATGTGGGTACTCAAATTAGAGGAAATTGGTTAGTTAACAAAAATATAACATCAGTTTTTCCGATAAAAAGTTTTTCAAATTCCAAATTTTTATTTAAAAAAAAAATAAAAAGTGACTTAAACATATCGATGTGGGTACTTAAATTAGAGGAAATTGGTTAGTTAACAAAAATATACCATCAGTTTTTCCGATAAAAATTTTTGAAAAATTCCAAATTTTTATTTAAAAAAAAAAATCAAGTTACCCAAACATATCGATGTGGGTACTCATTCCACCGGAAATTGAATAATCTACTCTCCTATATGCATAACTTTTCAATAAAAAAAAATAAAAACTTAAACATACCTTACGACTGGCACAAGGACTTGGCGGGAGACTGCGTGAGCCCAAGCCACCTGAAGACGTCGGTGGGGCCAAGTTACTGGTACTACCGGCTTTCTTAAGTCCCAGCAAGGTGTTAGCTATCGCAGAAGCCTTCACAGCCACTCCCTAAATTTTTAATTAATTTTTTTTTCTTTTTTTTTTCTAACGTCCAATAAATAAATTTATTCCCTGTATTGTACCGTCAGCTGAATAATTTGAATGTAGAAAATAACCAGCTCAAATAATATCGAAATTTTATTTTTTTTTTCTTACAAAGTAATTATTTTTATTTATAATTAATGACTAAGCTAATTAAAAAAAAAAAATAAATAAAAATGAAGCAGAGTTTAGAAAGAAAAAAAAAAAAGAAAATAAATAAAATGGAAGTTTGTACTATGTGTTGTTGCTGATGCTGCTGTTGTTGATGTTATTATTGACGTATACCTGAACGTTTTCATCACAACTTGTTAATGATATTTCGGGATTTATGTCTCCGCTAAGCGAAGAATTCGCTGAGCCCTCAGTCGTCAGCTCGTCGACTTCGAACGCTAAATTTGTTAGACTTTCGGCTCCGCAGGCGGTTGAGGTTTGGCAGCGGGTTTGACATTTTTTGTGACAGACCATTCCACAGTCTCGGCACTGAGTTGCGTCTTTTAGCCAGATCTATTATGATTAGTTCATTTAATTAAGTAATTATTTCAAAAAGTTAGGGGTTCATTTTTTTTTTTTTCACTTAAAAAATTCATAACTTCTAGAGAAATTGAGATTAAGAGCTCGGATCAGTCTCAAATTGAAGCTTAGACCTTCACGAACGAATTTCATTTGTGGTTGGTCAAGTTTCGATCAATAGTTTTCGAGATATCGATTTGTATAGACCGGGATCGATTTTAGAAAGCTTCAAATTTGGATCTAAATGAAATTTTCAAAATTCATAACTTTCGTACTAATTGAGATTCTAGACTGGTCTTGGGTTTAAATTAAAACTGAGACTTTTAGACACAAATCGATTTATTGTTTAATGGGACATCAAATCCTAGACAAAAAAAAAAAAAAAAAAAAAAAACACAAAAATAATAAAAATTACCTTTTTTGAACAGAAATCACAGTGAGTCGCACGATGAAAATGCGTGCGTATAAAATCATGGCTTTTTTTATCAGCAGTATCACCACCAGCAAAAGCTGCAGTGTTTTTAACTTCTTCTTTTTTACTCGAATCTCCACTGGCATTGCGACGTTTCGATTGACTAGATGTCCATCGGTAAGACAACAAAATGTCACCATAACACAGACTTGGATCAAATCCTGAGTATCCTTGTAATTTAGAATTAAGTGTTGCAAATGAAGCTGAAAAAATAATTCATCATTAGCTACCCATTGTAATTATCTCGTAAACGATTACTTTTATGAAAAATTACAAAGAGTCAAAAATTGTAGAAAATGTTATTTCCTCTGGAAAGAGTACCCACAAGCCCTATTTATTCTAAAAATTTACAAAAATAATAACAATAATTACATTTTTGGAACCCACTATATTTATCTCGTGAACTATTGGTCTGAGAAGAAATAGTAAAGACATAAAAATTGTAGGAAATGTGATTTCCTCTGGAAAGAGTACCCACAAGCCCTATTTATTCTAATAATTTACAAAAATAATAACAATAATTACATTTTTCTAACCCACTATATTTATCTTGTAAACTATGACTTGTACGACAAATTACAAAAAGTCAAAAATTGTGGGAAATAAAATTTCCTCTTGAAAGAATACCCACAAGCCCTATGGATTCAAAAAATGAAAATAACTAACCTGTGTCCGGTGGAAGCAGCGGATGCGGTTTCAAATAAAATCCCGTGGTGGAGGTTGAGCACTGACTCAGCACCAGTTTCATAGGCACATTAAGATACCCGACAATTTTCGGCGCCGTATCACCTCCCCTATGTCTCGCCCAGACTCCGACGTTCAAGTACTGGAACTCGGACTCAATCTGAAAGGTTCTCGTCTCCTCGAAGGTTATCGTCGAGGCGTAAGCCTTCTCTTTGGTCATCGAGGTGAGATCATTTATCGTCAATGGCTCGTCGGACCAAGCGTTGCTCGATCCAGTCGACTGGTTGCTTATCGTCGATATTCGTCTACTCAATGGCTCAAGTGCCGGTGAGTCTTCAGGTACATGGACGCTGCTTTTGCGTCGACGGAATAATTTAATTCCCGTGTCTCCTCGCTCCATCGGAGTCTCATTATCCGAATGATGTTCTTTTAAATCAGAAAATTTTATTTGTGGCTCATGTTTACTTCCTTTTCCTAATCCATGTGCAGTAACACAAAATGGCGCCATGTTACCATGATATGGCTGCGCAGTGACATTTGACGTATGCGCAGTTGCTGGAAAATGATGATGTAGTCCATCATCTTCAGATTTTAATCCACAATTGAATCGATCCAAGTCAATTTTTAAATATTTACGTTCAACTCTTATAATAAAACGTCTTTGAGCAGCATTTTTAACAAATTTCCCAACTTGATTCATATTTGAAACTTTTTTACCATCAACTGATACCAAAATGTCTCCCTTGCGCATTTCAGCAATCGCCGCTGGACTTCCAGTGACAATATTTTCAACTACAACACAATTTTGGCCAATTTCTGGTACCGTTTCTTGCTTGAAAACGACTCCTAGTTGATGATTTGTCGTCTTGCTGATAATCAAGTCGAGGACCATGTAAGGAACGCCGCCATATTGAGTTAAGTAGACCCAGGGAGTGGAATCGACGCTAATGGTACAGTAAATTTCGACTAGAGATAAATCGTCGAGGGTCAGATTACTCTGGGCCAGATTGAGGCGGCTGATTTCAACCAGAACGACATCTAGGTGTCCTGGAGTAAGCTGGACATTGACTACGTCAGTCAGGTCAATGTCCTCGTCGTTTAGGCGACGGAAAAATGGCTTGTATCGCATTTTATAACGAGGTAACGTGTGTTTGCGACGAATTGCTCGTCTAATTTGACCGATTATAAGAGAAACTATTTGAGGTTGAAGCTGACGGCCTTGGAAATGAGACTGGACTTCGAGTTCGAGGACGGGCTCCGTGTAGAAACTAAGGGACCAGTGGGTGTAAGGGATTCGGGTGAATTGCAGACGTGCTTTGCCTGAAATCTGCTTTACTTGAAGAAATAGATATGCGGTTTTACCCAAAAGCATTTTTACGTCTATTGAAAGCTGGAAGTTCCCGGAGTAGTGAAGGTCTAAGGCCAGGTCTAAGGTTTCGAGGAGTCCAGTGTCTTTGTCAATCACCGCGGCTGCTACTTCAAGACCTTTGATCGTTGGAAACTGGCTGCCGAGGTTCAGATCTCGGAGCTGGAAGAAATTGATTAATTGTTGGATTTTTGTTTTAAGAGCTAGTGCATTTATCTTGGAAACTACTGGGCTTACAAAAAAATTTTATGAGGCAAAAATTGTAGGAAATTAAAAATCCTCTGGAAAGAGTACCCACAAGCCCTACTTATTTCAAACTTTTACTTTAGAAGTAATAATAATAATAATTACTAACATCCCTTGTATTTATCTCGTAAACTATCGGTTGTATGAAAAAATTTTATAGGACCAAAATTGTAGGAAATTGAATTTCCTCTGGAAAGAGTACCTACAAGCCCTACTTATTTCAAAATTTTACTTTAGAAGTCATAATGATAATAATTTCTAACACCCCTTATATTTATCTCGTAAACTATCGGTTGTATGACAAAATTTTATAGAACCAAAATTGTAGGAAATTGAATTTCCTCTTGAAAGAGTACCTACAAGCCCTACTTATTTCTAACTTTTACTTTAGAAGTCATAATGATAATAATTACTAACATTCCTTATATTTATCTCGTAAACTATTGGTCTGAGAAGAAAAAGTAAAGAATCAAAAAGTGTAGGAAATGAAATTTCCTCTGGAAAGAGTACCCACAAGCCTAATAAATTTCCAAAAAAATGCACTTGAACTAAAAAATAAAAAATACCTGAACACTGTCAAACAACCTTCCAGTAGTTGTCTGCGTCAACAATTCCTTGAACTCATTATTCAACTTTCTGTATAACCACAGCCTGACCCGCTCAGCATTTTTAAGTTCATTGAATAAAAACTGGAGAGTCAAATTAATTGCCAAGTTTTCATTACCCTGAGACGGATAGTGTCCCCTAGTGCCAGTAGACGACGAGCTTGTTTTTTCTTTAAGCTCATCGTTTATTGATTTAATCAATTCGTCAGGTAATTCGGCTTTTCCATATGACGTTGTTATTTTTTCTGTCAATTTTGATGCCGGACCATATTCGAAATATTTTTTCAATATATAAAATTCTATAACTAACGTACATATTATTCCACATACAAATATAAACACAGCCAGAATTAACATTAAAAATAAGTCCATAGTAATTGGACAACATTTAATGACTCATTAAATCCATAAGTACTTTTTTTTCACTACTTAGTTATTTTTTTAATTATTGCTTCTATTACTTTGTAATAAATTCTACTAATTTGTACTAGAAACTACTTTTTTTTTTTTTTTATTATAAAAATTTAAGAAGGGGTAAATTCGTATTTATTACATTTATTACGAACTGTATTGATTTTTCCGCCATTTTTGATTCTACGCCTCCGCCATTTTCTCAATCAGTAAAATAGGCAGCCATCTTATCGGTAGAAGATAAGACTTGGATTAAAATTTTTATTTCAAAACAATTTACAATTTGTATTCTAATAATTGTTTGTAAATAAGTTAATAAATAAATAAATAAATAAATAAATAAGCAAGCAAACTTATGACTGATTTTTTTTTAAAGTTGATGCGTTAACTACTTAAATCAACAAATTTATTAATGTGATTACGTTTCTTTTATTTTCCTGTAATTAAAAAATTCTGGAAATCGGTTGACCCCGCGGATCAGCCCCAAAACTTTCCGCTGTTTTCGAGCTACTTGAGCTCAAAAACTTTGCTATTGTTAATACATGTTGGAGCTCTTTCAGCTCAAAAATACCTTCAAAGACATCGATATTTTTGAGCCCTTCGAGCTCGAAAAAAATGGAGTTTCGTATTAATCTTCGAGAGTTCGAGAAATTAAAAATAGTCAATAATGATTGTTTTTTTAAGTTTTGCTCGCGATTATGCTTGATAAATTAAATTTTTTTGAACAGAAATTCATAGAAATTATCGATAGGAAGAGTCACGTGAACTTTAAATAATAATAATCTTTATTTGCATATACTGTACAAATTCCGTTTTTTTCATTCTTATTTTATTTATTTAGTATTTTCACAAAAATTCTTACTCTAGTGTAATTTGGTCCCTAGTTTTCTCGGGCGTATTGAACTATACTGATAATTACTCTATTTCTGACTTGGTACTGACTACTAGGTTTCTTTTTCTTCTTTTGAAATTATCTATTTAAATTTTTCTTGCTTCATTTGTCTTTTTTCTGGCAAAGTTTTCAAATTTCATTGTGTAATCTATAATTTCCCTATCTCTAGTGTTCTCATACTCTGTCTTGCTGGTTTTGTTTACTTGCTTTGTGCAAACATATGTCAACTTTAAATTAAACCAACGAATTAATATACGAAACAAAAAAACAGCATCAAAAGTCGTACTTCTTCACAAATTTAATATTATTTAAACGAACCGATTGCAATAATTTATATAGCGATCATCAAAGACTACATGAAGCCAAAAGGCTGGTATGAGTTTTGAAACATATAAGGAATTGCAATATGCATTTTCCGAAAAAAACCAAGTAAATTGTTATTTTTTAAATTTTTCATCGTCGATATTCTTCGAACTAATTAACCAATTTTGATGTTTGAGGTGGCATTCAACGCAGTTTTTCAGCCTCTTACGCTAAAACGTTATTATTTTGTTAATACACTTAATAATATAATTAAATTGATACCAACTTTATTCAAAAATCGTTAGCCCTAATAGCTCAGTTTAAAAATTTCTTGATTCCAAAATTTTTCAACTCCATTATATCATTATTCCAAGACAATTCTACCCAAATTTTAAAAAAAAAGTTAACAGCTCGGTAAGTAAGAAAATGTCTCTATTCTCTATGATTCATACGATTAGCAGATGATTGGACATATCGCTATTTATAATAAAAGTATTTGAAAATTTAATAAGTCGATTTCATTACACGATCATTAAATTAAAAAAAAAAAATTCAACACCTTGCTCTGTAAACTTTCTCTCTTTTATTTATTTATTATTTTTTTCTAACTGCGTATCATTATTAATTTTATCGATACTAAATAAATCGAAATTTAAGTGCTGCCACCTAGAAAATAAACTCGACTCCAATTTAAAATGAAAATAAATAAAGATGGCGGCGACTTTGTAAACTTGACTTTTGACAATTAGACATTTGACAGCAAATAAATAAATAAATTATTTGCAATTGAATTGGTAATTAATTATTTAAAGTAATTAGAGTTTATTTGAAATAAATGTCATATCCAGTGAGTAAATTTTTTATTTAATATTTTAGTATTGGAGTAATTAATTTTTGTAAATTAATTTTAATTGACTTATTAATTGAGGAATCAATGTATGGTACGATGGGTGATCACCAGGTCCAACCGGAAGTGAGACAGTGGTTTGAAGCTGTTGATAGAGATCGCAGTGGAAAAATAAGTGCACTTGAATTAAAAGCTGCACTAGCTAATGGCCAGGGTGGTACTTTTTCTGATACCGCTTGTAATATGATGATTGGTGAGTTTTTAGTCAAACATTTTATCACGTCAGATATTATTTTTCATGTCCGGGTCATACCTGGGTAAATAATAGGAATAAGTCAAGCTTGTTGGTACTCTTTCCAGAGAAAATTTAGTTTCCTACAATTTTTGACTCTTTACTTTTTCTCCTCAGACCAATAGTTTACTAGATAAATATAATGAGTTCTAGTAATTATTATTGTTATTACTCCCATGGTAAAAACTCAGAGTAAATAGGGCTTGTGGGTACTCTTTCCAGAGGAAATTTAGTTTCCTACAATTTTTGACTCTTTACTTTTTCTCCTCAGATCAATAGTTTACGAGATAAATATACTGAGTATTAAAAAATGTAATTATTATTATTATTTTTGTAAATTTTCAGAATAAATAGGGTTTGTCGGTACTCTTTCCAGAGGAAATTTAGTTTCCTACAGTTTTTGGCTCTTTACTTTTTCTCCTCAGACCAATAGTTTACGAGATAAATATAATGGGTTCTAGTAATTATTATTGTTATTACTCCCATGGTAAAAATTCAGAGTAAATAGGGCTTGTGGGTACTCTTTCCAGAGGAAATTTAGTTTCCTACAATTTTTGACTCTTTACTTTTTATCCTCAGATCAATAGTTCACGAGATAAATATACTGAGCATCAAAATAATAATTATTATAATTTCAAAAAATAAATATGGCTTGTGGGTATTCATTTAAACGAAAATTTGCCGCCTAACAAAAATATTAAGTCCAAACTCTTCTATCTCACAACCACTGTTTAAACCAACAAGTTTTTTTTTAAATGAATAATTAACGAGTTTAATTTGTAGGAATGTTTGACAAAGAGAAGACAGGAACAATTGACTTAAATGAATTTCAAGCTCTGTACAATTATATAAACGCCTGGTTGAGCGTTTTCCGTGGGTACGATCGCGATAACTCGGGCAGTATTCAAGAAAGCGAATTGTCAGCAGCTCTTACACAGATGGGCTACAGATTTACTCCCGAATTTATTCAGTATTTAATTAAAAAAAGTGATTTTAATGATCACTCTAGTATTACTGTCGATCAGTTCATCGTATTGTGTGTGCAGATACAAAAATTTACTGGTAATTAAATTTATTTATTAATAAAAAAATACAAAACATTAATATTTATTTTTTTTTTCTTGCAGAAGCATTCCGTGCACGTGATACTGAGCAAACAGGAGTCATAACCATTAGCTTTGAAGACTTTTTAACTGTGGCCTTAAGTTGTAATGTTTAATTTTTAATTCCATTTAAACTAATTTTTTTTTTTTTGCACATAGACTTAATTAATCGTCTGTAGATTTTTTGTTTTCGTCCGTTGGCTTCTCCTCAACGGATTCTAATAATAAAATTAATATTTTAATAATTAATGTATGTAAATTTTATTATCACTTTTCTTATTTTACGTTACCACGTTACCCTCTAAAGTTTGCGTTGACCTCGAAATTTTTTTTATCCGACGGCATTTTTCCCCTGCTTTTGTAGGGTCCATTGAAAAAGACTGAAATTAAAAAAAAATTATATTTAATTACAATTTATGATTTCTAATTATATATTTATATATATAATAAAGATATGTAGGGCTTGTGGGTACTCTTTCCAGAGGAAATTCAATTTCCAATCATTTTTGACTCTTATGATTTTTTCGTCAGATCAATAGTTTACGAGATAAATGTAATGAGTAGTAATAATTATTATTATTACGGTGGATATTGGGAATAAGTTGGCCTTGTGGGTACTCTTTCCAGAGGAAATTTAATTTCCAATAATTTTTTACTCTTATAATTTTTTCCTCAGGTCAATAGTTTACGAGATAAATATATCAAGTACGTAAAGTGTTACTGTTATTGACTATTAAAAATTAAAAATAAGTACAGCTTGTGGGTACTCTTTCCACAGGATTTTTAATTCTCTACAATTTTTGACTGATTGAATTTTTCCATAGGACTGATAGTTTCCAAGGTAATAACACTGCGTCTTATAATCTCACCTTAAAATCGTTTATCATCGGAATTAATTTTTCCAAAGAACGATTTCTTGTGCCATTAAATGCAGCACTACAAATTGGACATAAATCAACTTTTTTAACACACAAGTGACATAAATCGTGTCCTTGTGTACACTGAAGAATATTTCCAGTCGGTACTTCGTAACAAATTGGGCACTCGATTAAATCCTCCAACACGCAGCACCACTAAAAAATTAATAAAACTCATTAGTAATAATTATGACAAATAATTTGTTAAAAATCAACTTACATTTTTGTTGTACTCGACGAATATTTCGTCAACTTCCGTCTGCGATTCACTTTTTTCAGTGGCCATCACTACAATCTTATAAGTATCAAATACTTAAATAATTACACAAAAAAAACTGGTTGTTACATATTTTAACCAAAGTCTTATAATTATATTTATATAAAAAATATATACACTATATTTTTTTTTTGGTTAGGTAGCGAAAAAAAAAAAAAGAAAACAAAGTTTTAAGTTATCGTGAATGTTTGTACGCAAAAGTTTGACTGTATGATTTAACTCGAGTTTCTTTTGTTCTGAGAATTTTGTTTATCTCAAAGTATTAGCTTTCGCGCCCCTGTTACGTTTTCGTAAACATTTAACCGGTAAAGTTTGAATTTTATTTACCGGAGCTCAGTCATTGGATACCGATTAAATTTTATAAAAGAAATGGAGCAGCAGAGAGTTTTTATTTCAAGTGACAGATGACACTGGAGTCTAATTTTTAAATGGACTTTTCTGTTGGAATAAAAATAGTGAATTAAACTTTCGGTTAAATTTTTGTAATTCATTTTAAATTTTGAACTGATGGAAATTCACGGGTGCAATGGTTCTGATTTTAAAAGCTTAGACTTGAAGGAAAAATTTAATTTATATTTGATAAGGTTTCGAACGATCGATTTTATGATATTAATTTATATAGAGGTGGATTTTTTAAAAAATTTCGATTTTTGAATTTAAAAGTTGGAACTAAAAATTTATAATTTTTGAAAAAATTGAAATTAGTGTTCGTTCTTAGTCTCATTTTTGGAGCTTACATTTTTCGCTACGATTTTCGCTGATGTTTGATGAAATTGTAGGAATAAGCTCAGCATACATTTTTGTGGGGAATTTAATGCTCTACAAAAAAAGTCTCTTATATTTTTTTGATAAATCTTTACTTTTCCGGCGAAACTATCGAACTTATCGTAAAATGTCATGGAATTTTTTTTGTAGACAATTTTATTTCCTACAAATTATCTCTGACAAATTTTTTTTAAATTCTTCATTGTTGTCTAGTTACATCCATTTTAATGCCAAGCTCTTAAAAAAATAGTGTTCTGATCGATATTAAGAGCTTGGCATTAAAATGGATATAACTATAAAACAATGCAGAATTTAAAAAAAATTTATCAAAGATAATTTGTAGGAAATAAAATTGTCTAAAAAAAAAATCTATGACGTTTTACGATAAGTGGTGGGAGCAATGACGGATGCACTATACTTAGTATTATAATCTACACTAATGCAAAAAATTAAAGGAGCAGAAAAATTTTATAAATATTTTAGTGACTTTTGGAAGGCTGTAACTTAGTGAAAAATAATCGTATCGAGATTTTAAAAAAGCATTTTATAGCTTAAAATCTCTAGTTTTGGTGCATTTTTTTCAAAATTTTTTAAAAGCTCCGGTTATTGCGCAAACATGAGAAATACCGCGGGACAAAAAATTTCTAAACTTTTTTTTTTTTTCGAAGAGCCCACGGACCGCGGAAAAATTCTTTCAACTAAACGAATGCATAGCTCGTTTAGCAAAAAAAATTGAAACTTTTTTTTTTGTGTTCTAAATTTTTTTTTTGACATTTTTTGGAAATTTTTTATTTTTTTTGTCATTTCCTTGCATTTGCTGAGTCACCAACGCAAAAATTTGAGAAAAGTCAAAAAAAAAATTTTTTTCATATTGATTATGATTACACAATTAAAGGAACAAAACTTGCTCCTTTAATTGTTTAGCAAAACTTTGATCGATGATTCCCAAAAAACGGTTCGATAGATCAATTTAAAAATTTACAGGGGTCTTGGGGGTACATTAAGCTAAAAAAGTCCCTGGCAACATTATTTTTTTTATCGATATTTGCAGAGTAGCGGTTGATTTACTAAAAAACCAAAAAAAGTCATTTTTTAGTACTTACTTCTGATGGATGTTAAAAATAAAAAAAAATTTTTTATCCAAAAAATGATGACAGAGTCTTGTAGGGAATTTATTCGAGTTTTCACCGCCGCCCTTCAACATTCTGTGCGATCATTGGTACCTGAAATATCGATAATCAAAGCCAAAAGGATCATTTTCTGTTTGAAGGCTGATATCTCTGCGACAATTGTCCTACGAGGTTAAAAAAAAAACCAAATTGAAGCTGAATAAATTTGCTAAACGAACTATGCATTCGTTTAGTTGAAAGAATTTTTTCGCGGTCCGTAGGCTCTTCGGAAAAAAAAAAAAAAAAATTTAGAAATTTTTTGTCTCGCAGTATTTCTCATGTTTGCGCAATAACCGGAGCTTTTAAAAAATTTTGAAAAAAATGCACCAAAACTAGAGATTTTAAGCTATAAAATGCTATTTTGAAAATCTCGATACGATTATTTTTCATTAAGTTACAGCCTTCCAAAAGTCACTAAAATATTTATAAAATTTTTCTGCTCCTTTAATTTTTTGCATTAGTGTATAATGTACTAAATGTGTCTGAAATCATACCAACTCTTTCTCTTTATAGTCTCTTTCGATCATCAGATAATGTCATGTAACTTGTTCCTTAGTTTTAAACATATTGTCAGCAAAAAATTGAAAAAACCCAGTCTTCAATGTTTTTCTCGGATATTCCATATATTATTGCTCTGACCTAAGTCAAAACTCATTCAATTCTTGATTTTGATCACTGACATTGATTTCTGCCTCAATACATTTATTTCAGAGAACATAATCGAAAATAAAAATTTAAAAGCCGCTTCTTCATTAATGATTTTTGATTCTTAACTTTTAAACTCTAGCATAAAACGTTACTTGTTAGATCTTAAAAAGCTCATAAAAAAATGATTGCATGTAATAGCATTTTCGAGCTAAAAGAGCTCGAAAATATAGTGATGTTTTCAAGCTCCTTGAGTCGAAAACAGCTTCAAGTTTTGGGGCTGGCCCGCAGGGTCAACTGATAGACAAATTTTTTATTTTAAAATCATCAAATATAACTTAGATATAATTATATAAAAAATATTATTCGTTTTACAGTAGAAAAAAAAATTTTAAGACATGTTAGCAATATTTTTTATCACAATTAAGCGGAAGTCCTTCAACAAACATTATTATTATTTTAGATAATAATAATTTGTTCGAACATATGTAGTTAAATGCAATCGACCAGTAATTATATATAATTATTTTTTAGATATCGTTCTTTTCATGTGTTTTTTCACGTATATAAATATCCCCTATATCATAAGCCTTAAATATAATTTTAATATTTTCACCAGAGTCAGCACCTGAACTCAACAAAACCTGTAAGTAAAAAGTCCTTAAGAAGTACGATTTTATTTAAGTATTTGAATTATTTATCAGCTTTAGTATTAATTAATTTTCTAATCATTAGTAATAGTTTTCAAGTAATTCGTAAACTTTCGAATTATCCTTAAATTTTCTCATTATATATTCGTTTATTTTGGTATTATTCGATTTAATCCTTTCTTCACGGTGGTTCGACCTGCCACGGTAAAAATACTGTAAAACTGTACGATAAATTTACGACTCTACTGTACTTGACATCCCAGTAAAATTATCATCACTGTAACATTACCGCTCATTGCGGTGATTTTGATCTACCAGAGTAATCGAATAAATATATTTGTAATATATTTTTTTACAGACCAACTTATTATTTTAAAGAGTGAATTCTATAACAATGTCCAAGTTAACTGTTGTTCTATTTTTGGTTACATTGTTGGCGATTGGCTCTTTTGCTTGCATAGAACATGGAAAAGATGTAAATATATATAATTAAACTTAACCAATAGTTTAAAAAATGTAAATATGAATACAAATATATTAAATGTATCATTGTAATTGCAGTGTACTATGGATGGCGAACCATGTTGCGGTCGCTATTTTTGCAGAAAAAATGATTTTAATTATTTGACATGTGGCTCGACCTCGGAGTCCTATAAAGTACAGGATTATGGAGGTGACATGTTTGGCTAAGTCTACTTTTCAATTTTTTTATTTCAGATATAATAATATTTATTAATATTGTAACGGTTATCATCTGAATAAAAATAATTCCCACCATAAATATCTCTAAGTTGTTTATGTATTTTATATTGTTTTCGGTTTTACTATCTTTGGTAGCATTGTCTATACAAGATTGTTTTGCTCAAGATGTGGTAGTAAAGTTACTTACGCGTGCCTTGAGCGAGTCTTGCAACAGAAATTACTTGCAGACACTAACGCATATTTTGCGGCAGATCTGCGCAAGAAGTCTCATATACTATACACAATCTATCTTTCTTCTGTCTCTGCCACTTTATCCTCTCCATTGGCATACGGTACAGGATCCTTAGGTAAAGTGACAGAAATAGAAGTGAGATATGAAGTTGGTGTAATATGAAAAACTTGATTGGTAAGAAGGTCAAATTGTAGTCGAAGATTTGAGCTTTGTACATAAGATTTTAAATAAATTTTTATATTTATTAATTTATAAGTTATAAATTATTGAATTGAATATTTTTTTAATTTTTACATAAAATTTATCTTTGTGGGGAAAAAATAATCCATAATTTCGTTATTATTTATTTATTTTAAATTCATCAAATAAAACTATTAATATAATTATATAAAAAATATTATTCGTTTTACAGTAGAAAAGAAATTTTAAGACAAGTCAGCAATATTTTTTATCACAATTAAGCGAAAGTCCTTCAACAAACATTATTATTATATTAGATAATAATAATCTGTTCGAACATGTGGAGCTAAATGCAATCGACTAGTAATTATATATAATTATTTTTTAGATATCGTTGTAATCGTGTGTTTTTTTATGTATATGAATATCACCTATATTATAAGCCTCAAATATAATTTTTATATATTGACCAGAGTCAGCACTTGGACTCAGCAAAACCTGTAAGTAAAAGTCCTTAAGAAGTACGATTTTATTCAAGTATTTGAATTATTCATCAGCTTTAAGTATTAGTTAATTTTCGAATCATTAGTAATAGTTTTCAAGTAATTCGTAAACTTTTGAATTGTCCGTAAATTTTCTAATTATATTTTCGTTAGTTTTTAAAGTGTTCGTTAATTTTGGTATTATTCGATTTAGTCCTTTCGACACTATAGATATGGCTGCATGCAAAGTGAGGTCGATGAAATTTTCCAACGTAATTTGATGCGAGGAATCCGATTTTGATAGTCATAAAGTCTTACGATGGTCCACTCTCTTAAATTTGAAATAGTGAAAATAGTGACTATTCACTATAGTGAAAAGTATATCATTAATTCAAATAGTGGTATACTTTTGACTGACAATAAGTAAATATTTATTGCCAAATAGTGATTTAATAAATCGCGTGCTTAAAGGTAAAAGGGCTTATAGCTAAGGGTTAATAGGGATTTGTGGTGAAAGGGCGTATAAAAAAATTTTTTTTTGCCATTCGGTTTGAAATTGTCTGAAACGTAAAAATTTGTGAAAAAAAAAAAATTGGTATCCTAAAGCTGAAAGGGCGTATCTCAAGACATACGCCCTTTCACCTTTAAGAAAAGTACTACTTAAAGGTAAAAGGGCGCATAAAAAAAAATTGTATTTTTTATACCAAATGTTAAATAACGCGTTACTAGAACCAAAAGGGCGTATAAAAAAAAATTTTTTCCATCCAATCAATGTAAAAATGTAGAAAACATTAAAATCTATGGAAAAAACAAAAAAAAAATTTTTTTTTGTCATACGCCCTTTTGGTTTTAAGAAAAAATTTTTTTAAAGTCATAAGGGCGTATCCTGTTTTTTCGGTTGTTATCAATTATAGGTCAGAGTAAGAGAAAAAATTGCAAGGGTAATAAAAATTATCACTCCATTACTTAATTGATCTGAACAAATATTTATTTAAGTAAAAAACTAAATTTTTTTATTTAATTTTGATCGAATCTTAAGTTTGTTATATTTTTTTTAATTCAACAATTAATGTAAAAAATATGTATAATTCGAGAATGAAAAAAATGCATTTAAAAAATTTGAAATTTTATGAGTGCAGTGAAAATTGATTTAACCAAATTAATAAAATGTACTTTTAGATTTTTTAATTTTTCAAAGGTGCATTTTTTCATTTTTCAATCAAGGTTTCATTCTCTATTTTCTGTTTTTTTTTTTTTTTTTTTTTTTTTTCATCGGTATTATCAAAGTCCAATTTTCAGCGATGATAATAGTTTATAAATTTTTTTATTATTATCAAGTTATGTTCTAAAAAAAAAAATAAAAAATCTTTTTTTTTATAATCTTATAGGTACAGATGATCCTGACGATGGCGATGGCATAGGACCAATACCCTGATGAATTTAATTTTCCTTCATTTTTCATTCGTTTTTTCACTTGAATAAATATTTGTTCTTATAAATTAAATTGTGGAGTGGTAATTTTGATTGGAGTGACATTTTTTTTTCTTACTCTGACCTATAACTGATACTAAATCGAAAATACAGGATACGCCCTTTTACCTTTAGATCACCAAAATTTCGAATTCTTAAAAGTAAAAGGGCGTATAATTAAAGACATACGCCCTTTTACCTTTCAATTTTTTTTTTTCAATTTTAAGCGTAGAATGTGTCTACAACTCGATTGGCAATAAAAAAAAAAAGTATGCGCCCTTTTACCTTTGCAAAGGTAAAAGGGCGCATAAATTGTTATAAGCCCTTTTACCTTTAAGCACGCAAAATAATTTAATTGTTTAAGCCTAATTTACAGCAAAACTATTATTGTTAGCACTAAAGTATTTGTGAAATCGTTTAGCTTTTCGTCTATCCTCATTACTTATTGAGATATAGCGAAATTAATAATAATAAATTTTCTTCCATAGCGTTAAATGTATAGGCTATAATTATTTTAAAAAATCCTGATGAAACATCAATACTTGTCACGGAATTTTTTTGTTTAGGATATTTTTGTCTTGAATTAGAATGGTAGGATATTATGACCGAAAATGTTAAGATACTTGTTCAAGTCTATTACAATTCTGCATGAAAAAATTTAAATTACTATGCTTGAACGAAATTTTATATCTTTTGCTTCAAGTATTTGGTCAAAGACTCTGCCCCAAAAACTTGCATATCGTTTCAACTAGAAGTCATTTCATAGCAACGAAAAATTACCGCATTTTTATAAAATTACTGCATTACTAATGTACATTAAAAAAAAAAAACACTGTAAAACTGTACGATAAATTTACCACTATAATTAAATATACTTGACATCCCAGTTAATTTATCATCACCGTGATATTGCCGCACATTGCGGTGATTATGTTCTACCAGAGTAATCGAATAAATATATTTGTAATATATTTTTTTTACAGACCAACTTATTGTTAAAAAAATGGATTCTATAACAATGTCCAAGTTAACTGTTGTTCTATTATTGGTTACATTGTTGGCGATTGGCTCGTTTGCTTGCATAGATCATGGAGAAGATGTAAATATATATATAAATAAACTTAGCCAATAATTGAATAAATATATAAATACAAATATATCAAATGTATCATTGTAATTGCAGTGTACTATGGATGGCGAAAAATGTTGTTCTCCCTATTTTTGCAGAAAAAATGATTTCAACTATTTGACATGTGGCGCGACCGCCGATTCCTTTGAAGTACAGGATTGCGCAGGTGGCATACTTGGCTAAGTCTACTTCTTAATTTTTTTATTTCAGATATAATAATAGTTATTAATATTGTAATGGTTATCATCTGAATAAAAATAATTCCCACCATAAATATTTCTAAGTTGTTTATTTATTTTATATTGTTTTCGGTCCTACTTTCCTTCGTAGCATTGTCTACTTATTATTTTTTTTTTTAATTAAAATAATATTTATTAATAAACACAATCATAAAAAATATTATTCATGTGACAAAAACTCGGACAAAATGTTTGATAATTTTTTAGTAAAAAGTACGAGTTATCGAAAAATATATGATTAGTGCAATTAAATGCATTAGGTCAGCAGTTTGTTTAGATATCGGGTGTTTTCAAGTATTATGTAAGTTTCAACATAAAGTGCATGTTTACTCGAAGCGTATGTTGGACTATAAACTTTATTTTTCAACAAAGGCAGATTGTAAACAACAAATATGAGTCTTAGGTAGATCAGTATCTTCAGTTATCATCAGTCTTGGACAAGTCTGTGTAGGCAATATCTCAAATAAATCTGTAGTATTGCCTACTTAAAACAACCCTATTAAAAATATACGAAAAACGGTTGACCCTGCGGGCCAGCCCTAAATCTTTCCGCTGCTTTTAAGCTCCAGAGTTCGATAAATTGAAAATGATCGATAAGCATCGTTTTAGTTTTGCTAACAATATTTCTGTAAAAATTTCATATTTTTTAAAAAAATTATTCAATTAAATTCAAGTTTCCAAATTATCAAATGAATAAAATTTTACTACTCACTCATTTGGCCGTTTAGCGGGCGGTCGACTACCAACAGACTTTTTAAAATAGCTATTTTCGATACGTAGGATTAAAAAGAGGGTTTGCGGCATGCTTGGATTGGCGACACAAGTCTTGGGTTATGCCGCATTCTCAACGTTGTGAATGTAACATATCCCTAGACGAGTGTTGACAATACATGCATACCGTATCCCTCTTTTTAATCCTTTGTATCGAACAATATTTTTTATAACGACTGCCTTTAAAGTTTAATCGAGAGGAATTCAATCATTTAAAGAATAAAAAATTACTTTCTAAATATAAACAATTGTACAAGTGTAAATAATAACAATCTATTTATGTTTTATTTTTCAATTGAATTCTATTAATTAGTTTATTAATTTTATTAATTAAAATCTCTGACTGTTTTTAATAATGTGAAAATTTTTATTGAACGATTAATAACATGATAATAATATTATTTTCACAATACAAACACACAAGTTATGATATTCAATAAGAATAAGAAACATATGATCACTATGCAGGTTTCCAATTGTCGTCTTTCTATTTGCGCATGTGTGAATTTCAGGATAAATGCGACAGTAGGAGTATATGGAGAAAAAAGTATCACTATCTTTTTCTAACTCGAGTGAACGACGGTTGCTAGGTAATTTGTATACATTTCCTATCGGCAATTACTTTTCAGCACAGTAAAATCATGCTGAAAAGTCCAACAGCTGATTTTTTGACATCGTTCTATAGTTTCGTCGAGCTATCGAGAGAAAGACCTATTTTACTCGCGCCACACGACGCTCGAATATTGAACTTTAAAGGCAGCAGTTATAAAAAATATTATTCGTTTTACAGTAGAAAAAAAAATTTTAAGACATGTTAGCAATATTTTTTATCACAATTAAGCGAAAGTCCTTCAACAAACATTATTATTATTTTAGATAATAATAATTTGTTCGAACATATGGAGCTAAATGCAATCGACCAGTAATTATATATAATTATTTTTTAGATATCGTTGTTTTCATGTGTTTTTTCACGTATGTAAATATCCCCTATATCATAGGCCTTAAATATAATTTTTATATATTGACCAGAGTCAGCACCTGGACTCAGCAAAAGCTGTAAGTAAAAGTCCTTAAGAAGTACGATTTTATTCAAGTATTTGAATTATTCATATCAGCTTTAAGTATTAGTTAATTTTCGAATCATTAGTAATAGTTTTCAAGTATTCGTTTATTTTGGTATTATTCAATTTAGTCCTTTCGGCACCATAGATATGGCTGCATGCAAAGTAAGGTCGATTAAATTTTCCAACGTAATTTGATGCAAGGAATCCGATTTTGATAGTCATAAAGTCTTACGATGGTCCACTCTCTTAAATTTGAAATAGTGAAAATAGTGACTATTCACTATAGTGAAAAGTATATCATTAATTCAAATAGTGGTATACTTTTGACTGACAATAAGTGACTATTTATTGCCAAATAGTGATTTAATAAATAATTTAATTGTTTAAGCCTAATTTACAGCAAAACTATTATCGTTAGCACTAAAGTATTTGTGAAATCGTTTAGCTCACATCAAAATACGTAATTAATGTTTAAATCACTTTTCGTCTATCCTCATTACTTATTGAGATATAGCGAAATTAATAATAATAATTTTTCTTCCATAGCGTTTAATGTATAGGCTGCGCGTAACAAATTGTTGTTGATAATTATTTGAAAAAATCCTGATGAAACATCAACATTTGTCATGGATTTTTTTTGTTTAGGATATTTTTGTCTTGAATTAGAATGGTAGGATATTATGACCGAGAATGTCAAGATACTTGTTCAATTCTATTACAATTCTGCATAAAAAAATTTTAATTACTATGCTTGAACGAAATTTTATATCTTTTGCTTCAAGTATTACTAGTGTACATTAAAAAAAAAACACTGTAAAACTGTACGATAAATTTACCACTATAATTAAATATACTTGACATCCCAGTTAATTTATCATCACCGTGACATTGCCGCACATTGCGGTGATTATGATCTACCAGCCCGATGAAAAAAGATTTTATACAATTGTATAGAATTATATATCAATTATATATGGACTATATATAATTATATATAGACTATATATAATTGGATAGAAAAAATGGCCCGATCCAATTGTATACAATTTGTATAGAAAATTGTATACAATTCTATACAAATTGTATACAATTCTATATAATTATATACAATTCTATATATTGCAATTATATAGAAATGTATATAATTATATAGAATTGTATATAATTTGTATAAAATTGTATATAATTATATAGACTTGTATACAATTTGTGTAGAATCGTATACAATTTCTATACAGTTATATACAATTGGATCGGGCCATTTTTTGTATATAATTTTATACAATTGTATAAAATCTTTTTTCATCGGGAGAGTAATCGAATAAATATATTTGTAATATATTTTTTTTACAGAACAACTTATTGTTAAAAAAATGAATTCTATAACCATGTCCAAGTTAACTGTTGTTGTATTTTTGGTTACATTGTTGGCGATTGGCTCGTTTGCTTGCTTAGAACATGGAAAAGATGTAAATATATATATAAATAAACTTAGCCAATAATTGAATAAATATATAAATACAAATATATTAAATTTATCATCGTAATTGCAGTGTACTATGGATGGTGAAAAATGTTGTCCTCCCTATTTTTGCAGAAAAAATGATTTTAACTATTTGACATGTGGCACGACCCCCGATTCCTTTAAAATACAGGATGACGATGATGAACTTATTTGCTAAGTCTACTTTTCAATTTTTTTATTTCAGATATAATAATAATTATTAATATTGTAATGGTTATCATCTGAATAAAAATAATTCCCACCATAAATATCTCTAAGTTGTTTATTTATTTTATATTGTTTTCGGTTTTACTGTCTTTGGTAGCATTGTCTACTTATTATTTTTTTTTTAATTAAAATAATATTTATTAATAAACACAATCATAAAAAATATTTTTTGTGACAGACACTTGAAATCTACGACATTTAGCGCCTATAGCCGGGAGCTAAAAATATTAAATAAGATACAGCTGGTAAAAAGATACCTAATCGTTCTAATAGGGATGTCATCATCGGATCAAAAAATATTTTTTGGTTACATGGGCGATAGCAAACGACCAAAAAATATCGAAGTAACTTAACGAGCCATCTTGTGACAAAATTTATCATCATTTTTATTCGTCCACTTACCGACTTCTCTCTAATTTTCAACAAATACTCAAAACAATCTTAACAAATAAATAAACGCGCATTTATAATCTGCCATTTATAGGCACTAAATGCAGTAAATTTCAAATATCTGTCACAAAAACTAATGTATTTATCTAGTACAATCGAGTCTAAGACGCTCGTATGTTGGTACTCTCGCCTTCGGCTCGGGCACCAATCTTCACACTCGCGTCTTAAACACGATCGCACTCGATAGATAAACTACTAATTCATGTGATAAAAACTCGGACAAAATGTTTGATAATTATTTAGTAAAAGTACGCGTTATCGAAAAATATATGATTAGTGCAATTAAATGACCGTGAAGTTAGCCGACACCCGCCATTTTAAAAATGAAAAAGCTTATAACTTTAGAAAAAAAAAAATTTTCAAATTTAAAAAAAATGCTCGTGTAGATTTTTCAGTTTTCTAGACGAGTATTTTTATAAAAAGATCAAAAAATAAATACTCGAGGTACAATTGGAAATTAAATTTTAAGGTTACTTATTTTGTATTCAAAAAGTTTTACAAACCTCATTACTTTTTGAAAGTAAAAAATGCCACTCCAATCAAAATTACCACTCCACAATTTAATTTATAAAAACAAATATTTATTCAAGTGAAAAAACGAATGAAAAATGAAGAAAAAATAAATTCATCAGGGTATTGGTCCTATGCCATCGCCATCGTCAGGATCATCTGTACCTAAGATTATAAAAAAAAAGATTTTTTATTTTTTTTTTTAGAACATAACTTGATAATAATAAAAAAATTTATAAACTATTATTATCGCTGAAAATTGGACTTTGATAATACCGATGAAAAAAAAAAAAAAAAAAAAAAACAGAAAATAGAAAATGAAACCTTGATTGAAAAATGAACAAATGCACCTTTGAAAAATTAAAACAATTTTCACTGCACTCATAGAATTTAAAATTTTTTAAATGCATTTTTTTCATTCTCGAATTATACATATTTTTCACATCAATTGTTGAATTAAAAAAAATATAACAAACTTAAGATTCGATCAAAATTAAATAAAGAAATTTGGTTTTTTACTTAAATAAATATTTGTTCAGATAAATTAAGTAATGGAGTGATAATTTTTATTACCCTTGCAATTTTTTCTCTTACTCTGACCTATAATTGATAACAACCGAAAAAACAGGATACGCCCTTATGACTTTAAAAAAAATTTTTTCTTAAAACCAAAAGGGCGTATAACAAAAAAAAATTTTTTTTTGTTTTTTTCCATAGATTTTAATGTTTTCAACATTTTTACATTGATTGGATCGAAAAAAATTTTTTTTATACGCCCTTTTGGTTCTAGTAACGCCGTAACATTTGGTATAAAAAATACGATTTTTTTTTATGCGCCCTTTTACCTTTAAGTAGTACTTTTCTTAAAGGTGAAAGGGCGTATGTCTTGAGATACGCCCTTTCACCTTTAGGATACCAACTTTTTTTTTTTCACAGATTTTTACGTTTCAGACAATTTCAAACCGAATGGCAAAAAAAAATTTTTTTATACGCCCTTTCACCACAAATCCCTATTAACCCTTAGCTATAAGCCCTTTTACCTTTAAGCACGCGACATCATTGTCAATACATGTTCGAGCTCATTGAGCTCGAGAATACCTTAAAATTTAAATACATTGGTATTTTCGATTATTTTCCGAGAGTTCGATAAATTGAAAATGATCGATAAGCATCGTTTTAGTTTTGCTAACAATATTTCTGTAAAAATTTCATATTTTTTAAAAAAATTATTCAATTAAATTCAAGTTTCCAAATTATCAAATGAATAAAATTTTATTACTCACTCATTTGGCCGTTTAGCGGGCGGTCGACTACCAACAGACTTTTTAAAAAGTCGATTTAATTTTCCAGGTGGCAGCACTTCAGCTATCGATTTATTCAATATCGATACAATTAATAATGATATGCAAGTTTTGAAAAAAAGAAAAAAAGTAAATAAGAGAAAGTCGCAAACGCCCAGAGCCAGGTGTTGACTTTTAAAAAAAAAAAAAATTAATGATCGTGTCATTAAATCGAATTATTAAATTAAATAAATTATCAAGTATTTTTATTAAAAATAATAAAATAAAATTGTACTCAAATAAAAATAATTATTTTAATAATTACAATAATAATAATAAAATGTTCGAGTACCCAGAAGCTAGAAGGGATGACACCAAGGATGTTTACCACGGAGTTGAGGTTAGAATTTTATTATTAATTTTTAAATTAAAAAAAAAAACCGGGAAATTTTTTTAATTTATTTATAAATTTTTTTTTTTAGATTCAGGACCCGTACAGATGGCTAGAGGATCCGGAGGCTGAGGAAGTAAAGGCGTTTGTTGATAAACAAAATGCACTGTCACGGCCATTTTTGTCGACATGTGATTCTGTTGACCCGGAGGTTATTCTCGAGAGGTTGAAACAACTGTGGGATTTCCCAAAGTACTCGTGTCCGAGAAAACATGGGGACAAATATTATTTTTATAAAAATACTGGTCTGCAAAATCAAAGGTAATTTTTATTTCATTTCAATGTCTAGGTCATGAAAGTGGGAAAATTAATCAGGGAAAGTTGGGCTTGTGGGTACTCTTTCCAGAGGATTTTTGATTTCCTACAATTTTCGTCTCTTTACTTTTCGTCCTCAGATCAATAGTTTTCAAAATAAATACCACAAGTACTAGTAAATGTAATTATTATAATAATTACGATAAATTTTGAGTAAAAGTAGGGCTTGTTGGTACTCTTTCCAGAGAATTTTTAATTTCCAACAATTTTTATCTGATAAAATTTTCTTCTAAAGTCATTAGTTTACGAGATAAATGTAATGGGAGTTAAAATTACGATCAATATTAATATTATTCTAAAAATTAATATTAAGTAGGGCTTGTGGGTACTCTTTCCAGAGGAAATTCAATTCTAAACAATTTTTAACTGATTAAAATTTTTCATAAAACTACCGGTTCACTAGATAAATATACTGGGTACAAATATTAATTATTTTTATAAACATTGACTTGAAGTATGACTTGTTGGTACTCGTTGTAACGTAAATTTATAGTTTTACACGGAAATTAAGTCAAAATTTTTATAAAATTCATTTCATACCTAATTTATATTAAGTATGACCATATTATACGACTTAAAAAATACTAAAAATAAGTTGGTCATGTGGGTACTCATTTTCTCTGTAATTTACCGCTCTATTGAACTATCAACTCAATAGTTCTCTTAATTCATTTGGTTACAATTAAAATAATGATTTAGTCTCTGTACATCAAACATAAAATTATGAAATTAAAATTTTCAGTGTAATTTACTCGCAAAATTCACCAACCGATCCAGAAGAAGAAGCAAAAGTGTTCTTTGATCCCAACACACTTTCGGACGATGGATCAGTTGCGATCTCCAACACCGAGTTCAGCAAAGACGGATCAATTTTTGCTTACGGACTTTCTAAAAGTGGATCCGATTGGAGCGAAATTCATTTCAAGAATGTCAAGACTGGAGAAAATTACCCGGAAGTATTAGAAAAAATTAAGTATTCAACAGTCGCATGGACTCACGACAACAAGGGAATTTTCTATGCAACTTATCTAGAGCAACAGGGAACCGTCGACGGCTCAGAGACACTCGGGGCACGTGACCAGAAGCTCTGCTACCACAAAATTGGCACCAAGCAGTCCGAGGACGTAATTGCTGTTGAATTTCCCGAGGAACCTCTTTGGAGAATGTAAATTACAATTTATTTATTATAATTTATTTTACAATAATAATTCATTTATTTATTTTTTTCAATTGCAGATCCAGTGAAGTATCGGACTGTGGGGAATATTTAATTGTTTCACCTCGCAAGGACTGCAGAGATAATTTAGTCTACTTTACTAAGCTTCCAAAGGACAATAAAATTGATAATTACAAAAATCTTAACTTGGTCAAAGTTGTAGATAAATTTGAAGCTGACTACGATGTAAGTTTATTTTTATTTTTATGCCTTGTATATTTATCTCGTAAACTATTAATCTGAGGACGAAAAGTTAAGAGACAAAAATTGTAGAGAATCAAAAATCCTCTGGAAAGAGTACCCACAAGCCATACTTTTGTTGAATATTTATTGTGATCATAATAATTACATTTACAAGTACTTGTAGTATTTATTTTGAAAACTATTGATCTGAGAGAAAAAAGTAAAGAGACAAAAATTGTAGAGAATCAAAAATCCTCTGGAAAGAGTACCCACATGATATATATATATTTAATATATACCAAGATATATAATTAATTATAATTATTTTAATTTTTTTAGTATGTAACAAACGATGGAGCTCAAATGATATTTTCAACGAATAGAAACGCTCCAAATTACCGTCTAGTTCGCATAAATTTCGAAGATTACGCAGAAGAAAAATGGACAGATTTAATTCCCGAGGATCCAAAGCGAGTGTTAGATTGGGCGCTGGCAGTCCATGGTGACAAATTAGTTGTCTGCTACATTCAGGATGTCAAACATATTCTGGAGCTGCATTGTCTGAAAACTGGCAAACTTTTGAAGACATTTCCACTCGACTTGGGAACAATTGTCGGAATTAGCGGCGAACGCGAGTACTCTGAGATATTTTATCAGTTCACGTCCATCCTGACACCGGGAAAAATTTTCATGGTCGATTTGGCCAAAGAGGAAGAGCCCAAGATGTTGAGAGAAATAAAAGTTAATAATTTTGACTCAACGGCCTATAAAATGTCACAAGTTTTTTACTCGAGCAAAGACGGGACCAAAATCCCCATGTTTATTGTCACCCGCACGGATGCTGTTCTTGATGGATCTCTGCCTGCTCTGCTCTATGGATACGGAGGTTTCAATGTCAGTATCTATCCGACTTTCAGTGTCATGCGCCTCGCGTTTGTCCAACATCTTCGTGGAGTTTTCGCGATAGCGAATATCCGCGGTGGAGGGTAAGTTTTATTTTTTGCTTATGAGTAGTCATCTATATAGATCGATATCTCGAAAACTACTGACCACAGACCAACGAAACACAGACAAAATTTTTTCCTCATTGTCTAAGCTTCAAAATGAGACCAATCCCATTCCTTAATTTTGATTGGTTCAAAAGTTATGAATTTTAAACCAAAATTTAAAAATCACAATTTTTATCCCGACTAAAGTTTCTGTCTCAAATTATTTTTATTTTGAAATCTATTGATCACAGACTAACAAAACATAAACAAAATTTGTTCCTCATTGTCTAAGCTTCAAAATGAGACCAATCCCATTCCTTAATTTTGATTGGTTCAAAAGTTATGAATTTTAAACCAAAATTTAAAAATCGAAATTTTTATCCCACCAAAAGTTTTTGTCTTAAATTATTTTTATCCTAAAATCTATGGACCACAGGCAAACGAAATATAAACAAAATTTGTTCCTTAGAGTCTAACCTTTAAAATAAGACCGAAAAAAGCTCTAAATTTTTATTAGGTCAAAAGTTATGAATTTTAAACCAAAATTTAAAAATCGAAATTTTTATCCCGACTAAAGTTTCTGTCTCAAATTATTTTTATTTTGAAATCTATTGACTGCAGACCAACGAAACATGAACAAAATTTGTTCCTAATTGTCTAAGCTTCAAAATGAGACCAATCCCATTCCTTAATTTTGATTAGTCCAAAAGTTATGAATTTTAAACCAAAATTTAAAAATCGAAATTTTTATCCCAAAAAAAGTTTCTGTCTCAAATTATTTTTATTTTGAAATCTATTGACCGCAGACCAACAAAACATAAACAAAATTTGTTCCTCATTGTCTAAGCTTCAAAATGCGACTAATCCCGTAATTTATTTTAAACTTCTCCAAAAGTTGCAAATATTTAAACTCCAACTAGAAAAAATTTTCACAAAAAAAAATTAAATTTTCAGAGAATACGGGGAAAAATGGCACAACAGCGGTCGGTTGGACAACAAGCAGAATGTCTTCGACGATTTCCAATGTGCCGCCGAGTACCTCATCGCCAATAAATACACCGAAGCTAAAAAATTAACAATCCACGGCGGAAGTAACGGCGGTCTCTTAGTCGCCGCGTGCATAAATCAGCGCCCGGAATTGTACGGCGCGGCGATTGCTGACGTCGGGTAATTAATCAACAACAAAAAAAAACACATAAACATAAATTGAATAAATTATTAAATGACTCAGGGTAATGGATATGCTGCGTTTCCACAAATTTACAATCGGGTACGCGTGGATTTCCGACTACGGCAGCTCCGATGACGAGAAACAATTTAAAACTCTCCTGAAATATTCTCCGTTGCACAACGTAAAAGTACCAGCGAATGATGTACAGTACCCAGCAACTCTACTGCTTACTGCTGATCATGACGATCGGGTCGTTCCACTTCACACTCTCAAACTAATTGCGACACTCCAACACGTGCTGGGAAAATTACCGCAACAAACAAACCCGATTTTAGCGCGAATTGATACTAAAGCCGGCCATGGACGGGGTAAACCGACTACTAAAGTCGTGAGTTTTTAATCTTTTATTTGTTTTATTATCTATTCAAAGTTATTTTTATAATTTTTTATCATTAATTATAATTAATAAATTTTTTTTTTTTTTTTAGATCGAAGAAACCAGGGACATATTGGTATTTATTATTAAAACTCTTAATCTTAAGTTCTACAATTAATTTGAGGAAAAGTTTGTATCAGCATTTATTAATAAACAAATTTTTTCGATTACTAATTCGATTTTTTTTATCAGATTTCACTTGAGGGAAAGTGAATGAATTTTTTTTTTTATCTTTCGAAATTCATAACTTCTGGGGACATTGAAATTGAGGGATGAAGTTGGGCTCATATTGAAGCCTAGACTTTTTACTACAATTTTCATTTTTGTTTTATAGACTTCCGGCCGATAGCTAATGACATATCAATCATTGAAGACGGCAGCGCTTTGCATAATTAAAATTTTGGAAGTTTGAATTTTTTTTATAAACTGAAAATTAATTACTCAGAAACTAGTTGAGATTTAGGGACCGGGTTGGGCTCAAATTGAAGCTTAGACCTTTGGCTACAGTTTTTATTCTTGGCTGATCAAGTTTCGACGAATAGTTTTCGAGATATCGGAATTTATAACCAAGTACTTTTTGGCGCGAATTCAAAACTCGATTTATTTTAAAATTAAAAAATTCATAACTTTTAGGGAAATTGAAATTGAGGGATGAAGTTGGGCTGATTTTGAAGCTAAGACTTTTTACTACAATTTTTATCTTTATTTTATAGACTTCCGGTCGATAGCTAATGAGATATTAATCATTAAAGACGGCAGCGATTTGCAAAATTTAAATTTTAGAAAATTGAATTTTTGTTATAAACTTTGAAAATTAATTACTCGGAAACTAATTGAGACACAAAGGCCTGGTTGGTCTCAAATTGAAGCTTAGGCTGTAAGGAACAGATTTCATTTATGTTTGACCCACTTCCGATCAATTTTTTTCGAGATATCGATCTATATAGACACAAAGACATTTTGGGAAATTTCAAATTTTATTTAAAATAAACCTTTAAAAATTCATAACTCCGAAACTAATTGAGATTAAGCGACGGGGTTGGGCTCAAGTTACAGCTTGCACTTTAAGGAACAACTTTTGTTTTTACTCAATCAACTTCCGATCATTAGTTTCCAAGATATTAATTAACAAATCCAAGTTTTTTTTATTTTCCTTAAAACTAATAATTAAAAACTTCGTTTTTTATCAACTTTTCCTCCCCAGTTTCCAATATATCAGCGTCCACAGACCCCAATGTTTAAATTTCAATTAAAATTAACACCCATAATTAGTATCCCTAATCAGTCTCCTTTTTTATCCCGAATAAACTTTTTAAATCCAGTATCCACTTGAAACGCATTTACAATTTTTAATTTAATTTCCCCGATAAAAAATCCAGATCACCCAGATATCAATAAAAAAAATAAACCACGCGATCATTTAAAATAAAAATAATAAATTTTTTTCAAAATCTAGACTACAATGTTGCGACTTTCATCACTTTTCTTTAGAAAAAAATAATTATCAGTGATATTCATTTGACCTTACGACAATAATCTATTTGAGAGAAAAAAATCTATTTATACCAAAAAAATATATATGATAAATATCATGTATGACCCATTGTATATAATTATCAGTAGAGTATTAAAATATAAAAATCTGAGCAATTTAAAATCTGCGGTGCGTTGCGTGTGGTCATGCGCACCAGGAGTTTCAATCACATGCGCAGTTAGAAATATAACAGAATGTACTTTGCGCTGTTGATAACCTCAAGACCTTTTGCTACCACCTCTCCATCGAGTTAATACTCTTCACATACCCGACTTACATATTTAAGGTATTACATATTTTATTTTAATTCATTTTATAAATTTCATTACTCAAAACCGCTAATAATTTAAATTCAAATAAATTTCTCTTGCCGCCATTTTTTATTTTTACATTTTATCATTAAATAATTTATTGTTACAATAAATTATATTAATTACCAACTAAATAATGGCCCCAGGCCATTTTTTGAATAAAAATATAATTTTAATTTAAATATTTAAAGCCCGCGAATTTTAAAATTTAAAAAACTTATTTTTAGGTTAGAAAATAAAAATAAATTAAATTTCTTTTATTTTTAAATTGTCAGTACACAGAGGAATGCAAAAAGACTGTCGAGATTGTTTGGGTATACGGTACCGTATCAATACCCTGGACCAAACTTGGAAGTGGCTGCACCAGACGATTGCGCTCCACGAGTACCTGATCAACATCACCAGCAAAAGTGACGTTACCTGTTATTTTTATTATTAAATTTAACCAGTGCTGATATAAGACTGAGTGCTAAGACTGACATATATATATATATAAATATATATAATGATATTTAATAAAATGTTTGCTAGATATTGCAGACGTGCGTTCACGCAAAGAAATTACAGCAGCAGTAAAATAAGTGAAATTAAAAAATCGGTATTTATATCCCAGAGCACAGACATTTTTAAAAATTTGGCGCTCGAAGATTGGCTGTATCGTTACTACGATTTAGAAAATCATCACGTTTTATTGCTGTGGAAAAGTGACCCGTGTGTGGTAATCGGACGTCACCAAAATCCTTGGATGGAAGCAAATGTCAAAGTTTTAGAAGACAAGGGAATTTATTTAGCGAGACGTAACAGTGGTGGGGGTACAGTTTATCATGACAATGGTAATTTAAATTTATCATTTTTAACACCGAGGTCTAGATACTCGAGAAAATATAATCTTGAAATAATAACGAGGGCTTTATATCGTAATTGGGGAATTGAAAGTTTTATTAATAAAAGAGAAGATATTATTATTGAGGGTGATTATAAAATATCTGGTACTGCTGCTAAATTGGGACGTCCTAATGCTTATCATCACTGTACATTGTTGATTGATGTTGATAAAAATAATCTCAGTGGAGCGCTGGAGAAAAAAGAATTGGGTATTGTTACTAATGCTACTGAGTCTATTAAATCACCAGTTAAAAATTTGAAGGAAATTAATAGAAAGGTTAATTGGGATGAAATGGTCAATGCTGTTGGATGGGAGTTTTTGAGAACTGATGCGATGCGAGTTAAAGATGGAGGCAGTGCTCTAGTTTCTAAACAAAAAGGATTTCAGATGATTAATCCAACGGAAGATTGGTTCCCAGGTAAATATTCGGGTTAAGTTCCATAGAAAAACTTCTGCTCAATTCAATAAAAATATGACCATATTATACGACTTGATAAATATTTAAAATAAGTAGGGCTTGTGGGTACTCTTTTCAAAGGAAATTTGATTTCCTACAATTTTTGTCTGATTACATTTTGTCGTAAAGTCAATAGTTTTCGAAATAAATGACCCTGGTACCAGGAACGAAAATTTTTAAATAAATTTTATAGGACAGTCAAGCTTGTAAATACTCGTGACAATGAAAATTTAATTATTAAGACTCATAATTACGTTGGAAATTCCTTAAAAAATACTTTCGGTTAATTTAATAAAAAATTACCATATTATACGACTTGATAAATATTTTAAATAAGTAGGGCTTGTGGGTACTCTTTTTAAAGGAAATTTGATTTCCTACAATTTTTGTCTGATTACATTTTGTCCTAAAGTCAATAGTTTTCGAAATAAATGACCCTGGTACCAGGAACGAAAATTTTTAAATAAATTTTATAGGGCAGTCAAGCTAGTAAATACTCATTACAATAAAAATATAATTGTTTAGACTCATAATTATGTTGAAAATTTCATTAAAAAAACGTTCTGCTAATTTAATAAAAATATGACCATATTATACGACTTCATAAATATTTAAAATAAGTAGTGCTTGTGGGTACTCATTTTAAAGGAAATTTGATTTCCTACAATTTTTGTCTGATTAAATTTTGTCCTAAAGTCAATAGTTTTCGAAATAAATGACCTCGGTACCAGAAGCGAAATTTTTCAAATAAATTTTAGAAAGTAATCAAGCTTGTAAATACTCATTACAATGAAAATTTAATTATTTAGACTCATAATTACGTTGGAAATTCCTTAAAAAATACTTTCGGTTAATTTAATAAAAATATGACCATATTGTACGACTCGAAAAATATCAAAATAAGTAGGGCTTGTGGGTACTCATTTTAAAGGAAATTTGATTTCCTACAAGTTCTACCTGATTACATTTTGTCGTAAAGTCAATAGTTTTCGAAATAAATGATCTCGGTACCAGAAGCGAAATTTTTCAAATAAATTTTATCAAGTAATCAAGCTTGTAAATACTCATTACAATGAAAAATTAATTATTTATACTAATAATAAATTTAAAAATTCCTGAAAAATTTTTGGTTAATTTAAAAAGAAAATATGACCATATTATACGACTTGATAAATATTTGAAATAAGTAGAGCTTGTGGGTATTCATTTTAAAGGAAATTTGATTTCCTACAATTTTTGTCTGATTAAATTTTGTCCTAAAGTCAATAGTTTTCGAAATAAATGACCTCGGTACCAGAAGCGAAATTTTTAAAATAAATTTTATTAAGTATTAAAGCTTGTAAATACTTATTTCACTGTAAATTTAATCATTAGTATTCATAATTAATTTAAATATTTAATTAAAAATTTTTTTTGGCCAATTCAATAAAAATATGACTTAAAAATTAGAAAAAATAAGTAGGGCTTGTGGGTACTCATTTCAAAGGAAATTCAACGCTCTACCCAAATAACGTCTTAATTTTTTTTTTAAACTTAAACATTTCTTATAAAAATAACTTTTTATTTTCAGGTCTGGACAAACTGACATCAGAATTCAGTTCCTGGGAATGGATATACGGAAAAACTCCGTCTTTTACCGTAAACCGTTTGTTGAAATTTCCTCGATCCGACGTAACTGAAAGCGACCTCCTGAACCTTACGCTCCAAGTAGAAAAGGGAATAATCGAGGACATAAAAATGTCTCTGCCGTCAGATATAACAAACGAGACAAGCAACCGAGAAGCCAGCGTGATCAGTAATTTACGTGGCACTCGGTATCATCACAAAGTTATTGAAAAGATAATCGCCGCCCTAGGATGCATCGCCATCGCACCCGCACATGCACAAAAAATAGACAATATTGCTTTGCAATAGATTTTTAAAAACAAAAAAAAAAAAAAAATGTAAATAATCATAATAAAAAATGTATCTAAAAATTAAACGCTATTTTTACCAAAGCCTATGACTCGATTAATTCGTCTTAGACTTTATTACATAATAGCTAATAGTTAATTTTAATTTATCCAAATACAGTAAATTAATAAATAAATTAATTAATTATTATTTTTATTATTATTATTTCAGAACAAAGTGCACAAAAGATTTTATTGCACATGCGCGTAACAACAAGAGAGTGGATGCACTCGGTAATTTAAGATACTCCGACATTATTTCGTCATCGGTCTTTCCAGCTGACATATACCGAGGCCGTTAATTATTATTATTATTATTATTATTTATAATTTTCAACAAAGTGAAAAAAAAAAGAAAATAATTCAGGTAAAAAAATATAAAATAATTTTTGGCGATCGCGTAAATTAAAACTAATGCGCGCGCGTAATTAAAATTTTTGATTAAAGAATAAAAAAAAAAGGTAATTAGCGACTTTGACAGCAATGTCAAAGCTCAATATGTCGTTATCGATGACAAGTCGTCGATTGGAGGGGATAAAAATGAGCTAGTGGAATATCTTTGGGTTACAAAATACCCGATGCGGTGGTGGTTAAGCCAATGGGAAAAGTAGGTCAGTTATTTAAGCCAATAGGAGTTTGAGAGGGAGATCACGTGGGTTTGTTGTTATCTATCAGCTGTTTGAATCCTGGTGGTGGCCCGGGTGAGCGGTGGCGGCCGTGGCGGGCCGGCCGGCGGAGTGAAAGCCGCGATCTAACGTTGGCTCAGTCCCACCCGGTCGCTCTCAGCTGTGCGTCACATGGTGATACCATCAACAGACCATACATTGATACTCGGCCTCAACATTTTCTGTTGACTTAGCCGTCGTCGCCGGTTATTTAAATACCTGGTTTTTTAAAAATTATTATTTATTTTTATTTAAAATTTTATTATTTTTTAAATAAATTATAAATATGGATACAGACTCGTTGATAAAACACTGAGTGGACTTGAAAATAATAAATTTAATTTGTTATTTATTTTCATTTAAAAAAAAAAAAAAAAGAAAAAAAATAAAATGTCAACAGGAAAGCGGTTGGCGAAGCGAAGTATTATCGGGACGCGTGTTTGTGCTCCGGGTAATGATGGAAAATATTATAGTGGAGTTATCCATGCGGTAAAGACTCCAGCCTCGACGATGGCTGGTACCGAGTCCGCTGGATTGAGAATTACTCCGAAAACCAGATACTCTGTGAGATTTGATCCGGTCCCGGGTAACCTTGGGCCCAGTAATGAAAGACCACCGAGTCCGAGTACTGAATACGCTGACAGGGATCTAATTGGTCCGGGTTTCGGGTCAGTTACCAGCGCGAGACTGGTACCTGGACAAAGAGTTTATCTTACGTACAATGGACGCGAAGTAAATGCTCAGGTTACGCAGCACAGAGAACATCTGGATGAAGTTGACGTTGTCTTTGCGCCTAATGGTCAGGAGGTAAGTTTTTATTTTTCGTTACTTTCCTTAACTTTTTAATGTTTTGTGACCGGGTCCAAGTTTTTAGTTTGGAAATAGGTGACCTATTTAATAAGCGACTGCGCAGTTTAGTGCATCCAGTCTATTCCCTTGACAACAAATATAGAGCTTTCTATTTAGTCACGTAATAATTTACACGAAAGTACATCAACCGTAAAATAATTTAATAAGAGAAAGATTCTTATGCAGAAAACTTTCCAATTGGGCGTGGTTTTTTTTTTTCATTATTTATTATTTTTTTGGTTTGGAGTAGAAAATTTTTGACAGTTTGAAGAAATATTTTAATTAAATTGTTGGGAAAGTCATAACTTTTGGAGTAATTTGAATTAAGAGACCGGGTTCGGCTCAAATTTAAGCTAAGACATTTTTGAACAATTTTTGGTTTTGTTTGATTTGCTTCCGGTCAATAGTTTTCGAGATATCGAAAGAGTATTTTGATTTTTGACAGAAAAAATTTGACTTTTAAACTTTAAAAATTCGTAACTTTCAAACTTATTAAGATTAAGAGACCGGGTTGGGCTCAAATTAAAGCTTAGACCTGTACCAACAATTTTCATTTTTGGTCGATCAAGTTTCGATCAATAGTTTTCGAGATATCGATCTATATAGCAAAAGTATTTTGATTTTTGACAGAAAAAATTTGACTTTTAAACTTAAAAAATTTGTAACTTTCAAACTTATTAAGATTAAGAGACCGGGTTGGGCTCAAATTGAAGCTTAGACCTGTACCAACAATTTTCATTTTTGGTCGATCAAGTTTCGATCAATAGTTTTCGAGATATCGATCTATATAGCAAAAGTATTTTGATTTTTGACAGAAAAAATTTGACTTTTAAACTTAAAAAATTTGTAACTTTCAAACTTATTAAGATTAAGAGACCGGGTTGGGCTCAAATTGAAGCTTAGACCTGTACCAACAATTTTCATTTTTGGTCGATCAAGTTTCGATCAATAGTTTTCGAGATATCGATCTATATAGCAAAAGTATTTTGATTTTTGACAGAAAAAATTTGAATTTTAAAGTTTAAAAATTTGTAACTTTCAAACTTATTAAGATTAAGAGACCGGATTGGGCTCAAATTAAAGCTTAGACCTTCACAAACAAATTTCATTTATGGTTGATCAAGTTTCGATCAATAGTTTTCGAGATATCGATCTATACAGATAAATGTCTGAATAATTTTGACAGAAAAAATTTGATTCCAAAAGTTTAAAAATTTGTAACTTTTAAACTTATTAAGATTAAGAGACCGGGTTGGGCTCAAATTAAAGCTTAGACCTTCACGAACAAATTTCATTTGTGGTTGATCAAGTTTTGATCAATAGTTTTCAAGATATCGATCTATACAGATAAATGTCTGAACAATTTTTAAAGGAAAAATTTCGTTTTCAAAAGTTTAAAAATTTGTAACTTTTAAACTAATCAAAATAAATAGACCAGATCGGGCTCATTTTCAAGCTTAGAATTTTCTCTACAATTTTCATTTATATTTGACCAAGTTTCGAGCAGCAGTTTACGAGATATCGAATTTTGAACCGACCAAAAACTAAAATTTACAATTTTCACTTTTAAACTTTAAAAATCCATAACTTTCAACAAAATAAATATTAAGAGTTCAAATTGGTGTCAAATTAAACTTCAGACCATACAATTTTTATTACCCCAATTAATATTTTTCCGAATAAAAATTTTCAAAATCCCCATACAAAAAATTTTGTTCCTCTTAAAAAATGAATATCTTGTAAACTAATTAAAATAAAGGAGCTCAATTAGTCTAATTTTAAAGATCAGATTGTTGGCTAGTATTTCGACAGCTCATTCGTCCAATTCCGACCACCAGTTTCTCAGATATCTCAATCCAAAGCTCAAACTCTAGTTTCAAGCAAACAAAGAATTAATAAAATTTACGAACTTGTAATGAAAGGCGTGATTAATAAATAATAAAAAAAAAAAAAAAAGGGCTGGTCATTAGTATGTCGACGAGGCCTTATTGAAATTGATTGAGCAAGCGTTGAGTAGCGCGAATCCAAAGATAGATTTGTCGTAGTCACTAGTCAGTACATATACTCATACATACATATATATAATATATATATATATATATATTAGAATAGTGGATGCCGGCCGGCGAAACGTTGTACCAAGTGCCGGCTCAGCCAGCCGGTCGGCATAACCAGTTCAGCCAATCCCCTTCCTCCCCCCACTTCTGAATGTCTCCCCCTCCCCCTCAGCCACCCGCGGATCCCGCGTTACTCCCACTGGGTTCGTACAGTAGCCTAACAAAGGAATCTAACTTGTATATCTATCTTTGTAACAAAATCATGGTGTAATTTTTCCTTGGTCCCTACTTGGATCCTCACGTTACTGATACGAGTACGGGCATGGGTTCGAATCCCGGTCCCGGTCTCTCTCAGTATTTCAATCGATTTTATTTATAAATAAATTATTTATGGGGACTATGGTGTTGGGCTCGGATACGTACAAGGAGACTACTCGGGAATATCGTAATGTCAAATAGAAGGGGGGAGAGACGGGGAAAAGTGGGAGCCAAGGGGAGGGGTATTGACGTAAACAATGTGACGTCACTTATCCGGCGTTTTAACGCTGGCTGTCATTGTAATGTCAAGTTATTTATTTTTATAATTATTAATTGTTTTTTTAAATATTTTTTTTTATTTGTTTTATTTTATTTTATTTTTTTAAATGACTGGGAAGTAGATAAAGATAAAAAATAAAATAAAATAAAGTAACAGGTGTTGGTTATTTTCTTGTAAACTCATTGAATTGGTGGTAATAAAGCCAAGTAATTAAAGAGTTTAATGATAGAGCGGACTTTGCTCTATGTATAATTCATTGACTCTACAATTATAATTTATATATTTATATATATATGGAAATCTCTTTGTTAATAAGGTTATTATTTAAATATGGGGCCTTCCGTTACACTTTTGTTCATTAAATGCTGAGATTTTTTTTTTTTTATTCAGATGGGAGAAAATTTTTTTGTGGAAATTGTAGGGAATACTGTAGGCTTAGATAAAGTTACGGGAATGCTTGATATTGAAGTATTTTTTAGTTGGAAATTTAGAAAGTTTGAAAATTTTAAAATTTTATTTGGAGCTTGGAAAGAAAAATTTATTTAGGAATTAATATTTAAAAAATTACTTATGGAAACTCAGGGAAATGCACATGAAAATTGTTGGTGCAGGTTTCAGGTTTCATTTGAGCCTAATTATGGTCCTTAATTTTGATTCGTTTAAAAGTTATGAATTTTTGAAGTTTAAAAGTTAAAAATCAAAACACTCTTGCTTGATAGATCGATATCTCGAAAACTATCAATCGAAACTTAAACAATTATTAACAAAATTTGTTTCTACAAGTCTAAGATTCAATTTGAGACCAAGTAGAGCTTGGAATTTTGATTCGTTTAGAAGTTATGAATTTTTTAAGTTCAAAAATTCAAATTTTCCCCGCCGAAAATCCGAATATTTAATAATTATCTATATAGATCGATATCTCGAAAACTATCGATCGAAATTTGATTGTTCCGAGATAAAATTTGTTCCCACAAGTCTAAGATTCAATTTGAGACCAAGTAGAGCTCGGAATTTTGATTCGTTTAGAAGTTATGAATTTTTAAAGTTCAAAAATTCAAATTTTCCCCGCCAAAATTCGAATATTTATTAATTATCTATATAGATCGATATCTAGAAAACTATCAGTCGAAAGTTAAACAACTATTAATAAAATTTGTTCCCACAAGTCTAAGATTCAATTTGAGACCAAGTAGAGCTTGGAATTTTGATTCGTTTAGAAGTTATGAATTTTTAAAGTTTAAAAATTCAAATTTTCCCCGCCAAAAATCCGAATATTTAATAATTGTCTATATAGATCGATATCTCGAAAACTATCAGTCGAAATTTTAACAATCGTTAATAAAATTTGTTCCTTTAAGTCCAAAATTCAATTTGAGACCAAGTAGAGCTTGAAATTTCAATTTGTTTAAAAGTTACAAATTTTGAAAGATTCAAAAGTAAAATTTTTCTGTCAAAGTAAAAATATTTGATACTTTAATACAAAATTACACCTACTAAAAAAATCATTGTTCGGAACCCCATGAAACAAAAACAAAAGTTCTTTCAGAAGGTCTCAGCTGCAATTGAAGCCTAATCTCATTACTTAATCTGACTTTGTTAAAAAGTAACAAATTAAAAAAAAACAACTCTCAGAATTTAGTTACGAAATGTACATATTTATATAAATATAAACCTTGACAGGATTTAAATAACCAAATAATAAATGATGACATTATTAATTACAGGGAACAATGAGACTGACAAAGCGCATTGACGAGATCCGTCTCTTGGAATCGCGAAAGAGCGCACGATTAGCGGATCAAGACACAGACTTCGCTCGGCTTGCAGATATGGCCGGCGACCGCAAACGCGCCTCCTCTCACTCAATAGACGTGCCACACGTACCGGGGTAAGTTGGTCACGCTAAATTACATCACATCGTACATTTTATCCGTAGCTACTATTCATCCAACCAGCGGACTCCGTTCGCTATACCACCAGATCCATAGCCAGCACCAGCTCAACACTTATATCAACTACAAACTCGGTACGGGCCGTTTTAAAAACATCCATCCATCCAACCGACCAATAAAATTAACACTCGGATACGTAAAATTACGCTACTGTGTCAGTAGGTCGAGTTGTTACGTAATTTCGGTCGCGCAATTTAAACAACTGAGCACAATTCTTGTACATAACAACTCTAGCTCCATGCCGGCCGGCTTTTTTTCGAAATCAGGTCAATCAATACTCCCCTAAATATTTATTAAAAAAAAAAAAAACGAAAAAGAATGAGAGACAAATAGGTCAAGTGCATTTTGTTTATCAATTTAATTTATTAATTTAAATAAATATATTATTTTTCACTGGATAGATAAAAGTTATTTGAGAAAGAGAAGGTCACTTGGGAGTGGGTGAGGTGGGAGGGAGGGAGGGAGAGTTAGAATGACGACAAAATTACAGGGTCGCTGTTGTAGCGCTACGCCAAGCAGATCGAGGCCGATCGATGCAGCAGCTGCGTGTGTGTAGCACACAAATTCCTAGCTATTACTGTACTTGAGATTTAACAAAATAGGTCAGGTCTTAGAAACTCTTTTTTTTTTTTTCCTACTGCTGGTGCTGGTGCTGGTACTGGTGCTGGTGTTTTTTTGTTACGCGTTACTGTACTGAGGTTTCGATTATCGGAAAAGTAAATTTGAGGAAGAGGAAGGAAAACTGGGACAATTGGAGCGAAGGTTGTGGGCATATATATATGAGAGTGCAGCCGCATCGGCTGCCTACACGTGTGCAACACACCCACGTGCCAGATACGCCGCATTCCGAAGCCGGGGCTCGAGCTTCTGCTGACACAATGCACTTTTTATTTATAATTTCAAGTGGGCTTGGCTTTTTAATTGCATATCTAGAAAAACTATTGCTCTAAACTTTATTGGGTATAGAGAAAAATTTTAGAGCAAAGTCTCAGCTTTTAAATCAGACCAATGAGGGCTTTAAATTTTTATTTATTTAAAAGTAATTAATTTCGATTGCTGTCTATGTAGATCGATATCTTGGAAACTATGGCTCGAAACTTGATTGCAGAGAAAATTCTAAGCTTTAATTTGAGCCCATGAGCGAGATTTTATGACAATTTTCCTACAAGTTATAAATTTTTTTAATTTTACTCCCAGATTTAAAAATTTAATTTTCCGAAAATCGAAATCGATATCTCGGAAACTGTTGATCGAAATTTAATCAGCTGCTAATGAAATTTGTTCGTGGAGGTCTAAGCTTTAATTCGAGAACAAGAAGAGCTCTTAATATTGATTAGTTTAAATGTTATGAATTTTTGAAGACTTGAAAGTGAAATTTTTCTGGTTAAATTTCAATTATTCAGATTCCCATCTATACAGATCAATATCTCGGAAACTATTAATCAAAACTTAATCAACCCAGAATGAAATTTGTTCCCAATTACCTGAGCTTCAATTTAAGACCAACAAGAGCTCTTAATCTAAATTACTTTAAAAGTTATAAATTTCATCAAAATATTAAGTATCCATTAGACTGATTCAAAAAAATCGAATAATTTTTGTTTTCTTCATTATATCGAAAATATTGTTGGAAATGACGAAAAAAAAATACTGTGAAAGTTTGAGCTCTTAATATTAATATTAACAGCTGCCGCATCGCGATTTTCTATTTCCCGTTTAAATAACATGGGAAAATTTATTTTTTAAGCTTTGGAATTTTGTAGCTCTCGGTGGGACCAATACTTTTGAATGTTCAAGACATATTCTTATGGGAAATTTGACGCTCTACAAAAAAGGTCTCTTATAATTTTTCGATATTTTTATTTCTTCAAAAGTAATTAGAAGTTAAAATTAGATTGACGATAAATTTTTACATTTTTTAAATTTTTTTACGCAACCATCAACTTTATCCAAAAATTTTAGAGGACATTTTTTGTAGAGCATTTTATTTCCTACAACTTATCTTAAAGAAAATTTTCGATATTTCACTTAGGTCGTATGTAATTTGCAATTAACTGAAAATTTTCTTAAATAATCTAAATTTTGTTGCTCCAAATTAATTATATTGAATTTTCAGTTAATTGCGAATAACTTACGACTTATGAGAAATATCGAAAATTTTCTTTAAGATAAGTTGTAGGAAATAAAATGCTCTACAAAAAATGTCCTCTAAAATTTTCGGATAAAGTTGATGGTTGCGTCAAAAAATTTAAAAAATGTAAAAATTTATCGTCAATCTAATTTTAACTTCGAATTACTTTTGAAGAAATAAAAATATCGAAAAATTATAAGAGACCTTTTTTGTAGAGCGTCAAATTTCCCATAAGAATATGTCTTGAACATTCAAAAGTATTGGTCCCACCGTGAGCTACAAAATTCCAAAGCTTAAAAAATAAATTTTCCCATGTTATTTAAACGGGAAATAGAAAATCGCGATGCGGCAGCTGTTAATATTAATATTAAGAGCTCAAACTTTCACAGTATTTTTTTTTCGTCATTTCCAACAATATTTTCGATATAATGAAGAAAAAAAAAATTGTTCGATTTTATTTGAATCAGTCTAGTATCCATGTCCCAGAACCACTGATCTAAACTTGACCCGCCAAAACCAAGAATCCCATCTCAAGTCTTATCATCAAGCTCCCCAATAACAAAAATTAATAACTGTAGGAATTTCCCAAACCCAACAAAAAATATAAAATAAAAAATGAATCAAACTGTCAGACTAAAGAGGAAAGAGGAAAGCCAGCGATAAATCTAATGGTGTTACACCCCAGAGCTCCCGAATCGGGTCACGAGAATGAGGTTATCCGGGAGTTATATCGACGTTAACGAAAATGGGGTCGGTCGATCCAGGTCGGTCAGCCCCATAGCCCATAGTCCATATCCACCATGACAGCCACCCTCTGACCTATTTATCTCCTGTCCCAATTTCCAATTGGTTCACCGGCAAGACCGGCGTGGCAGCCCCCAGAGCTCCTAAGCCCCAACATAACCCACCCGTGTCCCGGTTACCCGTGTCCCGGCACACAAAGCTCGGGAAAGTTAACTGGGTCAATGCTGCTGGTATCATTCTATATTTCTAACAGTCAGACCGCGAATTACAGCAGAGTAATACCCAGAATAATACTGACAGAAAAAGTATTTACTTAAATTATATCAACGTTATTATTTTAAAGATTAAAAACGTTAATATGTATGACCTAGTTTAACCAGCAGTACTCTACAGTATAGTACAGTACCAACAAAAGTACCAACCAGAGAAAGTATATTTTATATGCAACACGTTCACGTTCACGTACACGGTTTTTGGTTTCGAGCCTTTACTCAGCATAAGCGCAATCTACAGCATTTATATTATACGGTCATACTGATGGGAGTAATGTAGCATTTCACTGACCCACTTTCCCGGATTACCTTGCAGAGCCGCGTAATATGACACACTATTTCGTAAATAAAAGGTGGATTTTAAATATTATTATTTTGTAATACAATAAATTTATAGAAAGGTTACACAGTATACAGAACCATGGGTTTTTTATAAACACCTTCACTATGTGGATACAAGTAACGTTACTTAATGACGAGCTATCGGCTGGGATCGATTACTGTACTCACTTCCGGTTCGTTGAATAAATTATTGAGCTGTCAAATTTTTATTTTTTAGTTTTTAGTAACGGGAAGCGGGAGTTTTACCGAGAGGGAGAGAAACGGGAGAGTGAAAATTGTGGAAAGTATGGAAAGGAAAAGTAATTAAATTGTCATTACGAAGTTAGAGTTTTTTTTGGTGTTTTTGATGGATTGGGAAGTAATATCTGGGAAGATATTCGTTGGAGATGAATTTAAAGGATACGAAAATTATAGCGGCTCTGAGCTTTTAAATGAGACCAATTTCTATCTACATCTCGAAAACTATTAATTGAAGTTTGATTAACCATCAATCAAATTTGTTCCCAACGGTATGAGCTTCAATTTGAGATCAGCGAGAGGTCTTAATATTAATTAGTTTACAAGTTATGAATTTTCAAAGTTTAAAAATTAAATTTTTCCCGGCAAAATTTAATTATTCTGGATATTTGTCTACAGACATCGATATCTCGAAAACTATTAATCGAAACTTGACCAATGGCAAATGAAATTTGTTCGTAAAGGTCTAAGCTTTAATTTGAGACTGATCCGAGCTCTTAATATTAATTAGTTTGAAAGTTATGAATTTTCAAAGTTTAAAAATCAAATTTTTCCCGGCAAAATTCAATTATTCCGGATATTTGACTATAGAGATCGATATCTCGAAAACTGTTAATCGAAACTTGACTAACCACAAATGAAATTTGTTCGTAAAGGTCTAAGCTTTAATTTGAGACTAATTAGAGCTCTTAATATTAATAAGTTTACAAGTTATGAATGTTCAAAATTTAAAAAATCAAATTTTTCCCGGCAAAATTTAATTATTCTGGATATTTGTCTATAGACATCGATATCTCGAAAACTATTGATCGAAACTTGACCAACGACAAGTGAAATTTGTTTGTAAAGGTCTAAGCTTTAATTTGAGCCTAATTAGAGCTCTTAATATTAATTAGTTTGAAAGTTATCAATTTTCAAAGTTTAAAAATCCAATTTTTCCCGGCAAAATTTAATTATTCCGGATATTTGTCTATAGACATCGATATCTCGAAAACTATCGATCGAAACTTAATCAACTATAAACAAAATTTGTTCTTACAAGTCTAAATTTCAATTTGAGACTAATTCGAGCTCTTAATATTAATTAGTTTGAAAGTTATGAATTTTCAAAGTTTAAAAATCAAATTTTTCCCGGCAAAATTCAATTATTCCGGATATTTGTCTATAGACATCGATATCTCGAAAACTATTGATCGAAACTTGACTAACTATAGATGAAATTTGTTCGTAAAGGTCTAAGCTTTAATTTGAGACTAATCCGAGCTCTTAATATTAATTAGTTTGAAAGTTATGAATTTTCAAAGTTTAAAAATCAAATTTTTCCCGGCAAAATTCAATTATTCCCGATATTTGTCTATAGAGATCGATATCTCGAAAACTATTGATCGAAACTTGACCAACCCTGAATAAAATTTGTTCCTCAAACTCTAAGCTTTAAAATGAGACCAATCCCATCTCTAAACTCCGATCAGTTAAAAAGTTATGATTTGTTAAAAAAATTCTAGATCACGAAAACGGCGACCAAGTTCCGGAAATGAATCAGACCGGAGTTCATACAGCGGTAGCTGGGCTCCAGAGAACGGAATAAAAGTCGGATATCATCTCAACTGCTTCAAAGATGAACACTCTGGATGCGTAGCAGAGTGTACAGCAGCCATGGTATTAATGTCGCTATCAAATTCACCCCACAGTCCTCGTTATCCCCTACAGCATCACTCATCAGCTCACTGTCAATACTCCGGCAACAATCGTAAGCTTCCTCTTATCCTTACTTGTAAAAATTAACAAAAGGGGAGAAAATTAATTACCATGATGGTGGGTGTCCAAAGGAATGGGGGACAGCGTGATCGTCGGCACGCCACCCAGCAGCAGCAACAGCAGCTGTGACGCTTCATGGCGAACTGGGACACCCTCGCCGACTCTAAGTGAGGATGCGGTACCTCTGGCCCCATCATCGCCCTCAGCTAAACCCTCAACTTGGCCGGTCCCAACGGGCCCAGGTACTTCCCGGTCAGTCACCGAGCAGCTTAATTTTGACAACAAATTCGGAGGATCGTCTGGCAGCACGCCGACTTCTGGCACCTGCGACGAAGGAATCGTCAGGGACCTTGACGATTACCTTGAAGAAATGCAGCCACGTAAGAAAAAGGTAAATATGTACATGTGTGCTGTCTTGTTACGCGGGGCTTTAAATTTTTGACCGCGACCTTGGACTCTGAAATGCGGAACTCGTTTTCTCTTTTAACCATTTAATCACGTACTTTTAAATTACTTAAATATTTTTTACTTTTAGTGACGCGATATCTTTTAAACCAATTATCAAAAGTTCATTAAATATTTATGAAAATTATACTGGAAGATGTTATCTTTCTAATGAGACTCGTAATCATAATTTATTTAAAAATTACATATTTTTTAAATAAAGATTTTAATTTGCGATAACTGTTTTTTTAAATACAAACATTTTTAAAAATCGATATCTCGAAAGCTAATTATCGAAAGTTCGTCATACATTAATGAAAATTGTTCGCTCAAGTGTGAACTTCAATTTGAGTCTATTAATGGTAATTAGATTTGAATACTTTCGAAGTTATCAATTTTTTAAGTTTTGAGACCGGAATTTATTTTATGCCGCATTTAAAATTCGGTAACTTTGAAACTGTTGTTCGAAAGTCGATTCAATATTAATGAAATTTATAGCGGAAGGTCTAAACTTTAGTTTGAGACCGAAGAGAGCTCATAATATTGATTAGTTCAAAAGACATTAATTTTTAAAGTGAAAAAGTCGGATTTTTTTTGTCGAAATTTGAAGATATTGATCGATATCTTGAAAACTATCAATCGAAACTTGATCAATGATTAATAAAATTTGTAGCAGAAGTTCTTAGCTTTGATTTGAGACCAAACAGAGCTCATAATATCGATTAGTTCAAAAGATATTAATTTTTAAAGTGAAAAAATCTGATTTTTTTGTCGAAATTAGGAAATTCGATGATATTGATCGATATTTTGAAAACTATCAATCGAAACTTGATCAATGATGAATAAAATTTGTAGCAGAAGTTCTTAGCTTTGATTTGAGACCAAATCGAGCTCATAATATTGATTAGTTCAAAAGATATTAATTTTTAGAGTGAAAAAATCTGATTTTTTTTGTCGAAATTAGGAAATTTGATGATATTGATCGATATTTTGAAAACTATCAATCGAAACTTGATAAATGATGAATAAAATTTGTAGCAGAAGTTCTTAGCTTTGATTTGAGACCAAATCGAGCTCATAATATTGATTAGTTCAAAAGATATGAATTTTTAAAGTCAAAAAGTCGGATATTTTTTGTCGAAATTTGAAGATATTGATCGATATCTTGAAAACTATTAATCGAAACTTGATAAATGATTAATAAAATTTGTAGCAGAAGTTCTTAGCTTTGATTTGAGACCAACAAGAGCTCATAATATCGATTACATCAAAAGATATGAATTTTTAAAGTGAAAAAATCTGATTTTTTTGTCGAAATTAGGAAATTTGAAGATATTGATCGATATCTTGAAAACTATCAATCGAAACTTGATCAATGATTAATAAAATTTGTAGCAAAAGTTCTTAGCTTTGATTTGAGACCAACAAGAGCTCATAATATCGATTCCATCAAAAGATATGAATTTTTCGAGTTTCAAAGTTAAATTTTTCCCATAAAAAGTCGAAATTATTGATCCCTATCTATATAGATCGATATCTCGAAAACTATTGTTCGAAACTCGATAAAATATATCCAAGAATTTCAGTTTAAAATGAGCCCAATAAAAGCTCTTTATCTCAATTTCTTTAAAAGTTAAAAATTTTTCAACCCAAAATTCTACTGCTTAAAAAAACTGACCTAATTTACAAATTTTTCAGCGAGACTTCAAAAATCACTCAGATCGCAAGAGTCCCATATTGAAGACAAAGAGCTACGAGTTTGAAAAATCGGTAAGTTTATCTCTTCCGCAATTTCGCAGTTTATTTAATAAACAAAATAAAAAAAAACATAAATAAAACATACAATTTAGTATCCAGTGTGTGTTAGCACACACGCACACACACTCACACACACAAAATACATTATGCGGTAGATGCATTACATTGGCATACACGTGACGTCTTTTTTGCCAAAGAGGTTGAATAGAGCTCGTGGTGGTCGGCGGTGATGCAGTTTCTAGCTTACATATATATATATTAAATAGATATATATATATATACATAGATAAGAGATACTCATACAGTCTAAAACTCAGTGCAAGGTAAAGATGGTGGCGGTATCGCGGTATCGTAAGAGAGAGAAGGGGAACGTTAAGGTCACACTGGCCCTGACAACTGCACACTCTATACTCGTGAAAAATATAATAATAATAATAATAATAACAATAATAACAATAATAATAATAACTTGAGCGTTTACGTTTACGTTTTCTATAAAATTGTTTCCAGAAATTAGAAAGTATTGAGATCGCAATTGCGATTACGATTGTAATTGAGATTGAAATTAAAATAATTGTTATGGGGATAGGATTTGAATTTATTGTTTAGATACTGGGATTTGGATTTAGATTTAATTTGAAAGTCCTTGATATTCAACGTTTGTGTAGTATGAGATCAGAGGCCTTGAGTTAAAAGGTTAGATCATCATCAAGGCAAACGCGTACGCATTTTAATTGTCTTATCGGGAGGAGTTTAGTTGTGTCACATTAACAATTGAATTTTTTTATCGGAAATGGGTCGGGGACCTTATGTTGTATTGTGTTACGCACAAAGAACGAGGAATGGTCTTATCTATATTTGTTTTTAGATCTAAATCTCAGAAGAGACTTTTTATATTTAGGACTTTGGAAGTTTGTAACGGGGAAATTTATTTATGGGTGAAAAAAAAATTTTGTGAGCTTTGGAATGAGGTCACTGAAATCGTTTCATTTTTTTTCGTTAAAAGTTACTAATTTTGGAAATTTTATTAAGATTTATTTAGTCATCTACATAAACCGATATCTCGAAAACTAATGATCGAAATGCGAAAAAGTAGGAATGAAAATTGTAGAGAAAAATGTGAGCTTCGAAATGAGACCAAGAAGAGCTCGGAATTTTGATTAGTTTAGAAGTTATTCATTTTTTAAGTGGAAACGTCAGATTTGTTTCCGCCGAAATTAGGATATTCGAAGATATTGATCTATATGGATCGATATCTCGAAAACTAATGATCGCAATGCGAAAAAGTTGAAATGAAAATTGTAGAAAAAGGTGTGAGCTTCGAAATGAGACCAAGAAGAGCTCGGAATTTTAATTAGTTTAGGAGTTATTCATTTTTTAAATGGAAACGTCAGATTTTTTCCGCCGAAATTAGGATATTTGAAGATATTGATCTATATGGATCGATATCTCGAAAACTAATGATCGAAATGCGAAAAAGTAGGAATGAAAATTGTAGAGAAAAGGGTGAGCTTTGAAATGAGACCAAGAAGAGCTCGGAATTTTGATTAGTTTAGGAGTTATTAAATTTTTAATTGGAAACGTCAGATTTTTTCCGTCAAAATTAGGATTTTTGAAGATATTGATCTATATGGATCGATATCTCGAAAACTATTGATCGAAACTCAATCAACCCAAAATGAAATTTGTTCCTAAAGTTCTAAGCTTCAATTTGAGACTAATCCGAGCTCTTAATATTAATTAGTTTAAAAGTTACAAATTTTCAAAGATTTGAAGCCAAATTTTTCTCGGCAAAATTCAATTATTCCACACATTTGTCTATAGAGATCGATATCTCGAAAACTATAGATCGAAACTTGACCAACCATAAACGAAAACTGTAGAGAAATATTTAAGTTTCAATATTACAGTAATTAGATCTCTTAATTTAATTTAGTATAAAAGATAATAATTTTTTAAATCTGACAAATTTTTTAAGTGATTGAAATTTTGGAACAATGGCTCTGATTGTCGTTATCTTAGAAACTTATTCTTGGAAGTTGATAAAGTAACAATAGAAAGTGTAGTAGAAGGTTTGAACTTTGAAATATGACATGTCAGAACTGTAAATATTTATACAAATTTTTTGAGTCATGAATTTTAAAAGTCAAATTTTATAAATATTTGTCTTATCAAGGTCGTGTTTTTAATTTGATAGCTGCTTATCAACATTAAACTGATAAAAAATATAAACAGTACTCAAAAGTATACTCTTCACAAGGAGACCTAATTTTGTATCTTCATTTTCTTTCGTTTAAAAATTTTAAATTATTGAAGTTAAAGTCTGAATTTATCTAAAAAAATTTGTTCTATGTCATCTGTATCTCGAAACTTATCAATCAAAACTTGATAAACCACAAATGAAAATTGTTCCTTGAAATCTTTCCTCCAATTTAAGCCCAATCTTGTCTCTTAATCTCAATTTTTCTACAAGTTATGAATTTTCAAAGTTTAAAAGTCAAATTTTCCTCTGTCACTCCAAATATTTTTTTTATCTATATAAATCTATATCTCGAAAACTATTTCTTAGATAACACAGATTGTAGCCACATGTTCGATCTTTCAAATGAACCCAAACCCATCCCTTAATTCTTATTTTTTTTGAAGGTATTAATTTTTAAAGTTTAAAAATCAAAACTTTCCCGCCATTAAGTTATTCAAATGTCTGTCTATATAGATCGATATCTCGAAAACTATCGATCAAAACTCAATCAACCTGTGATGAAATTTGTTCGTAAAGATCTAAGCTTTACTTTGAGACCAAGCAGAGCTCGAAATTTGGACTTTTTGAAAAGTTATGAATTTTTAAAGATTAAAAGTCAAAGTTTTCTTGTAAAAAATTCAGTTATTCGATACTTATTTATATAGATCGATATCTCGAAAACTATCGATCAAAATTGAATTGTTCCAAACAAAAATTGTTGCTACAAATCTAAGCTTCAATTTGAGACCAATCAGAGCTTGAAAATTTGATTCTTTCAAAAGTTATCAATTTTTAAAGTTTAAAAATTCAAATTTTCCCCGCCAAAAATCCGAATATTTTATAATTATCTACATAGATCAATAACTCGAAAACTATTGATCGAAACTTGATGAACCAAAAATGAAAATTGTTCTCAAAGGTCTAAGCTTTAGTTTGAGCCCAATCCCGTCTCTTAATCTCAATTTTTCTGTAAGTTATAAATTTTTTACTTTCAAAAATGAAAATCTTCCCATGAAAATTCTATTGTTCAATGCCTATATCTCTATAAATCTATACCTCAAAGCCCCATACTAAATCATCTAGAAAAATCAAAGTCGTCGAATCTCAAAACCAACTGTCGTAGATCTAAAATATAATCGATGGAAATAAAATGAAGGTAAAAATGGGCCCGAACATTCCTTTCTCCAAAAGTTTATTATAAAAAATGCAGCGTACCGGTAGTGACAGCTATCATACGTAAACACCGTTACGCAAGTACAGTTTCGACATAAAACAGCAGCTAGGTGTAGGCTGCAGGTGACTTTCTCTCCACCATTTTATAATCTACAAGCAACAACTCAACACAACGAAACTAAACTCCCTCTAATCGAGTCGAGTCCTAGGAATCCTAGCAAACAACAATAATTTTACGATACCGTTCACCACGCTCTCTTTCTTTACATTAAACAATTAACAAAATAGCGGAATCGCTAAACAAAAGACCGTTGGGAATTAACGAGACACTTTTCCTCATAAGCTCGCTCTGTAAATTCAGTACAGTCCGTACCTAATGTCATTGAACCTGCAAGGCCCTAAACTCTACAGTCTACGCCATCTTGAATCTACTCGGGCCCTAAAAAATAATCATAGTCCCCAGCAAAATCTCTCTACCCAACAATTGAATTTTTTCTGTCTGCGTTAATTTCAACAAAGAAAATTCTGGGAGAATGCACAGAAAAAATTTTGTAAAAACAATATTTTCTCAAGTGATTAATCAATAAAAATCATTGCGTTGTTGATCATAAGAATGATTTTCTTTACATGAAAATTTAAATTCAAAATCAGAATTTTTCGCGCTGTAGTGAAATTTATTTGATTGCTCTTGAAATCTTGAAATTTTCCCACCGAAAATTTATTAGATTTAAAATTTCCAGTATCATAATTCGTAGAAGCAAGAAAATGTTTTTTTTTTCTCAGTCTGGACATTGGTCTTTGTTGGATTTATCCCCAAGTTCTTTGCACCCAGGAATCTAAACTGCGCAGTTTTAAAATCTTGTCAATGCCGTTTTTCAAATGGAAAATTTAAAATATCTAGCAGCTGTTAACTTTCTAATGATACAGATCCTGTATATTTCGCGGCTCGGAGGGAAAAGGAGGAAAGAGGGAAAGGGATTTGAAGGAGGAAAAGGTAAAAAAAAAATGACGGAATTGGTAATGTTGGGTTGTGAAGGTGCTGCGGGGTAAGCTGGTTTTGTAACGACGTAGATGCGTGCGATGGGTACGAGGAGGTAAACTAAACCCACTAGCTGGTCGTGCTGCTACAAGCTACAAGCTGTTGAGTACGAGTTGATATTGAGGCTTGATGGGGTTCTGGGCGCACAAAGAAGGTTCAACGACCGACCCTCACTGCACAACCGAGCCCCTTCTTGTCGACCAAACTATATGTCTTGTGTGTGTGTGTTTATGTGTGTGGTTTATGTACACGATACACGCAAGCGCACGGTTTGTTTTGATTCTCCGGACGTTGGCCCCGATGCCGGCCGGCGTGATGACTTTTATCTCTCTTTGCTTTTAGAGTCGATGGAAATGCTGGATTTTTAGGATTAAAACCTCTTGTGTAGTTTCTTTACTTTTTTTAGGGGAAGACGATTTTTGGGAATTCAATTCCAAGGAAGTGACGTTTCAAATTCTATTGTCTAAGTCTTTGTTCGGATACTTTTGGTATTTTTTAGGCTCACGGCTCGATATCTCGAAAACTAATGATTTTAAATGTAGAAAATAGCAGGGAAAATTGTAGGAAAAATTCTGAGGTTTAAAATGAGACCGGGAAGAGCTCGAAATTTTGATTCGTTTGGAAGTTATGGATTTTTTAAGTTTGGAAGTTTTAAAAAATTTTTTAAAAGTTATAAAGGAGTAGAATTAAAAATTTGATTTCTTGGAAACTATTGACCGGAAGTAAATTTAAAAGTGGAAAAATTTTTTCTTTAAGGTCGAAGCTTTGCAATGAAACCAACGAGAGCTCGAAATTTTGATTAATTTGAAAGATATGAATTTTGAAAATTGAAAAGTCGAATTTTTACCGTCAAAATCGAGGTATTTAAAGATATAAATCGATATTTCGAAAACTATCGATCGAAACTTAATCAACTATTAACAAAATTTGTTCTCACAAGTCTAAGTTTCAATTTGAGACTAATCCGAGCTCTTAATATTAATTAATTTGAAAGTTATGAATTTTAAAAGTTTAAAAATTAAACTTTTCCCGGCAAAATTCAATTATTCCACATATTTGTCTATAGACATCGATATCTCGAAAACTATCGATCGAAACTTGACCAACCACAAACGAAATTTGTTTGTAAAGGTCTAAACTTTAATTTGAGACTAATCAGAGCTCTTAATATTAATTAGTTTAAAAGTTATGAATTTTAAAAGTTTAAAAATCAAATTTTTCCCGGCAAAATTCAATTATTCCGGATATTTGTCTACAGAAATCGATATCTCGAAAACTGTTGATCGAAACTTGACCAACGACAAATGAAATTTGTTCGTAAAGGTCTAAGCTTTAATTTGAGACTAATTAGAGCTCTTAATATTAATTAGTTTGAAAGTTATGAATTTTAAAAGTTTAAAAATCAAATTTTTCCCGGCAAAATTCAATTATTCCGGATATTTGTCTATAGAAATCGATATCTCGAAATCTTTTGATCGAAACTCAATCAACCCAAAATGAAATTTGTTCCTAAAGCTCTAAGCTTCAAAATGAGACCAACCCGAGCTCTTAATATTAATTAGTTTAAAAGTAACAAATTTTAAAAGTTTAAAAAATAAAAAATCTACAAAATTTATCTAAACTCCAGGGAAATAATTTTATAAATTTTAAAAAATTAAACAGGAAACAGTATCAATGGTGTTCAAATGCACTTGGCCAGGATGCACCGAAATACGTACAACATGTCCCCAGATTGAGAAACACGTTCGTCAGTCACATCTTGGGTAAGTTTGTCACAAAATCAATAATATTGACAAAAACTCTGCCCTTATATTCTTTGTTCTTTGTTCCCTTTATATATGTATAATCTTTGATTATATTTTATTTCAGTCCGAAAAAGAATCCCGATGAGGACGAGGCCTTGTCAGATCACGAAGAAGAGTTTTATTACCAAGAAATAGCCGTTAATCACATGAGCTCACCGCCGACAATGTCTCACCGCGATATGGCGCGACCACCGCACGAAGATCCCGAGTATCAAAAACAATTACGTCTTGAAGTAAAACAACCAACAAGTCCAATTGTAAGTGTTCCAACATCCACATCCGTCGCTGGACAAATAACTGCCGTCAAAGAAAGATTTTTTAATTTTAGAATTTCCCCCATTCGTCCGCGATCACCCGTAAGTTACTAAATTCAAAGTAACTCCTGTTTAAATAATCGGATTATAATTTTTTAAAATTATAATTAAAGCTTTCAATCCTTCCATCCATCACGGATCTCTAAAAAAAAATTTTAACCACCCGCGGTCCCCGAAAAAAAATTTGAAAAAAAAGAAATTTTCTATTTTAGGCCAAAAATTAAATGAATTATTTTTAAAAAAAATTTTTTATAAAAAAAAGGTAAAGTAGACATCGCAAGCTTTAATTTAAAATTTTTTAGATTCAAATCCGATAATTGTAACCCAAGTTACAGCAGTTTGTTTATGAAAAAAAAACTTTGTTTGATTTCTAACCTAAAAAATATTTTTTCAGGCAACGCCAATAAAATCAATGAAACAATCACGGCAGCTTAATCATCACAACATAAACATCGTTGCCGCAGTAACAGCAACTCTCGGAAAAACTCCATTGTCTTCAATGCCACGTCGTGCTCGTGGCGATACTAAAAAGTGCCGAAAAGTTTACGGAATGGAAAATCGGGAGCAATGGTGCACTCAATGCAAATGGAAGAAAGCCTGCAATAGATTCATCGCAAATGCATGAGACAGGCCTTCGTCTCATCTTCGACGCTCGCGTAGATCATAATTATCACAATCATGATCATTATCATAAATTAGCTTATTTTATTTCGCTGAAAAGCATTTTTTTACAGTAAATTTATAACCAAACAAATATTTATTTGAGGTTATCGTACAAAGGATCGGATTGTTTTCTTGGCGGGAATTTTAAACAAACGGAATGAAGATTAAGAAACATAAAAAAAAATCTATAAAGACACCAATGTTTTAATACTGCCAGATTAATAATAATTAATAACAATAATAATAATATATTTCTAAAAAAAATGTGATCGCGACTTTTAAATAAAACAATCGCTTTTTATATATAAAAAAAAAAAAAAACGAAAAAAAAAACGCGCAATATCTGGTTTAAATTTGTTGCTTCGTCATTTGATTGTACAGAAAATTGTACAAATAAACGACTATAGAGTCTTTGATTAATATATATATAAAAAATATATTGTATATAAATATAAAAAATATATAGAAAAATTTTTAGGTTGCGTTAATGACAACGAAAGATATCGTATTATATATACATATAAAATATATACAGACATGATTTAATGCGTCACCGGATATTCGTTAGATCAATTTAGCTTTCCGCTTTGTTTTCTTGCTCGAGTTTTTTAATGGATAAGGTTTTGGGTTTATTGAGGAGACTGGGGGTTAGTTTACAAGTTAGAAAGTTTCTTTGTTCGGTTTCGAGGTTAGATCGCGGATTGTTCGGGAACTAGAGGCGCTGGGGAGGATTTCTAGCCGCCATTTTGTGTTCAGTGTTCAGATTGTTTCGAAAGTTGTTTTTATTTGTAGAAAAAAAAGGAAAGAGTTTTTAAGAATTTTAGTTTGAAGAAAATAAAAAATTTGTGAATTAGGAAAAATTCTATATCTCGAAAACTTTTGTTTGGAAGTGAAATGAACGTAAAGAAAAATTGTGGAAAAATTTCTGAGCTTCGATTTGAGCCCAAAAATGTCCCTAAATTTAAATCAGATCAAAAGTTATGAATTTTATTGATTCATTTCTAAAATGTTTTTAAAATCATCTGTATTGATCGATAACTCGAAAACTATTGATCGAATCTCGATCACCCATACGAGAAAATTGTTGCTACAAGTCTAAGCTTTAATTTGAGCCCAACTTCGGTCCTTACTGTCAATTCATTCAAAAGCTACAAATTTTTAAACTTTAAAATTCAAATTTTTCCCGCCAAAATCCTTTTCAATCTATTCTGACCAATATCTCAGCAACTATTGACCGGAAGTAAATTAACCAGAAACAAAAATTGTAGCTACAAGTATACTCTTCAATTAGAGCCCAAGCAAAAGTTTTAATTACAAAAAGTTTTCGAGTTATTAATTTTCAAAGATAGAAAAATTTAATCCAAAATCTCTCAAGTCTCCTCAATAAATAAAAAAAAAAAATAATAGAACAATTCATTGGCAAATACTATAATTAAAATACCGTCCATAAAAAAAAGAGAATAGTATTAAAACCAGTGGTACGTACAGGCATTTTTTATTAAGAAAACAAAGCGAGTAAGAAAGCAATTAATATAAAATTAGTTTAATTATAAAAATATAAGCGAATATCGCCTGCGTTCGAAAGCTAAATCATGTCTAGCGATCTCATATCTCTTTTTAAAATAATAATAATACTAATAATAATAGCAACAATTATCTTCGTACAACATATAATAAATATATTAAATAAATATATACAGTAATTAGTTTAATATATGGATACATTAACAATAATAATAATAATAATAGACAATGATAATAACCTTAGATAAATTAATTTTAAATATATAAGTAGCGGTACTTGCAATAATTGTTATTATTACTATTATTATTATTGTCAATTAGTTGAATTTTATTTTATAAAAATTATGAAAGAAAAAAAATCACAAGATTATTTTTTTTTAAATGTAATCGTTTTAAAATATTAGGACAATTGTTAAATACTTGGTAATTTGAGTTTACATGGCTAACTTATTTATTGCAAATATTATGAAAATAAATAGGGCTTGTGGGTACTCTTTCCAGAGGAAATTTAATTTCCTATTATTTTTGACTCTTTACTTTTTCTCCTCAGACCAATAGTTTACTAGATAAATATAATGGGTTCTAGTAAATATTATTTTTATTACTCCTATGGTAAAAATTCAGAGTAAATAGGGCTTGTGGGTACTCTTTCCAGAGGAAATTTAATTTCTGATAATTTTTGACTCTTAAGATTTTTTACTAGGACTCATAGTTTACGAGCTAAATGTAATGGGTATTGTAATTATTAACATTATCATTAAAAAAAAAAAAAATGGGAATAAGCTGGTCTTGTGGGTACTATTTCCAGAGAAAATTAAATTAAAAACAATTTTTGACTGATTAAATTTTTTCACAACATCGATAGTTTACGAGATAAAATATATGAGGCTTATAATATTATTTTTAATATCGCGGTACATATTATAAATAATATATTCAAAGTACTCAATGTCATATTTGCAATAAATTTATCTCGTTAAATTTTAGAAATAAAAATTTTTAAAGTAATTACCGTAATACCGAATTACAGTAATTACTTTAGTAATTGTTAAAAATAATTGAGGCTTGTGGGTACTCTTTCCACCGGAAATTGAATTATCTACAACTTTTGTCTCGATAAATTTTTCTCTAAACCCTCAAGTTTACGAAATATTTGCATGCGCTCTAAAAATAAGAATTTGCCAAAACTCAAATAATCACGTATTTTAGTATTTATTTAATTTAAAAGTAGATCTCATTATTCATTTATCACTAATTAAGTACTCTTAACATACATCCTATTAATTATTAATATATATAAACAAAAAAAAAAAAATATATAGAGATCGTATTTTTTTTTAGCGAATGAAATTTTTAATTAAAATCTATATCATTGTTATTATTTAATTACTATATATTTATCCGACATTATTATGATTATTTTTTTTTTTTTATTAATTTTATTTCCCACTAATTTTTTATCTAAACAATTAATAGAATAATTAACTAATGAGATTGTTACTATTAAAAATAATAATAAATATCATTAAACAATTATTAATTATTATTAATAAACAATTTTAAACAAAATTTATCTGTACTATTAAAAAAAAATAATAATTATTGAATTAATTAATCAATAAATGTTAAAACTATATTATTAATATTAAAACAAAAACTACCACATTATTAAAAATATATACATACATATATATATATAATATATATATTTTAACGAGCAATAATAATGTCTACGTACTATTTATCATTTTTTGTTATTTATTTACCCGAAACTTATTATTTATTTTTTAAAAATTTAAAATTCCAAGAAGAGTTTTCAAATTTATAACTTTTAAACGAATGAAGATTAAGGGTGCAAACCGAAATGCGCTGCGAGCAGCTGTAGCGTAGCACATTTTGTAATTAATTATTCTTTATACTTGCGCGGTAAATTTAAAAATTTGGAAAATCCAAAAATGCACGCCTCGAAAGCTCATGTTATGATTTTTTTTAAAAGTTAAATTTCGAATAAAATTGAATATCCCGCTCTTTTCCCATAGAAATTTCCATGGTAAATATACGGTAATAAAAGTAAAAAAAAAAATAAATAAGGAGAACATTCCTAATAAAAAATGGCGGCAGTGTGTGTTTGTTTACATGTAAGATTGCCGGTTTTAACCGTAATGATTTATTTTTAAAAAAACGAGAAGGCCTACAGTAGTGATTTTCGAAAGGAACCTTCTTTGCTTATTTCTGAAAATTTTGAAAAAAAAATTAAGTAGTTTCGTCAAGTCGTTCTCGAGATATCCGTACCACGCCGTTTTTTTTAACCACAGACTAATGGACGTCCACGATAAATTTTTTTTAATGAACTTTTTTTTATATTAATACATATTAGACAAATTAAAAAAAGTATCAGGATTATTTATTAGTGTTTCAGCTTTATATTGATGTGTTTTTCATAATGTGTAAGAGTAATAGAAAAAAAATATATGCACTTTAATGAGTGGAAATCGTGTGACCTTGACAGGTCGGTTATAAAGCACAACCTCTTCGCTTCGCTTCCGAGGCGTGCAATATTTGAAAAATAAATTATTAGAAATTGGGGGAAACTAAAAATCGTACGTCAAAATAAATTGGCGGCAGAATATGATAGAAAAATATTTAAAAAATAAAAAAAAAAAACACTTAAGTGTTTGAACAAACCTTGGTAGGAAATAATATGCAGAAGGGTGTCCTAATACACTTGGAGATTTAATTTAAATTGCTTCGTGTATTGCAGCTAAAAAAACGTCACTTAACTGCTATTTCCCACCAGACGATGCCAGATGATTTTGCTCAGGAACTAGGAAGTTATCAGCATCAGCAATCTGCAACACTTTACACTAGCACTGAACACTCAACACTTAACTACACCACAGACACTTTGCACAATTTAAATTTTTCAAACACTGCATATTTTAATTAAACAATTACTATGAGCAATAAATTTAATGGATTCCTGTTTCTATTTAAACGTAAAGACGGATCTTGACTATTACTGCCATTGTCGATGATACTGACTGCCGCTATTGGACCGTCAGTTGATACAAACCAATCGATTGTGCAATTGATTCGACCGCTCCCACTTTACCACAAATTTGAACGTTGAATACAGCAACGCAGTAGCGCCAACTTGGCGCGAAATTTCAAAACTGAAATTTATCAACTATAAAATTTATTTGTGTCAATAATTATATTAATTAGACTATAAAGTATACGCAAAATTTTACGATCCTGAAGTTAGCAGACAATTAAAAATTTTTTGATTTTTTTTGAACAATTGAATTTAAAGAAAAAAAAAACTAAAAATATGCACATGTAGAAAATTTGAAAGACTATAAGTGCAATTTTTTTAAATATTTTTTTTTTTATAATTTGTCACTTTTAAAAAAAATCCAAAAATTATTAGACGTCGGCTAACTTCAGTATCATGAAATTTTTTATTTTTATGAATTATTCTTATTACTTGCGCGGTAAATTTAAATATTTGAAAAATAACTTATTAAAAATAGGAGAAAAATTAAAAATCGTAAATATAAATGAAATGGGGGCAGAATATGATAGAAATATTTGAAATTTTGAAGAAAAAAAGCACGCGTGTTGAATTTTGTGAGGGGATACTTTTTATAAGAAATTTGAAATTACAGTAGTGAGTTCTCTTATTTTGAAAATTGTTAACTTTTGAACTAATTTAAATTAACGCACGTTTTTGGGCTTAAATTAAAGCTTATACTGAGAGTTACAATTTTTATTACTGTTTAATTCACTTCCGGTCAATAATTTTCGAGATATCAATCTATATAGATAGAAATTTATCAAAATTACTTTGCTGAATTTTTTTTTTTGACATAAATATTAATTACTTTAAAACTAATTAAAATTAACGCTCGTAATTAGTCTCAAATTGAAGCTCACACTTCAAGCTACAATTTCCATATATATTTAATTGACTTTCGATCACTAGCTCCCGAGATATCAACTCCTACAGATGAAAATTATTAAAAATTTCTTTTACGAATTTTAAATTTTCTACTTAAAAAAATTAATTACTCTTAAAATAATTACAATTAACACTCATAATTAGACTCATCCAATTTTTCAAACTCTCAGTTCTAATTTAACTTCCTAGTAATTAATTTTCTCCCATAAATTTAAAACTTTTCTCTATTTAACTTTTCCGTAAAAATTATTTTTAATAAATACTCATTAATTACTAAATTAATTACTTTAATATTAATTAATTACACTTAAATTTTTTAGTACTCTATAATAATTAATACTTACCCAGTAATTACTCTTATTACCCCCATAAAATCCATAAATTTTCCTTGAAATAGTGGCCGTATTTCTGGTCCCCATTTTTTGAATTTCAAATTTCCCGCGCTTTGGTTAAAATTAAAAATGTCTATATCTCGGGCTTGGCTTGCAGGCACACCGTCAAAAGTAAAAATTTCAGAAGTATACCAACTTCAGAAACTCACAGTTAGGAATGTAAAAAATAAAGATGGTTCATAATTCAGAATGACAAATTATCACCTTGTCAAAAACATCGAATCTCTAATCTTTATATCAACACATACTCAGAATTTACAATATTCATTCTTTCGTAATAAAGAATTAACAATATTTAGAATGACAATATTTCAGAAATCCAATACTTCCGAAACTTCGAACTACGAACGCCAATTCTTCAGAATTACATTTTATACGAATGACCATTTTAGTAAAATTTTCTAAGCTTTGCTGACAGTCGGTTTTACAGACTTTCCCTATGAATTTACCATTATCATGTGAGTGCTTTGGCGGATTGATTGGGTTTAAAAAATTTGTATGACTCGTTATGTAATAATTATATATGAATTTTACGAGTTTAATTTGTATGAAACGATTATATTGAATGTACTGAATTAAGATAGAAGTGCTATTTATGGCCAGTGTTTTATTTTTAGACCTTTAATATTTCATTTTAATTAATGGAGAAGTATAAAAAAAAAAAAATTCATTCTAATACAGTAAAAAAAATCGGTCTGTCAGTTGACCCTGCGGGCCAGCCCTCAACCATCAAAATCGGTTCATCCGTTCAAGAGTTATGAATATTTACATACATACATACGTACGTACGTACGTACGTACACACATACATACACTCGGACATCATCGTGAAATTAGTCAGAATAGCTTCTTAGGACCTCGAAACGTCGACATCTGATGGAAATTCAATTTTCGTAAATCGGACCGAAACCAATAACTTCCCGAGTTTTTGAAAATTTACAATTTTCTTAGCGGGAAGTTAAAAATTCCCTTTAAATGAATTAAAAAAAATTCATCATATCATTACGTACTTTGCGTATTATTTTATTAAAATTTTTGAAGTAACCAAAACTGGTACTAAAGTGGCCAAAAATGGTACTTCTATCCTATATGAATTATAAAATAAAATTCAAATAAGATATTGAAAATAATACACGGATCAATGTCCAATAGAATGAATCAATTATTCTTGAATTATAATTATTATTTAAAATATTGGACCTAATAAAACATAAACATATATGTTAATTATAAATTTATAAATAAAAAATGCATCTGGATTTGATTTAGGCTGTATTTTTATTCATCACACAAGCATTAATAATAATTAAGTTACAATAATAATAATCCGAAAATTCCCATAGAATCCAATCACATGCGACAAAAACGGCATTGAAACCAATACAGTCTATAGGATTCTATGCGGTTTTTGTCGCAGTTACGTGGATTCTACAAGAATTTTTGGACAGGGTATATACTGATATACATCAAGATTAGTTTCGATTAAAATTTAGTTTAGTTAAATTGATAATATTTAAAATCTATAAACTATTTTTAAACAGATGAGATTATATTGTTTATTAGTATGTGTTAAAAAAATTATGTCACTAATTTTACGATTTTATGTTGAAGCTTAAATAATTATAACTCAACTATTCTTTCTAAACATGAATAAGTCAATATTCACTAATTCTGAGTGCCAACCGAACCACTTTTTGAAATTAGTGGTTCGGTTTGCACTTGGCATTAGTAAATCTTCACTTATTTTCACTTATTCATGTTTAGAGAGTTATTAGAACTTAATTATTACTGGCCAAAAATAGCACTTCTATCTTAATTCAGTACATTCAATATAATCGTTTCATACAAATTAAACTCGTAAAATTCATATATAATTATTACATAACGAGTCATACAAATTTTTTAAACCCAATCAATCCGCCAAAGCACTCACATGATAATGGTAAATTCATAGGGAAAGTCTGTAAAACCGACTGTCAGCAAAGCTTAGAAAATTTTACTAAAATGGTCATTCGTATAAAATGTAATTCTGAAGAATTGGCGTTCGTAGTTCGAAGTTTCGGAAGTATTGGATTTCTGAAATATTGTCATTCTAAATATTGTTAATTCTTTATTACGAAAGAATGAATATTGTAAATTCTGAGTATGTGTTGATATAAAGATTAGAGATTCGATGTTTTTGACAAGGTGATAATTTGTCATTCTGAATTATGAACCATCTTTATTTTTTACATTCCTAACTGTGAGTTTCTGAAGTTGGTATACTTCTGAAATTTTTACTTTTGACGGTGTGCCTGCAAGCCTATATCTCGTACTTTATAACTCGAAATATCGATTTTTCGATACATATACAAGTACATAACCTTCAATTAAACTCAAATTGCGCCTTGTGCATTAAATAAATATAATAAATAAATAAAAAGTATAAGAGATTTTAAAAAATTTAGCGGTAAGTAAAATTTTAATTATTTATAAATAACAAATTAACGTAATTGAATTTTTGAATAATGTGAATTTTGAATGTGTTATTAGATATCAAAATGCTGGAAATAACTTGCAATGACCGTTTGGGAAAAAAAGTACGAGTTAAATGTAACCCAGACGACACAATTGGAGATTTAAAAAAATTAATTGCCGCTCAAACTGGAACTCACTGGGAGAAAATTGTTCTAAAAAAATGGTATACAATTTACAAGGACCACATAAAACTTCAAGACTACGAGATTCATGATGGAATGAACCTAGAATTATACTACCAGTAATTGAATTTATTTAATAAAGCTGCTGGTTGCTGGTGATCCAAATGTAAATAAATAAAAACATAATTATTATTTTTTTTCTAAAACATAAATTTATTTAATCAACAAAAATATATTACTTTACTTAATTATATAAATATTTTGATTGTTAACATCGATAATTTATAGATATATATTTAAGTGATAAATTAGTGAGGTCTTTTGAGTAAACCATCAGGATAATTAATTGGGCTTTCCGACTCCACGACAACTCTACCGGCACAGTCAGCTAATAGATCTCTTATGTGTTGTACTATCAAGTCTATCGCCACTGAAACATTTTTTATTTATTTTACTTTTTATATAATATCTAAGTATTTATGGTAATTATTAAAATAAGTTGGTCTTGTCGGTACTCTTTCCAGAGGAAATTCAATTCCCTACAATTTTTGACTCTTTACATTTCGTCGTAGAACTGATAGTTTACGAGATAAATGTAATGAACTATAATAATAATAATAATTATTATTATTATGGTAGATTTTAGGAATAAGTTAAGCTTGTGGGTACTCTTTCTAGAGGAAATTCAATTCCCTACAATTTTTGACTCTTTACATTTTGTCGTAGAACAGATAGTTTACGAGATAAATGTAAGGAGCAGTAATAAGTACTATTATTATTATTAGTTTGATGGATATTAGGAATAAGTTGGTCTTGTGGGTACTCTTTCCAGAGGAAATTCAATTCCCTACAATTTTTGACTCTTTACATTTCGTCGTAGAACTGATAGTTTACGAGATAAATGTAATGAACTATAATAATAATAATAATTATTATTATTATGGTAGATTTTAGGAATAAGTTAAGCTTGTGGGTACTCTTTCTAGAGGAAATTCAATTCCCTACAATTTTTGACTCTTTACATTTTGTCGTAGAACAGATAGTTTACGAGATAAATGTAAGGAGCAGTAATAAGTACTATTATTATTATTAGTTTGATGGATATTAGGAATAAGTTGGTCTTGTGGGTACTCTTTCCAGAGGAAATTCAATTCCCTACAATTTTTGACTCTTTACATTTTGTCGTAGAATTGATAGTTTACGAGATAAATGTAATGAACTATAATAATAATAATAATAATTATTATTATTATTATGGTAGATTTTAGGAATAAGTTAAGCTTGTGGGTACTCTTTCTAGAGGAAATTCAATTCCCTACAATTTTTGACTCTTTACATTTTGTCGTGAAATTGATAGTTTACGAGATAAATGTAAGGAGCAGTAATATTATTATTATTAGTTTGATGGATATTAGGAATAAGTTGGTCTTGTGGGTACTCTTTCCAGAGGAAATTCAATTCCCTACAATTTTGAACTCTTTACATTTTGTCGTAGAACTGACAGTTTACGAGATAGATGTAATGAGCAATAATAATTACTATTATTATTAGTTTGGTGGATTTTGGAAATAAGTTGGGCTTGTGGGTACTCTTTCCAGAGGAAATTTAATTCCCTACAATTTTTAATTCTTATAATTTTACGATAAAACTTATAGTTTACAAAATAAATATACTGAGTACTAATTAAAATGATTATTGCATACATGGATAAAAAATTGGGAATAAATAGGTCATGTGGGTACTCTATCTTAATGAAATTAGATTCCCTACAATTTTACTCCTCATAAATTTTGTCCTAAGACCAATAGTTTTCCATAAATCATCACCTTCTCCCAAATAGCGAATTTAAAAATAAATTAAATAACGCCCAATAAAGGCTAGGGGAGTAAATGTAACGTACAATAATATTTTTGATACGTTTTATTACTGTGAACAGTACATAATTATAAATGTTACTACCAGTAATAATAAATAATTAATAATTAATATTATTATTAAAAATTACAAATATTGTAAAGTAAATTTAAATGATGGATGCGATGAAATGACATGCCGTTTCTGTTTAAATTTATGATATATAAAATAATAATAAAATAAATCATCTGCTGAGGGTGTCTGATGATGTAGAAATGCGCCTACGATGAAGGTATGGATGCTGCCCGGGCACTGGTGCCATTTCAGCTCCATTCATTTTTTTTGAATGCAAAATGTCCCAGATGTGGTGCACGATAAGGTCTATCGCCACTGTAATAAATACAATTATTTTTTTTTTCTTTTTTTTAATAATAATTTTTTTTTTTCTTCAAAAAAAATCCACCGGACAGCACCCATTTTTATCTCAATGAAATTATTAATAAAAAAAGAAATATTGATTAATAAAATTAATGTATTTAATTACCTGTATTGTCAGCACCGCGAGGTATAATAACGTCAGCAAATTTTTTAGTCGGCAGACAAAACTCTTCGAAGGCTGGTTTTACAAAATTCATGTACTGGTTCAGCACATACTCGAGGTCACGGCCACGTTCATTAATATCCCGAGGAACTGTTTATTAATTAATTAGTTAGTAATTCATTTAATTGATTAATTGTAAAAAAAAATTCTTACCGCGACGTGCAAGTCTTGTATCTGAGTCTGTGTCAACAAAAAGCTTCATGTGAAAAAGATCACGGATTTTGGGAAAGTAGAACACGAGAATTCCTTCGAATAAAACGACGTCTGCGGGATAAATTGTTGTTGTCTGGTCTCTCAATCTAAAAATAGTATTAAATGGATAAGTTACTTTTATTTTAGACAAAAAGACCTTTTAAATGAGTACCCACATGACATACTTTTGAAACTAGAGATTAATGATGAATTAATTAATTAATCAATTTAATTACTTTTTGTCATTATTTTAAGTATGCGTTGTTGGTACTCGTTTGAAAGGGAATTTTACAAGCTTTTCAATGCTGATATATTTTTTATAAAAAAAAAATCGTGGTTATATATAACTTGTAGTAACCACAATTTTTTTTTTTAAATTTATATGAACGAGACAACGAAAAAAATTTCCTCTCAAACGAGTACCCACATGACATACTTTTGAAACTAGTGATTAATGATGAATTAATTAATTAATTAATTTAATTACTTTTTGTTATTATTTTAAGTATGCGTTGTTGGTACTCGTTTGAAAGGGAATTTTACAAGCTTTTCAATGCTGATATATTTTTTATAAAAAAAAAATCGTGGTTATATATAACTTGTAGTAACCACAATTTTTTTTTTTTAATTTATATGAACGAGACAACGAAAAAAATTTCCTCTCAAACGAGTACCCACATGACATACTTTTGAAACTAGTGATTAATGATGAATTAATTAATTAATTAATTTAATTACTTTTTGTTATTATTTTAAGTATGCGTTGTTGGTACTCGTTTGAAAGGGAATTTTACAAGCTTTTCAATGCTGATATAAATTTTATGAAAAAAAAATTGTGGTTATATATATAACTTGTAGTAACCACAATTTTTTTTTTTAAATTTATATGAACGAGACAACTAAAAAAATTTCCTCTCAAACGAGTACCCACATGACATACTTCAAAATAATATATATTATTATTGATTATATGTTTCTTGATATATATAAATATATATGTGGACGAAGTAATCAAAAGTATGCGATGTTGGTACTCGTTTAAGAGGAAATTTCGTCAGCTTTCTAGTGAAATAATCAGTTTTTTAAAAAAATCAACTTTTAAAAAAAAAAAATAATAACTCACAAGCTATTGGTCCGATAATCATAAGTAGCAACTTCGCACTTGACTCCAGCAAGAATATCTTGGAGAGTCGAGAGAATGAGATCGTTGTCAAAAGCATCGGGATGATCAAAGTTGAATTGTCCTTTCTCGGCCCTTATTTTTTCAGCAGGAGTAAGGTCACGATAAAATGAATCCTGGGAAATACAAACGACCTGCCGCTCCGTGTGATCCATGTCCACTTGGCCCAACTTCTCCATTATTCTCTTGCAGACCGTCGACTTGCCGCTAGCGGTTCCACCAGAGACTCCGATAAGAAACGGAGTCTTACCTTCAACTCCATTGAACCGATTGTTGAAACCGTATGACATTTTACGTGTCATCGGACCCAAATCAATTATTGGTACATCAGCCATTTTTTAAATTACACTTATTTTTATATATTTAATGTGAGCACTTGAGGACACGTTCTTTCTGCTTCACTGAATAACCTCAACCTCCGCAACCTTTTTTTATTTACCCCAGGTATTGCTTTTCAATGGCAGCACTAGTGGGTGCAGTATTTAGGAACTCTGTGTCGGTCAACACGCATGCGCGATGAGATGCGCGCGTCTAATGTAAAAGGCGTTAGCGCGGAAATTTAAAAGGCATACTTGAGTGGATGTTTATTACATAGATCCCGACAACGCAGATTCACTTTCTTACTTCCGACGAATTCTACACAAGACCTAAAGAAAGTCCATAGAAAATGCCTAGATGTCGATAAAAAATTTAAAAAAAATCTGTCTATCGGTTGACTTTGTGGGCCAGCCCCAAAACTTCCCATTGTTTTAGAGCTCAAGAAGCTTGAAAATACTATTGAGTGCAATTTTTTAACTTCCCGCTAAGAAAATCGACGATTTTCGAAAAATTGGGAAGTTATTGTTTTCACCCCGATTTGCGAAAATCGAATTTTCATCAGATGTCGACGTTTTGAGGTCCTAGGAAGCTATTCTGACTATTTTTAGAATGATGTCCGAGTGCGTGTGTGTGTAAATACACAAATTACAGATATTTATTATGGTGCACAGAAAAAAAAAATTCTCGACTGAAGGTAAATATTCTTGATTCAAGAAAATTTTTTTGGAGACCTAAATTTTTTCAGATAAAGTAGAAATCTTCTCCGTCCAAGATGAATTTTTTTTAACCAAGACAAATTCTCTTGGTTCAAGAAAATCTTGACTTGGTTCCCGAACACGTTTGTCTTCAAAAATATTTTCTTGACTCAAGATAACTTTTTTTTCTGTGTGGTAATTATTTTTATTCAGATGATAACCATTACAATATTAATAATTATTATCATATCTGAAATAAAAAAAAGTAAAAAGTAGACTTAGCCACGAAACGGGTTATCGTCGATAAAAAAGTCGATGATTAAAGGACTCTTCGGTCATGCCACATGTCAAACGTTTAAAATAATTTTCTCTGCAATTATAGAAAGCACAACATTTTTCACCATTCATAGTACACTGCAATTACGATGATACATTGAATATATTTGTGTGTGTATTTATATTTATTAATCTATTGGTTCAGTTTATTTTTATATATTTACACTATCTCCATGTTTTACGCAAGCAAAAGAGCCAATCGCCAACAATGTGACCAAAAATACAACAACAGCTAATTTGGTCATGGTTATGGAATTCATTTTTTTAACAATAAGTTGGTCTGTAAAAAAAATATATTTATTCGATTACTCTGGTAGACCATAATCACCGCAATGTCCGGTAATGTCTCGGTGATGATATAAATTTACAGGGATGTCAAGTATATATTATAGTTGTAAGTTTATCGTACAGTTTTTTTTTTTTAATGTACGCTATTAATGCGGTAATTTTACCGTGGCAGGTCGAACTACCGTGAAGACGCGATTAATTATACACGGAAAGAAAATTATGGGAAGTTTTGCTATGCATTATGGGAATGGTTAAAATAATGGTATGGGAATAGTACCTATACTACTATAGGGATGGTTCCCATATATTATGGGAACCATTCCCATAATAGTATGAGAATAGTTCCCATACCATTCCCATATCATTATGGTAACATTCCCATAATGGTATAGGAATCATTCCCATACTATTATGGGAATGGTTCCTATAATAGTATGGGAACTATTCCCATAAAATTATGGGAATGATTCCCATAATGCAATTGGAATGGTTCGTATACCATTATGGGAATAATTCCCATAATATTATGGTAACATTCCCATAATGGTATAGGAATCATTCCCATACTATTATGGGAATGGTTCCTATAATAGTATGGGAACTATTCCCATAATATTATGGTAACATTCCCATAATGGTATAGGAATCATTCCCATACTATTATGGGAATGGTTCCCATATTGGTATAGGAACTATTCCTATAATATTATGGGAACTATTCCCATAATGTTATGGGAACCATCCCTATAATATCATAAAATTTTTTTTTTGCACAATAGTGTAGAAATTTCCCAAAATTTGAATTTTCTTGAATGTTTTGTGCTGACAAAAAATTCTTGTTAAAAATTTTAATGTTTTTTTGCCAAATACAATTTTTTTTTTCAATGTTTGAATTTTTGTTTTTATGTTTAATAATATTTCTGTGTATTGTAGAAGTGATTACCACACTTTTTTAATATAATTTTTTCATGATAATATGGGAACCATTCCCATAATATTATAGGAATGGTTCCTATAATAGTATGGGAACTATTCCCATAATATTATGGGAATGATTCCCATAATGGTATACGAACCATTCCAATTGCATTATGGGAATCATTCCCATAATATTATGGGAATAGTTCCCATACTATAATAGGAACCATTCCTATAATATTATGGGAATGGTTCCTATAATATTATAGAAAGTATTCCTATAAATTATAGGAACCATTCCCATAAATAATAGGAATGATTCCCATAATATTATAGAAAGTATTCCTATAAATTATAGGAACCATTCCTATAATTATAGGAATCATTTCTATAGTGTTATGGGTATCATTCCCATAATTATAGGAACTATTCCTATAATTATGGGAAACATTCCTATAATTATAGGAACCGCTCCCATAATTTATGGTCGTAATTCCTATGATGGTATAGGAAAAAATTTCACAAAATTATGGGAACCGCTGCCATAATTTTCTTTCCGTGTAGTTAATTAACGGAGCTTTACTGAATCACTGTAAAAATGCGATATATGAAATGACTTGTAGTTGAAACGATATGCAAGTTGTTCAGGCAGAGTGTTTGACCAAATACTTGAAGCAAAAGATATAAAATTTTGTTCAAGATCGAATAATAATTTAAATTGTTTTATGTAGAATTGTAATAGATTTGAAAAAGTATCTTGACATTCTCAGTCATAATATCCTACCATTTTAATTCAAGACAAAAATATCGTAAACAAAAAAAATCCATGACAAATTTTGATGTTTCATCAGGATTTTTTAAAATAATTATCAACAACAATTTGTTACGCGCAGCCTATATACATTAAACGCTATGGGAGAACAATTATTATTTTTAATTTCACTATACATCTCAGTAAGTAATTAAAATAGACGAAAAGTGATTTAAACATTAATTACGTATTTTGCTACGAGCTATTCGATTTTACAAATACTTTAGTGCTAACCATAATAGTTTTGCTGTAAATTAAGTTTAAACAATTACATTATTCATCAAATCACTATTTGGCAATGAATAGTCACTTATTGCCAGTCAAAAGTGTACCACTATTTGAATCAGTGATATACTTTTCACTATTTCAAATTTCAGAAAGTGGACCATCGTAAGACTGTATAAATATCTAAATCAGATTCCTCGCATCAAATTACGTAGGAAAATTTCACCGACTTTACTTTGCATACAGCCATATCTATGGTGCCGAAAGAACTAAATCGAATAATATCAAAATAAATGAATACCTTAAGAACTAACGAATATATAATGAGAAAATTCACGGATAATTCGAAAGTTTACGAGTTACTTGAAAACTATTACTAATGATTCGAAAATTAACTAATACTTAAAGCTGATAAATAATTCAGAACCGTGAATAAAATCGTACTTCTTAAAGACTTTTACTTACAGGTTTTGTTGTTCAGGTGCTGACTCTGGTGTATATATAAAAATTGTATTTAAGGCTTATAATATAGAGGACATTTATTTACTTGAAAAAACATATATTTACAACGATATCTAAAAAATAATTATATATAATTACTAGTCGGTTGCATTTACCTACATATACGTTCAAACAAAGTATTATTATGTATACGAAATAATAATAATGTTTGTTGAAAACTTTTCGTTTACTTGTGATAAAAAATATCACTAACACATCTTAAAATTTTTTTCTGACTGTGGAACGAATAATATAATTGATAATTATATCTGATACTCTTACTTGATGAGTATTAAATAAAAAAAAAAAAATAACGAAATTATATATTTTGTTTTTTCTCCCAAAGATGAATTTAAGAAATATTTAATTCAATAATTTATAAATTAATGAATATAAAAATTTATTTAAAATCGTTTGTACAAACCCTGATTAAGAAATCTAATTTAAAATTATTTAAAAAATTTAAATTATTTCATATTGTATCATATCTAGGGGTGTGCGAATCTTATTCGAATCGAATCGAGTCGAATAGTTAGATTCGATTCGATATTCGAGTCGAATATCGAATAGTTCGAAATATTCGAATAGTTCGAAAGATTTGAATAGTTTCGAAACTTTACCGAATCTTCGGTAAATAGGGAAGCCTGGGGCACGAATGCCTCCCTCATGCGGAGTAAACGGGACCACTCGAAAAAAATTTTTTTTTCGTTTTCCGTCAAGTTAATTGTTTTTTTAGTGGTTCATTTTACCCCCAATATCACATATTGGCCTAAAATATGATAAAAACATTATAGAGGTCATAACTTGACGGAAAATAAAAGAAAATTTTTTACCTAATTTTTGAGGGGGGCATTCGAGTCCCAGGCTCCCTATTTACCGAAGATTCGGTAAAGTTTCGAAACTATTCAAATCTTTCGAACTATTCGAATATTTCGAACTATTTGAACCTCTCGAACTATTCGAACCTTTCGAACTATTCGAACATTTCGAATCTTCGAGGCGAATCTCGAATCGAATTGTTCGATTTGATCCATACTTTCTTCGGAAAGTATGGATTTATATAAGAAACCAAGGGAATTTGAATTCCCATATGGAAAATACACATAGGAAATTGTGGGCACCCGGATTCCCATACAGGAACTTTATATGAATTTCTTTGTGGGACTTACAAGGGAACCCATTATACTTGAAAACACCCGATATCCAAACAATAAACTACTGACCTAATGCATTGAATTGCTCGAATTATATTTTTCGATAAGGTCTATACTTTGTAATAAAAAATTATCGAACATTTTGTCCGAGTTTTTGTAACACGAATAATATTTTTTATGTTTATGTTGAATAATAAATATTATTTCAAAGAAAAATAAAAAAATAAGCAGTATTTAATGCTACTAAAGACCGGACCGAAAACAATATAAAATGTATAATATAAATAAATGAATTACAGATATTTATGATGGGAATTATTTTTATTCAGATAATAATGATCATTACAGTATTAATAATTGTTACTATTATATCTGAAATAAAAAAATTAAAATGTGGACTCAGCCATAGACGTCACCACCTTACTTATAAGAGTTATAAGTAACTAGTTTATATACATATCCGGGGTTACGCCGCATGTTAAATGATTAAATAGTATATTGTACAACTAGTGCGGTAAGTTGTCGATTGCCCACGAGAGCGAAGTTGAGCGCACGAACGAAGTGAGTGCGCTCATTCGCTCGAGTGGGTAATCGACAACACCGCACGAATTGAACACAGTTTTTTTTATCATTAATGCAATATAAGTACTATCTTAGTGCTCGCTGTTTTATTCTCCAAGTAGCTTTTTGCTGATTCAACTGTTGCCGCGACATTTTTGTGGGTTAAACGATAATCTGCATGCGACAAGAAGTAAATTTGAGTGCGACAAGTTTACTTGTCGCACTCAAATTTACTTGTCGCACGCAGATAATCGTTTAACGCACACAAATGTCGCGGAAACAGTTGAATGGGCAAACAGCTATTTGGCGAACAAAAGAGCGTGCGCCAAGATAGCACTTATATTGCATTAATGATAAAAATCATTTTTTCTACATCCATAGGGAGAGCAACATTTTTCACCACCCATAGTACACTGGAATTACAATCATACATTAAAAATATTTGTTTTTGTATTTCAATTTATTGAATTATTGGCTAAGTTTATTTATATTTACGTCATTTCCATGTTGTACGCAAGCAAAAGAGCCAATCGCCAACAGTGTGACCAAAAATACAACAATAGTTAACTTGGACATGGTTATGGAATTCATTTTTTAAATAATAAGTTGGTCTGTGAAAAAAAATAAATTTATTCGATTACTCTGGTAGATCCAAATCACCGCAAAAAATATTGTCATATATCAATTAAAATTAAATCCTCATTACTTAAGGAATAGTTCAAAGGTTTCGCTATTAATTTAAAATAATTATAATCATAAGTTAAATAAAAACTTTAATCGAACTGAATATTATAATTCCAATCGAACAATACCGATATTAACGAATACCTTGAAAACTAACGAATATATAATGAGAAAATTTACGAATCGAAAGTTTTCGATTTACTTGAAAACTTAAAAATAATTTGAAAATGAACTAATATTTTAAAAACTGATGAATAATTTAAATATTTTAATAAAAAAATATTAAATCCTACTTTTTATGGATTTTTACTTACAGATTTTGTGGAGTTCAGAAACTGCCTTTGGTGAAGATATTAAAATTATATTCCGAGGCTTACAATGTATAGGTCATTTATATACTTAAAAACACATGACTAGTAGGGATATCTAAACAATTATATATGAGTTATAGTCGAACGCAATTGATTTATTGAGGGAAAATTATCTGAAATAATAATAACGTTTTTCGATAGTGCTTCGCTTACTTGCGATAAAAAATATTGCAAACAAATATGAATTGTATAAAAATATATGTTACTTATATGAAATATATATTTCGACATATTATTTTTTTGCGCCAAAATATATTTAAGCTATATACAAAAATATATATATTTTGATGTAATATGATTTATTGGTCACAGAGATTAACTAAAGTCAGTTCATTAAATAACAATAAATTCTTAAAATGAACTAACAAGTGTTCCTCATAATAGGGGAGACCGGGGCAAGACGGCCCACCTGGGGCAAGAAGGCCCACCTCAAAAATTAACCAAAAATTTTTTTTTCTTGTTTTCTTTTGATTATCACAAATTTAGATTATTTACTCATTTTTAGCCCGATAAGTGAAACTTAGGGCAAAATGAACCACTCAAAAATTCTAAAAGAAAATGTATTTCATAGTATTATAACCTAGTCATGATTAATTTAATAGAAATATCATTTTTTGGTTTATTATATGGATTTGGATCAAAATAGAGCATTTGAAAAAGTTAAAAAAACCAATAATCAATTTTTTATTCAATAGAAAAATAATTATTAATCAATTGTTATTTTTTATTAAATAACTTTTAATTTGTTCATATAATTGGTTATAGAACCCAACAAAACAATTATAATAGCATTATGAATAATATATTTATAGAATTAACAACATTAACTATTAAAATGTAACAATAATACTTTTTGAGGTATTAAATTTAATTTAAGTGTATTATAGATTAATCCTCACGATATTCACAAATGTACATATCGGAAAAATATTCGTCAACTCCTGCACAGGAATCATGAGCCACAGTTGTTAAAGAGAAAAATATAAACATTTGTTACGCGGGAAATTCTTTTACAATTAAAAAAAAAAAATTTTTTTTTTCATTTTTTTTCGGAGGGGGCTGTCTTGCCCCAAAAAAAAAAATTTATTTTCAGGAGCTTCACCAAAATTTTGGTGAATTGAGTTCAAGTTGGACAAGAGTAAATCGACTTGATAGTTAAAAGCCACAAATAATAATAACCGGCTTAGGTGGGCCGTCTTACCCCGGTCTCCCCTACCGAATCTTCGTTACCGAACGAAATTAGCAGTATGAACCATATTTTGAAATTTTATTTTTCCGATTGTACGGAGCAATGGAGTTAAAGATTCTCGGAATTTTTGATGTCTTGTCAACCGAATTTGAAACAAGAAATTGAGTTGACAAAAATATGATCATGCAGTACTGTAATTTTTATTGCAATTATTGGGTTTATGGAATTTTTCTAGGTTTCGAGGCTGCTGTTGAGGATCCTACTCAATTTGATTCCCGACATATTTTTTTTACCAAGTAATTAAGAAAAAGTTTAAAATTCGACTTAAGGACCTTTTTTGTAGAGAATTGAATTTCTTAAAAAATTATCATTTACATTTTTTTTGTAGGTTTTGTTATTGAGAGAAAAAACGAGAATCCTATGAAAAAATTCAGTTTAGCGGTCCGTACTACCCCACCTGTATGAGTTACGACTTCGCGACCCTGGGCGCTTTTGTAGAGCACCTAATTCTGAGAAAATTGCAACTTTGAGCGAAATGATATCATAAAATTCCGCGGAGTTATAGAAGTTTAAAAAAATAAAAACCCAAGTTTACGTGTATTTTAAATGGGAAATCTTCACACGCTGTGGTCGAGTACTTAGTATTAATATTAAGGGCTCAAACTCTCAGGGAATTTTTTTGGGGGTATTTCCAACAAAATTTCGGGATGGGAGCGAAAAAAAAAGCACCCTCATGCGCATGTTCTTAAACTCATTTTTCTTAATTATTTAAACAATTTTCATCATCATCTCAAGTACATTAAGTAGATTTATTCTCTTATGAATGGATTACTGGGATTGGTAAGAAAGGAAAAAAAATGCGAACAAGCTTCTTGGACAAGGGACAAGGTTTTATTTATTACTTGGGCAGATTTCCTCATTCAATTTTTTTATAAATCTCAGGTGTGATTTTTATTTACTTCATAATTCCAACTCCTCCTCGATTTACCGCAACCGCTGTCGTTTTGATAAAAATTCAGGAATCGTTTTAAAAAACTACCTCGAAATAATTGCAAAGGAATTTATAAATATTGTTATTATTATCATTATTTTTTAAGGAGTCATTTTCAAAGTTGCACAATTGAGCATTTTCTTCCAGCATTGTACTGAGTCGGGTGCAGAACAGTAACCAATTGGGTTTCAATCTTTCCGTGTATGCGCTTTCGCGCTTGAGGTGTGTTATATATAATATAAATAAATGAATGACAGATATTTATGATGGAAATTATTTTTATTCAGATAATGATAATGATCATTACAGTATTAATAATTATTATTATTATTTCTGAAATAAAAAAGTAGACTCAGCCACCCTGATTAAAAACTTCGATTGAAAGTCTATCGGATTTCAATCGGAACCAATCGGAATTCAGCGGTTTCAATCGGAGTTTGGAGCTATGACAGACAAGAAAGAGCTTCCATCCATTATACCGGGAAAAGAATCCGCGGTCATGCCGCATGACAAATATTGAAAATTTTTATTTTTTCTGCAAAAATAGGGAGAACAACATTGTTCACCATCCATAGTACACTGCAATTACATGACATTAAATATATTTATAATTGTTAAATTATTGGATAAGTTTATTGTTATATAATTACTTCTTTCCCATGTTCAATGCACGCAAACGAGCCAATCGCCAACAATGTAACCAAAAATACAACAACAGTTAACTTGGACATAGTTATAGAATTCATTTTTTTAACAATAAGTTGGTCTGTAAAAAAGAATATATTACATATACCATTTCGCGTGCCAAATGCCAAAAGGGCGTATTACAGCTGTTAGATATTATATAACTTTTATAGGGGAGGGTGGGGCAGAGCGGCCCCCCTAAGCCAATTATTATTTTTTGTGGCTTTCAACCATAAGATCACTTTGCTTTTGTCCTATTTCGAACAAATTTATGGACATTTTGCCAAAATTCTGAAAAAAAAAATTTTTTTTTTGTGGGGCAGAGCGGCCCCCCTCCAAAAAGTGATAAAAAAATTTTTTTTTTCGTTTTTTTTTTTTTTAATTGTTTTCATCATTAAGAATGTATTTCTTTCTCTTGACAACTATTTTTGGTTTTATATTACTCGAAAAAAATTTTTTAAAGTGTAATAAATCGTTCACTCTCGATTACCTTAATTACTAATTGTTATTTAATAAAAAAAAAAATTAATTCTATAGTTTTACTTTATTTCAAAAATTTATCAACTAAAAAAAAAATTTAATTTTTATAAATTTTTAGCGACCAAATTTGCCTCTTACATAGAGAAACGGCCAAAAAATATGAAAAAATAATTTTTTCGGAATTTTCGGCTGGTCCATTTTGCCCCAGGTGTTATGCGTAGGGCTAGAAATGTGGAATTATAATAATATTTTTTTAATTTGACGATAAAAATATGAAAAAATCACTTTTTCAAAATTTTGGGCTTGTCCATTTGGCCCCAAATGTCATGCGTAGGGGTAAAAATGCGCAAACATATCGGATTTATAGTAATTAGTCGAAAAAAAAAAATTTTTTTTTTTGATCAAAATTTCAGGGGGGCCACTCTGCCCCACCCTCCCCTACGTCCTTTTGGCATTTGGCACGCGAAATACCTTAAAAACTAACGAATAAATAAAACATTTAGGAATAATTCGAAAATAACTAATATTTTTAAAACTGATGAATAATTTAAATATTTTATTTAAAAAATATTAAACTCTACTTCTTATGGATTTTTACTTACATGTTTTGTTGAGTTCAGAAGTTGCCTTCGGTCAAAATATTAAAGTTATATTCCAAGGCTTAAAATACAGTGTATTTATTTACTTAAAAACTTATATTTACAAGTGGTATCTAAAAAGCAATTATAGATAATTACTAGGCGATAGCATTTAATTACATTGTAAAAAATGACCGGGGTAAGTCCAAGCGGTGTAGGTCTTAAAATTTGCGGTGTTAAATTTCAACACCGAAAGCGGTGTGAAAATGACGCCACCGCCGGTGTAAATATTCTTTACCGGTGTTAAATAAAATTCTCCGGTGTTAAAATATTTTACTTTGGGAATCTTTTTACTCACTCGATCACTATATACAGTTACACAGTGTGCGCACGTGTCTATGTGCGCATGTATGTGAATACGCGTGAGTGTCGCTGGTATTTTTAAGTGTGTGTGCGCTCGTGAGCTTGAGTGTGTGCGTGTGTGTGTGTGTGTGAAGACATTCTTTGCATTTCATAAGCTTTTCAAAGTTAATACTTTGAGCGAACGCTCAGTTTAACACCGCGGAATTACGCCTCCTACACCGGAGTAATTTAATTTTAACACCACGCAGAGTTAAAATTTGTCCATAATTTAAATACCGCTCTTTTTATAGTGTACATATTTAAAAAAAACGTTATTGTTATCTAAAATTACATTTTTCGATAACGTTTTGTTGTGATAAAAAATTATTTATCATTTTGTCCCAGTGTTTGTAAAAAAAAAAAATATACTTCTTAAAATAACTTATGTGCATTAGTTGAAATAAACATTTACTCGTAAGTGCAAAATATTTTTACTTCCGTTACTTTCAGCTAAAAAATTAAAAAATATCTATTTAGTTTCCAAAATTTAATAATTTAAAAATCCGCGAATTTTCTACTGAGCCCGCGAAAATTCAAAATTAATTTTCTTTATTAAATAAAATAAAAATTCAAATTTAAAAAAACCCGCGAATTTCTGACTTAAACCACAAAATTTAAAAATCGAATCAATTAATTTTTTGTATTAAATAAAAAATTATAAATTCAAATTTTAAAAAAATTCGCAAATTTTCGGTTTATTAAATCCGCCGACAAATGGCCGCCGGCGCTAGTGTTTTAAAAAAAAAATTGACTCGACGTCTGAATTATTTTTCAATAATTAATAAAAAATAAAGTTATTAATAAGTAAATAAATAAATAATTTAAATAATTAATCGTTAAATTAAAAATGTGAAGAATAAAAACGTAATAATATTAATAAAATATAAACAAATATAAAATTAATATAATCTGACATAAAAAATAGCTGATCGATTTGACAGAAATAAAATAATGATGGTTGCGCTCTTATCAAGGTGATTTATGAGTAAGTATTGATAATATAAACAATAAATAGTGATAAATAGTAATAATAATAATTATTATTACTGTATTTAACATCGGTAATAATGAAAATGTACTTAGACTTCATCATGCTGGATTTATGTTATCTCCAGGCTCAGTTATGGAGGATAGCTTGAGCGTTAAGTCACTGGAATCGGTAGCAACGAGCGACGAGTACGAATTTGTTAATGAAAAAGATTCTAAATCATCATCTAGTCCCATTGTCGAGCCTCCGATGCTCAAGATTCCAAATAATGGAAATTTAGAAGATCTACAGAACAATTTGCGTGAGGTAATTTCACTATTTTTTTAAATTTTACCTTTAAAATTTCATTTTCTGCATCACAACTGCGATTATTTCTGCTAAAATTTACTACAATTATAATAAAACCTAGAGTTTGAGAGGAAAATCATTAAGTCCAGGTCTAAATTGTCAGATTTTAAATTTTTAAATCTGGAAAATCACTTGGACTGTCAGTTGAGACCTTGAATTCTTGATAAATTCCAATCTTGAACCTTTGAAATCTTGTCTGTGATGATTAATGACCTGGACTAGGTCCAGATTGTTAGATTTTTTACTTTAAAATCCGAAAAATCACTTGGACCATCAGCTAAATCATATAAATCCTGATAACTTCTGGTTTAATGATGATAAATTCTATATTTCTGGGTTCAAATGACCTGGACCAGGTGATATTGATGATATTTAGACATCGGAAGCTAGAAAATCACTTGGACTATCAACTTATCCAATAAATTTTATATGAAATCCTCAAATCATCAAAAGTAAGCTGGTCCAGGTGATGAAAATTAATTTCCAATGACAGTTACCACCTGGATCATCAACTAATCCATCAAATTTCTGTTAAAAATCAGGAATCATCAAGAATAAGCTGGTCCAGTAAACGTACTGATGATATTTAAACTTCCAGGTGCTGACAGAAGAAAAAATGGAGAGTCCAGAATCTCAATTGATAACGACCCAGGTGACAAAAGTAGGGCAGAGTAAATTTTACGATGCGCTGCCTGAAAAAACAGACGAAATGAAACCAGAGGACTACGAGGAGTCGATAGATGAGAGGAATGAAGACTGTACGGTCTTCAGCGGCGTTACCTATCTCGGTGCCGCAGCAATAAACGCTCCCAAGTCAGAGGCCGAGATCCAGCGCAACATGGCAATTTTATCAGCAGAACTGACCCAGAGTCTAGAGATAAAAGTTTCAGTTTCAATCCCCAGCAGCTCGTCCGGCTCCGTGGTGCTGCGGGATGCAACAACTCATCAGTCGATGGCCTCCTACGAGGTCCAGCGAATTCTATTCTACGTCCGCGGTGACTGCACTGGACCCTGCGCCGCCTGCTTCGCCTTCACTTGGTCCCACGGGGACACTCTGGAGTCCGCGATATTCCAGTGCCACGTGTTCCGGTGCGACATTCCTGAGGCCGTTGGCCAGGTGTCCTCTTGCTTCGCAAAAGCTTTTCAACGGATCCCCAAGTCTCTGACGAGTTCATTGACACCCAGCGACTTCACAGGACTGGGGAGCGAGAAAACAAACTCCCGGGTCTTCATCTTCGAGGTGACCATGGAGCTGAAGGAAGAGGACGGCCGGGGCTACCACACGGTCCCCAAAGACCGGAGCTGCTTCAAGCTCCGCAGCAACGTCTTCAAGCAGGTTTGCTTGAGTATCCAGCAGGTGGCCAGCAAAGAGGGCGGGGTAATTCTCGAAGTCGAGCGTTGCTTCGGTGTCCTGGTGAGTCCAGGTCGTAATGTCCGTCACAGTGACATGCGACTGCTGGAGATGCAGAGCAACACTCAGTCACTTGGTGACCGCCAGTGCTACAACATCTCCGGGCGATGGGACCCAGTTGACCCTGCACTGGCTGCCCTCAACACGGAGACCCGGGAGGGAAAAATAAACATGACCGTCGCCGTGGATCTGGTGATCAGAAGGATCCGGGAGCCAGTTCGATTCGTTATCGAGACAGCTGTCAAAGTTTATCCCCAGAACGAGAGGTTCTGGTACCTGAGTCGCAAGAACCTGGTGCAGCAGTTCCAGCTCACGTCGAGGGAAGTACCCGGTGACCTGGAGATGCACTACGAGGTGCTGAGTATTGAAACCTCCGGGGAATTGGACCGGAATCGGCTGAACCTGGCACTGAATCTCGCCTCGCTGATCAGGTCATCCTCGCTGACGAGCATCGACACCCTGACCCCTAAAGAGGACGCGGACTCTGATGGAGACGAGCCGATGCTCAGTGGAACTGGTGAAGTATCAAAGGACTGCTCGGCAGATGAGCTGGCGAGCTGGAGCGAGGTCCTGGACTCCTGGCAGGGAAAGCATCGGCCGAAGCTTCTGGTAAAGTTGACCCGGGCGGGAATCCCCGAGGCACTGAGAGGAGAAGTCTGGCAGAGACTCAGCTGCTGCGATAATTCCCAGGAGATGATGGACAAGTACCGAGTCCTGATCACCAAAGAGAGCGCTTGCGAGAGTGTGATACTAAGAGACATAAATCGGACCTTCCCAGCTCATGATTTTTTTAAAGAGACCGGGGGACTGGGTCAGGACTCGCTCTACAGGATCAGCAAAGCCTACGCGGTCTTTGATGAGGAGGTCGGATACTGTCAGGGTCTGAGCTTCCTGGTGGCGAGTCTGTTGCTTCATATGCCCGAGGAGCAGGCGTTCTGTGTCCTGGTGAAGCTGATGTACGACTACGGACTGAGAGATTTGTACAAAGATCGGTTCGACAATCTCCACATGAGATTCTATCAACTGAACCGGCTGATGGAGGACCAGTTGCCGGAGCTCTACAAGCATTTTTGCGATAGGGGAGTTGAGACCCACATGTTCGCGGCCCAGTGGTTCCTGACACTTTTCACCGCGAGATTTCCGCTTTATTTGGTTTTTCATATTCTTGATGTCTTCTTGCTACAAGGACTGGATACACTTTTTCAAGTCGCCCTTGCTTTACTTATGGTATTTTTTTATTTTTTTACATTCGATATATCGAAGTTTAAGTCGATATATCAGAATAAAAAATCGATTTATCAAATTTTTCAATGTAATTGTAGAATTTTTGATATATAGATCGATATATCGAACTTTAATTTCGATATATCGAACTTTGAATTAGAGATATCGAACTTGGGATTCGATGTATCGAGTCTGACATTCAGTACATTGATTTGTAAATCAATATATTAAAATTTTTAGAAATTCATTTTAATATAAAAATTTATTTATCGAGTTTTTTTATCGATATCGACTTTTACATTCGATATATCGGAGTTTAAGTCGATATATCAAAATAAAAAATCGATTTATCGAATTTTTCAATATAATTTTAGAATTTTTGATATAGAGATCGATATATCGAACCTTGATTTCAATATATCGGACATTGAATTTGAGATATCGAACTTGGGATTCGATGTATCGAGTCTGACAGTTGATATATTGAATTGTGAATCAAAATATTAAAATTTTTAGAAATTAATTTTGATATAAAAAATCAAGTTATCGATTTTTTTTATCGATATCGACTTTTACATTTGATATATCGAAACTTTAAATCGATATATCAAAGTTCGAATGTATATATCGAATTAAAAAATTAATTGATTGAATTTATTACTCTTTTTAAAATTTATTTATCTATCGATCGATATATCGAATATTAAGTTCGAGACATCGAACTCGGGATTTGCGATATCGAATGTAAACTTTGACATATTCCCATTTTTAGAATACAATTTTAACATAAAAATTTATGTATCGAGTTTTTTTGACGATATCGACATTTCTATTCCATATATCGATAGTGTAATCGATATATCGACATTGTAACCGATATATCGATCAAAATGCAATTATAGGAGTTTGATGAGAGTAAATTTTGATTAAAAAATTGAAACGTTAAATTTTAAATCGAAATATCGATATTAGAATCGATATATCAAAACTTGGAATCGATATATCGAAATTTAAAAGTCGATATATCGAAGTTCGTATCATCAAATGTTATTTTTATGTAATAAAATCTATTTTTAATCGATATTTTGAAACCTATCGATATATCGAACTCGCAACTTCGATATATCGAAATTTAAAAAAATTAAAAAACGATTCCTAATCGATATATTTGTTTTTAGATGAGTAAAAAAGAACTTCTTCAACTCGATTTTGAAAGCATATTAAAATACTTCAGAGTTCATTTACCAAAACGCTGCCGAAATGAAGAAGTATCGCGATATGTTATGAAGTTGGCTTGCTCAGTAACGCTAAAAAAATTAAATAAATATGAAGCTGAGTTCATGACACTTAAAGGTAATTATATTTTCTACGTATAAATAAATATATATATTATTTATAATTGTAATTGTTGTTAATTATGTGTCCGTCCGGTGCATGATTGTGATCATTTTTGCCATTTTGTCTAGTCTAATTATTTTTGGTTTTTTTTTTTTTGTACTTGTAGTTGCACTATGCTTTTTTTTTATTAATTTATGTATATTTATATTTATGTTGTATTAATAAAGTAGTTAATTATTTATTTATTGCACTGTAATTGTTTAATTGTTTTTTTTTTATCCTTGCTTGGTGTATGTTGGGAACGCTGAATTTTTGAGGTTCACTTTAAAAATTCATAACTTTCAAACTAATCAATATTAAGGGACGCTCTTGGGCTCAAATTAAAGCTTAGGCCTTCCGCTATAACTTTCGTTTTTATTTGATCCACTTCCGGTCATTAGGTTTCGAGATATCGAATTTTTAACCGGGTATAAAAAATTTAGAAGTCTAATTTTGGGAAAAATTCACTTAATTGGAATTTAAAAATTCATAACTCTGAAACTAATTAATATTAAGAGACGTTATTGGGCTCAGCTTGAAGCTTAGATCATCTGCTACAACTTTCGTTTTTATTTGATCCACTTCCGGTCCATAGTTTTCGAGATATCGAATTTTTAATCCAGTATCAACAATTTAGGAGTCTAATTTTGGCAAAAATTTCTTCAATTGGAATTTAAAAATTAATAACTTTCAAACTAATCAATATTAAGAGACGTTCTTGGGCTCAAATCAAAGTTTAGATTATCCGCTACAACTTTCGTTTTTATTTGATCCACTTCCGGTTATTAGGTTTCGAGATATCGACCTAAATAAATAAAAAGACATTCTCGGAAAATTAAAATTTTATTTCAGATTAAACTTCAAAAATTCATCACTTTCGAACTAATCGAGATTCAAGGACGTACTTGGGCTCAAATGAAAGCTTAGACCTCCCGCTACAACTTTCGTTTTTGTTTGATCCACTTCCGGTCAATAGTTCCTAAGATATCGCTCTTTAAAATTTATAAACTCAAAAATTATAAAACTAAAAATTCAGAAACTGAAGTTTCAAAAATTAATTTCTCAAAAATTAAAAAAAATTTCGCATCGTAATTAGTCTCATAAAAAAGCTCAGATCTTTGGCTACAATTTACTTTTTTTAAACGTCAAATTTCTCCCACCCATTAGCGGGTAACGCGAGTCTAAGTGACTGAGCGTTAAAGATAAAAAAAACACGTGGCTCATTATCTCCATATGTGAGCTCCCGCTCGCGCCTCTTTTTCCCCTCACCACAACTCCCTCTTAGTAAACATTCCTGACGTGCCTACGACTCAGTCAGTGGTTTTAAAATGAGCCAAAGACTGTGGCGTAATCGCAGCCGCGTATCAAAAGTCTGTCACTTGATCCTTGGAAATAAAAAAATATGAACGCGTTATACTCAAGTGCTAATTTATTATTATTATTATTATTAATTATTTATCTATTAAAGAGGGTAAATATTTATAATAAATAATTATTTTTTGTGCAGAGGCTCAAGAAAACGCGGACGAGTACAGTAATGAGGTGGAGCAATTGCGCGGCGCCGTTGCGAGAACCGAAGAAGAAAAACAGCGGCTGGAAATTGAGTTGATTCAAATAAAAGAGATGCTGCAGCGCGAAGTTTCACGAGCTGACGCCGAAAGTCGGAGAAATGTTATTATTATTAATGAATATAAACAAGTAAGTCATAGAATCGTTTTTTATTTTTTTAGTTTTTTCGATGCAACTTTTGTAGAAATCGAGATTTAGAGACGGGATTGGACTCAAATTAAAGTTTAGACCTTCCGCTACAATTTTTGTTTTTGTTTGATCCACTTCCGGTCAATAGTTTTCGAGATATCGAATTTTGAAAACGGTCACAAATTTTGGGAAATGAAAATTGGGGAACAATTTTTTTTTCAAACTTTAAAAATTAATTACTTGGAAACTAATTAAGATTTAAGGTCGTAGTTGGGCTCAAATTAAAGTTTAGACTTCAGGGAACAAATTTCGTTTTTGGTTGATTTACTTCCGGTCAATAGTTTTCGAGATATCGAATTTTGAAGACGGTCACAAATTTTGGGGAATGAAAATTGGGAAACAATTTTTTATAATAACTTTAAAAATTAATTTCTTGGAAACTAATTAAGATTTAAGGTCGTTCTTGGGCTCAAATTAAAGCTTAGTCTTTAGGGAACAAATTTTGTTTTCGGTTAGTTCACTTCCGGTCAATAGTTTTCGAGATACGGAATTTTGAAGACGGTCTCAATTTTAGGGAATGAAAATTTGGGAAAGATTTTTTTCAAAAACTTCAAAAATTAATTACTCGGAAACTAATCAAGATTTAAGGTCGCTCTTGGGCTCAGATTAAAGCTTAGACTTTAGGGAACAAATTTCGTTTTTGGTTGATTCACTTTCGGTCAATAGTTTTCGAGATATCGAATTTTGAAGACGGTCACAAGTTTTGGGAAACGAAAATTGGGAAACAATTTTTTATGATAACTTTAAAAATTAATTACTTGAAAACTAATTAAGATTTAAGGTCGTACATGGGCTCAAATTAAAGCTTAGACTTTAGGGAACAAATTTCGTTTTTGGTTGATTCACTTCCGGTCAATAGTTTTCGAGATATCGAATTTTGAAGACGGTCTCAATTTTAGGGAATGAAAATTGGGGAATAATTTTTTTTCAAAAACTTTAAAAATTAATTACTTGGAAACTAATTATGATTTAAGGTCGTACATGGGCTCAAATTAAAGCTTAGACTTTAGGGAACAAATTTCGTTTTTGGTTGATTCACTTCCGGTCAATAGTTTTCGAGATATCGAATTTTGAAGACGGTCACAAATTTTGGGAAGTAAAAATTTGGGAAAGATTTTTTTCAAAAACTTTAAAAATTAATTACTTGGAAACTAATTAAGATTTCAGGTCGTTCTTGGGCTCAAATTAAAGTTTAGACTTGAGAGAATAAATTTTGTTTTTGATTGGTTCACTTCCGGTCAATAGTTTTCGAGATATCGATTTATATAGATAGAAAGAAATTTTGTGAAATTTAAAATTTTATTTCCGATGAAACTTTAAAAATTTATAACTTTTAGAAAAATTGAAATTGAGGCTCGTGATTGGGCTCAAATTAAAGCTTAGGCTTCTAGCAACAATTTTTATTAATGTATGATAAGGTTCCGATTGATAGGTTTCGAGTTATCGATAATTAACTTGTGCCACAAAAATAAAATTTTGAAAAATTTCTTTTTTAATTAATTAATTAATTTTTTTTATAGATATGTCAGCGTTTGGAAGACGATTATAATGCCGCCAAGACTGCATTAAGTGACTTGAGGGTGTGTACTAAAGTTAAAAAAAAAAAATTTCATTTTTTTCAAACGTTTACAAAAAAAAATATTTTTTAGAATAAAATATCAAGTTGCCCGAATTGTCGGACGACAGTAATGGAGTCATCGCACGTGTTTGCTGATATATCGCATCCACTAGAAAATCGTCCAGATCCGATGCTGCATCGCACGCAGGAACGAGTCCGGGAATTGGAATTAGAATTAGCTCAGACAAAATTAGCACATGTTGAGGCTGAATGTCGGAATCAGGTACTAAATTCCTACATAATATTAATTATCTTCCTTTTGATAAAAAATTTATTTATAAAAACTTTGAATAAAAATAGAAAATTTATAGAAATTGAAACTTTCTCAAATATCTCGAGATCCGCGAGTCGTAGGAGAAAATTTTACAAGTAAAAACTTGTAGAGAATTAAATTTCCTTTAAGATGAGTACCAACAACATTTACTTATTTACATTCATTACTATACTCATTACAGTAATTACATTTATTGTTGTTATTATTATTATTACGTAAACTATCAGTTGTAGGATAAAATTTTATAAGATAAAAACTGTAGGAAATCGAATTTCCTCTGGAAAGAGTACCCACAAGCCCTACTTAATTTCAAAATTAAAAATAATAATTATAATAATTACATTTTGTAATACCCAGTATATTTATCTTGTAAACTATTGGTCTGAGGAGGAAAAGTAATAAGTTGAAAATTGTAGGAAATCGAATTTCTTCTGGAAAGAGTACCCACAAGACCTATTTATTCCAAATTTTTATCATAGCAGTTATAATGATAAAGTTTATTAGTACCCATAATATTTATCTTGCAAACTATTGACTTTAGGATAAAATTCAATCAGTTGAAAATTGTAGGGAATCGAATTTCCTCTGGAAAGAACACCCACAAGACCTATTTACTCCAAATATTTACTAAAGGAGCCATAATGATAACAATTACTAGAACCCATTATATGTATCTAGTAAACTATTGGTCTGAGGAGAAAAAGTAAAGAGTCAAAAATTGTAGGAAATTAAATTTCCTCTGGAAAGAGTACCCACAAGCCCTATTTATTCTGAATTTTTACCATAGAAGTAATAACAATAATAATTACTAGAACCCATTATATTTATCTAGTAAACTATTGGTCTGAGGAGAAAAAGTAAAGAGTCAAAAATTGTAGGAAATTAAATATCCTCTGGAAAGAGTACCGACAAACCCTATTTATTCTGAAAATTTACAAAAATAATAATAATAATTACATTTTTTAATACTCAGTATATTTATCTCGTAAACTATTGATTTGAGGAGAAAAAGTAAAGAGTCAAAAATTGTAGGAAATTGAATTTTCTCTGGAAAGAGTACCCACAAGCCCTATTTATTATTATTATTAAAAATAAAAAAATAAAATTTGTTACAGGATTTAACGCATCAATTACACGCAGCATCTTCAGAGCTTCAAGCGGCTAGAAATTCATGGCCATGGCTCAGTAAAACTCTGTCAACAATAAAAGAAGCTGCAAATAAACGGGACACAATAAATTCAACTATTTCGCGACGCGATTCGGCGCCCGGTGGAGAAATGCGTCACGTTATTCACTCTCAGTCACGCGACAGCATCAAAGAGGCTGTTTAATTTCGTAAAATATATATCTATATATATAAGATGATTATTATTATTTTTCTTAAATTTTTTTAAAATTGGCTGTGCGTTGAAAAATTTTTTTCGTACTCTTTATTATTTTTTTTTACTTGAGATTTTTAATTAAACGTAATTATTATTAACTAATTATTTAAGTTGCCATAAAAAAACGACGTAATTAATTTTTTTTATTGCCATGGCGGAAAATTTTTTTTTTTTTAAAAAAGAAAACATTCCAGCGATAGATTTTTTTAAAAATAAAAAATGGCGGAATATTTACATGATAATTAAAATTAACAATAATAATAATAATGAACAAGTCCATTAGCATTGAGAATAAATTAGTCGATAATTGTTATTATTAATAATTACAATACTTAGTGTCTATTTGACAATGTAAAATAATTATAATAAATTGAATAAAAAATAATTTAACAGATTTATTGTAACGGCTAGAGTTTTATAGATTAAGAATCGTGATTAAGTTCAGACGATAGGAAATTAAATTTCCTCTGGAACGAGTACCCACAACCTTTACTTATTTTTAATATTTTCGAAAATGATAATTATAATATTTTTTAATGCCCAGTACATTTATCTTGTAAACTATCAATCTGAGGGAAAAATGTAAAGAGTCAAAAATTGTTGGGAATTAAATTTCCTCTGGAAAGAGTACCCACAAGCTCCATTTATTCTAAATTTTTACCAGAGAAGTCGTAATAGTAATAATTATCACTACTGATTATATTTATCTCGTAAACTATCACTCTGTGAAAAAAATGTTAAGAGTAAAAAAATGTCTAGAATTGAATTTCCTCTGGAACGAATACCCACAAGCCCTAATGATTCTCAAACTTTACAAAAATAATGATAGTAATACCATTAAATAACACCCGTCGTATTTACTTCGTAAACTATCACTCTGAGGGAAAAATGTAAAGAGTCAAAAATTGTTGGAAATTAAATTTCCTCTGAAAAGAGTACCCACAAGCTCCATTTATTCTGAATTTTTACCAGAGAAGTCGTAATAGTAATAATTATCACTACTGATTATATTGATCTCGTAAACTATCACTCTGTGAAAAAAATGTTAAGAGTAAAAAAATGTCTAGAATTGAATTTCCTCTGGAACGAATACCCACAAGCCCTAATGATTCTCAAACTTTACAAAAATAATGAAAGTAATACCATTAAATAACACCCGTCGTATTTATCTCGTAAACTATCACTCTGAGAGAAAAATGTAAAGAGTCAAAAATTGTTGGAAATTAAATTTCCTCTGGAAAGAGTACCCGCAAGCCCCATTTATTCTGAATTTTTACCAGAGAAATCGTAATAGTAATAATTATCACTACTGATTATATTGATCTCGTAAACTATCACTCTGTGAAAAAAATGTTAAGAGTAAAAAAATGTCTAGAATTGAATTTCCTCTGGAACGAATACCCACAAGCCCTAATGATTCTCAAACTTTACAAAAATAATGAAAGTAATACCATTAAATAACACCCGTCGTATTTATCTCGTAAACTATCACTCTGAGAGAAAAATGTAAAGAGTCAAAAATTGTTGGAAATTAAATTTCCTCTGGAAAGAGTACCCGCAAGCCCCATTTATTCTGAATTTTTACCAGAGAAATCGTAATAGTAATAATTATCACTACTGATTATATTTATCTCGTAAACTATCACTCGGAGAAAAAAATGTTAAGAGTCAAAAATTGTAGGAAATTAAATTTCCTTTGGAAAGAGTACCCACAAGCCCCATTTATTCCCAAATTTTCCTATAGGAATCATAATTACAATAATTGTTAGTGCTCATTACATTTATCTGGTAAACTATCACTCTGTGAAAAAAATGTAAAGAGTAAAAAAATGTCTAGAATTGAATTTCCTCTGGAACGAATACCCACAAGCCCTAATGATTCTCAAACTTTACAAAAATAATGAAAGTAATACCATTAAATAACACCCGTCGTATTTATCTCGTAAACTATCACTCTGAGGGAAAAATGTAAAGAGTCAAAAATTGTAGGAAATTAAATTTTCTCTGGAAAGAGTACCCACAAGCCTTAAGTATTCCATTTTTATCCCTACTTTTAATTCTGGAAAATCATTTCTTATTTTTTTATCTACAATAAATTACGACCGTTATTATTATTCATTTATTCGTCTAATTAAATAATAATAGATACAAGGATATGTTATTCAGTCTTGATAATAAACTTAATAACTAATACTGTTATTACCTTAAGATATTTTGATTTATCAACAGTTTTCACAAAAAACAATCACTATTTTTGAGGATTCTCTTATTTGATTTAAATAACTTGATCTTTGAAAATTAATCACTTTCTAACTAATGACAGTTAAGACTTCTAATTGGTCTCATTAGAAAGCCCAGATCTTTGGCTACAATTTAACCTCCCTAGTGATAAAAATTCCTCCACAAATTGCTGATAGAATCCTCAAAAACGATTAAGTAAAAAAAAATAAATTAATTAATAAATATCATTTTCATTTTCAATATCACGGTCACGTTCTCTGATGATGATATCTTCTCTCACTGCAACATTGTTCCCTTCTCTATCACGATTATTATTAGCCAGGTCTCCATTCTCCACCTGGACCTGGACCTGGGCCTGGGCCTGGGCCTGGAACTGAGCCTGGAAACCAGGAACTCTGGGGATTTGTTCCACTGGCTGGTCATCAAGATCTTCGTCGATGCTGGGCAAGTCACTTTCAGGAGTATCGGGTACGGAAGACGTGTTTGGATATCCAGAGTCGACAATTTCAGGTGTCCAGCTGCTGGAGGGAGTCTCGAAGTCAAGATTAAGTTTGTGATCTTGATCTTTTTGCGGTGTGCTGGCACGAATTGGTGACTTGGACACCTGGTCTATGGACTCTTGGATCGAACTGTCAAACTGGAACTCTGGATTACTGATATCTGGACACGTGAGCGTGTTTTCTGGTGTTGGCGCTTCGTAGAACATGCTACAGATACTGGAGTCCTGAGATTGGGGTTTGGAAACTGGTACTGGACCTGGAATCGGTTGCCAATCACATCTAGGACCTGGTCCAGGCTTCCAATCACCAGTTCCAGTTGTTCCATGTGCTAAATCATCAGCAAATCCAATCTCAGCACCCAGTTCAGTTCTCCAATCGTTTTTATAGTTGGGTCCAAGTCTCCAGTCATCAGCAAACCCTTTCTTTAGACCTGGGCCACCTTCCCAATTACTTTTACCAGCTGGTCCAGGTGCTGAATCATCAGTTACTCGTGTCTTTGAACCTGGACCATCTTTCCAAGTGCTTTTATGATCTAGTCCGAATCTCCAATCATCAGCAAATCGTTGTCCAGGTGGTAAATCACCAGTTAATCCATTCCTAGAACCTGGACTTGATTCCAAACCATCAGAATCATCAGTTAAATCACTCCTGACACCAGTGCCATGTTCCTCGGCATCATCGCCTTCGATGTCCATGTCCCAGTCAAGATTCTCATCAGCATCGTACTCAGAAACCAGACTCAGAGGTCTGCAGATGACGTACCAGCTTCCAAGGTCACGTTGGACCACTTCCCAGCCTGCCGTCTCCAGCGCATCCTTCAGAGTCTCGACTTTTGTCTCCATGATGCTGGCGAGCCTCTCCAGAGGCATTTCCTCCTCGTCGTTGTTGAGATGGAAGCTTCTGATGTAGTAGGCAGCCTCGTCCAGGATTTTGTCTTCGTCCGAACGATTGTCGACGTGCATTGGATAGATTTCTTGTGCCACCAGCTGATAAGTGTCTTCTAGATCCTGACTCTGGTCCTGAGGAAGGTCTCCAGTGGACTTGCGATGAAAAATCGCCATCTGGGAGCAGCAGCCGAGATTTTCAGATCCTTTAGGACCATCGCCGACTCCTTGGTAGGTCACCAGGTAGTCGGGATATTTCTGAATTATTTGGGAACACCAGGACTGGAACTGGGACCTGGTCCACTCGAATTTGTGGTCCGGGTGCCGGGAACCGCTGAAGTTGGGGAAGAGAACATTGAAATCCGCGTTGGGGGTCGTCAGGACGGCGATCTGGGGCCTGATGAATCCGAAGATGACCTCGGGGACCTGGGAAAGAGTCTCGGGGTAGAGATGCTCGATCAGTTCGATGGCGACCACCGCGTCCACGTGCTCCAGCCGGCGGTCTTTGGAGCTCACGCTCCCCTCGTAGACGAAGACCTTCAGGGGACGGTCTCTCAGGTGCAGGAAGTCGGCGCTCAGGGCCTCGATCTTACGCTTGTTCTGTTCCAAGAGCGCCCGGTCGATGTCCACGAAGAGGAGTTCCTCCAGGTGAGGAGTATTCTTCAGGTAGAGGAAGAAACTCAGCTCGGAACATCCGAATTCTACGACCTGAAATTAAGTTGAGCTTTAAAACGTCATAACTTTTGAACTTATTAAGATTAAGGCTCGTTTTTGGTCTCGTTTTGAAGCTTTAACCTTCCGCTATAGTTTTTGTTTGCGTTTGATTGAGTTTCGATCAATAGTTTCCGAGATATCGATCTACATAGACAGCGATAGATTTTTAGGAAATTTGAATTTTTGAATCTGGAGGCGGGAACTTTAAAAATTCATAACTTCTAGGAAAATTGAGATTAAGAGTCGGGATTGGGCTCAAATTGAAACTAAGACTTCGATATACAATTTTCATTTATGTTATATTGAGTTTCGATCAATAGCTTTCGAGATATCGATCTATATAGACAGCGATAGATTTTTAGGAAATTTGAATTTTTGAATGTGGAGGCGGGAACTTTGAAAATTCATAACTTATAGGAAATTTGAGATTAAGAGTCGGGATTGGGCTCAAATTAAAGCTTAGACTTCGATATACAATTTTCACTTATGTTGTATTGAGTTTTGATCAATAGCTTCCGAGAAATCGATCTATTTAGATAGCGATAGATTTTTAGGAAATTTGAATTTTTGAATCTGGAGGCGGGAACTTTAAAAATTCATAACTTCTAAGAAAATTGAGATTAAGAGTCGGGATCGGGCTCAAATCAAAGCTTGGACTTCGATATACAATTTTCATTGGTATTATGTTAAGTTTCGATCAATAGCTTTCGAGATATCGATCTATATAGACAGCGATAGATTTTTAGGAAATTTGAATTTTTGAATCTGGAGGCGGGAACTTTGAAAATTCATAACTTATAGGAAATTCGAGATTAAGAGTCAGGATTGGGCTCAAATCGAAGCTTGGACTTCGATAAACAATTTTCATTTAAGTTATATTAAGTTTCGATCAATAGCTTTCGAGATATCGATCTATATAGACAGCGATAGATTTTTAGGAAATTTCAGTTTTTGAATTTGAAGGCGGGAACTTTGAAAATTTATAACTTCTAGGAAATTTGAGATTAAGAGTCGGGATTGGGCTCAAATTGAAGCTTGGTCTTCAATAAACAATTTTCGTTTATGTTATGTTAAGTTTCGATCAATAGCTTTCGAGATATCGATCTATATAGACAGCGATAGATTTTTAGGAAATTTGAATTTTTGAATCTGGAGGCGGGAACTTTGAAAATTCATAACTTATAGGAAATTCGAGATTAAGAGTCAGGATTGGGCTCAAATCGAAGCTTGGACTTCGATAAACAATTTTCATTTAAGTTATATTAAGTTTCGATCAATAGCTTTCGAGATATCGATCTATATAGACAGCGATAGATTTTTAGGAAATTTCAGTTTTTGAATTTGAAGGCGGGAACTTTGAAAATTTATAACTTCTAGGAAATTTGAGATTAAGAGTCGGGATTGGGCTCAAATTGAAGCTTGGTCTTCAATAAACAATTTTCGTTTATGTTATATTAAGTTTCGATCAATAGCTTTCGAGATATCGATCTATATAGACAGCGATAGATTTTTAGGAAATTTGAATTTTTGAATCTGGAGGCGGGAACTTTGAAAATTCATAACTTGTAGGAAATTCGAGATTAAGAGTCGATCTTGGGCTCAAATTGAAGCTTAGACCTTCCGCTACAATTTTCTTTTTTGTTCGACTCACTTCCGATCAATAACTTATAGGTAGATTTCAAAATCTACAATTTCGCCCACAATTTAAGTTTCAAAAATTAATTACGCCCAAAATAATTAAAATAAAAGGCCGTCAGTGGTCTTGTTTTGGAGCTCGGAGTCTAAGCTTTAATTCGAGCCCTTAATCAATTGAATTGTTGAAAAAAAAACAGTTTTTATAATAAATCGGCAAAAAAATCGTTACCTTGCGTAATTTTCCTTTTAAATTATCGTCGCTCAAAATTTTCTGTACTGCGGAATATCTCTGTATATAAAGCGGTGGATTAAATCGAATTTGATAATTATTGTCACCGTAAAAAGAATTTTCTATATCAAATTCTGTCTTTATTTCATTTTGTTCCTCTCGATTTTCTTGGATGCTGGTGCTGACCAATAATTTATCACAATTAACGCTCATTTTCTTTTTCCTTTCACTTCTCTTTAGCAAGTAAGAATTTAAAACAAAAAGCACATGGAAAAATATTATTATCATATTTATATATTATTTGTTTAGGTTTTTTATTTTTAAGGTTAGGTCACAATTATTTATTATTATTATTGAGGCCGGGGATTTCCGCAATTTGCTAACTTACCTTTATTTGGATAGAGAACAAGTTTCGTCTTAAATAAACAGATGGAGCTAAGGGTATTTTAAAAATTCCAGCAAGTGTTTTCAAATACTACTGTTATTATTTCGTTAACTATCGATTCTATGAAAAAATTTAATCAGTCAAAAATTGTAGAAAATCGAATTTCTTCTGGAAAGAGTACCCACAAGCCCTATTTATTCCAAATTTTTATCATAGCAGTCATAATCATAAAGTTTATTAGTACCCATCTTATTTATCTTGTAAACTATTGACTTTAGGATAAAATTTAATCAGTTGAAAATTGTCGGGAATCGAATTTCCTCTGGAAAGAACACCCACAAGACCTATTTACTCCAAATATTTACTAAAGGAGCCATAATGATAACAATTACTAGAACCCATTATATTTATCTTGTAAACTATTGGTCTGAGGCGAAAAAGTAAAGAGTCAAAAATTGTAGGAAATTAAATTTCCTCTGGAAAGAGTACCCACAAGCCCTATTTATTCCAAATTTTTATCATAGGAGTCATAATGATAAAGTTTATTAGTACCCATAATATTTATCTTGTAAACTATTGACTTTAGGATAAAATTCAATCAGTTGAAAATTGTAGGGAATCGAATTTCTTCTGGAAAGAGTACCTACAAGACCTATTTATTCCAAATTTTTATCATAGGAGTCATAATGATAAAGTTTATTAGTACCCAGTATATTTATCCTGTAAACTATTGACTTTAGAATAAAATTCAATGAGTTGAAAATTGTAGGGAATCGAATTTCCTCTGGAAAGAACACCCACAAGACATATTTACTCCAAATATTTACTAAAGGAGCCATAATGATAACAATTACTAGAACCCATTATATTTACCTAGTAAACTATTGGTCTGAGGAGAAAAAGTAAAGAGTCAAAAATTGTAGGAAATTAAATTTCCTCTGGAAAGAGTACCCACAAGCCCTATTTACTCTGAATTTTTACCATAGAAGTAATAACAATAATAATTACTAGAACCCATTATATTTATCTAGTAAACTATTGGTCTGAGGAGAAAAAGTAAAGAGTCAAAAATAGTAGGAAATTAAATTTCCTCTGGAAAGAGTACCCACAAGACCTATTTATTCCATATTTTTACCATAGAACTCAAAATGGTAATAATTGCTAGAACCCATTATATTTATTTTGTAAGTTATTGATCTGTGGAAAAAAGTATAAAAGTGAATAATAATAAGAAATTGAATTTCCTCTGGAAAGAGTATCTACAAGATATAATCCAGTTTTATGAAATAATACATAATAATTTTAATCATAAAATTATTCAAGTTGTAAGAAAAATAAAATAAAATAATAAATAATTTTTATTGGATATTTAATTTACTGATTTACTCATTGTCACTCAGTTTTATCTAAGAAACAACATCATAAGACCTTGCAAAGAATTTAAACAAGACTGGGATTCCCGCGACGCGACCTCGCGGTTTTTTACGATCGTTAAACTTTATGATAATAAATTTCTTTAGATTATTTCTGCCAGGGGATTCCAGTATATATTCAACAAAAACATATAAATACTCTGGTTACGATATAAATTTAGTTATAAGTAATTCAAAGAGCATCAGAGTTGCAATAAATTACTTGGTAAGTACTTGGCATCTACTTAATTATCTTTGATATCAATTTATGTCTTAACCATTCAAGTTATCAAAAAAATGGTCATATACATTTTTATAGGAAATTTAATTTTCTACAAAATTATCTCAGTACATTTCTGTCGTATCTCTAATAGTTTAGTCAGAATAATTATTTTAATTGTCTCGGGTCAAAATTTCGTTGAATGTTGCCAAGTAAAAAATTTATAAATCTTTAAATTTAAATTGCGGCTTTTATTTCAGAGATACGATAAAAATGATAGGGTATAATTTTGTAGAGTATTGAATTCTCTACAAAAAAGATTTCTTTGACTTTTCACATAAAGTCGTTAGTTTAGCAAAAATAATTATTTTCTTAATAATTTTTTTTTTCTAGCTCAAGATTTTTAAAAATCATCAGAAAAAATGTTGAGAATATTTTTTGTTTTTCTTGTAATTATGATAATAAATATACTCGCTGCAGAAGGATGTGGGCAGTTTGGAGAAGCAGTAAGTGAATAGTATAGTAAATTAAATATATGATAATAAATATTTATTATTGCTATATTTTTATCTTATTTTTTTAGTGCAGTGCGAATCGACGTTGCTGTAATTATCTTCACTGTGACGCAGATCCTGGTACATGCATTGGAAATATTTAATCTAAGCGGCCATAAATTTTCTATTTATTAAAGTATTTATTGTTGAAATTATTTGAAAATTGTATTTAGTAAACGAGAAAATTAAGAATAAAAATAAAAGTAATTTAATGACTTTCGGTTTTTAAAAAATTTATAAATAACTTGAGCTTGTTGGTACTCTTGGTAAAGGAAATTTAATTTCCCCTAATTTTTGACTCTTATGATTTTTTACTCAGATCAATAGTTTACGAGATAAATATCATGCGTCCTAGTAATTATTATTATTATTGTGACTTCTATGGTAAAAATTAGGAATAAATGGGGGTTGTTGGTACTCTTTCCAGAGGGAATTTAATTTCCTACACCTTTTGACTCTTAACATTTTTTCTTCAGATCAATAGTTTGCGAGATAAATATAATGGGTTCTAGTAATTATTATTGTTATTACTTCTATGGTAAAAATTCAGAGTAAATAGGGCTTGTGGGTACTCTTTCCAGAGGAAATTTAATTTCCTACAATTTTTGACTCTTATGATTTTTTACTCAGATCAATAGTTTGCGAGATAAATATCATGTGTCCTAGTAATTATTATTATTATTGTGACTTCTATGGTAATAATTTGGAATAAATGGGGGTTGTTGGTACTCTTTCCAGAGGAAATTTAATTTCCTACAATTTTTGACTCATAACATTTTTTCCTCAGACCAATAGTTTACGAGATAAATATAATGGGTTCTAGTAATTGTTATCATTATGACACCTTTGGTAAATATTTAGAATATATAGGTCTTGAGGGTACTCTTTCCAGAGGAAATTTAATTGCCTATAAAATAATTCCTGCAAATTTTTGTTATATCCTTGACAAATTATTCAAAATTTAACTAGTGTGGAATACATACTTTTAAAGAAACACTATCATATTCATTTTTTTTTTGCAATTACATTTATCTATTATTCAAACTACTGAGTAACGACTTTGAATAATTACGATGATTAAATGTAATTTTATTTTGCGATAACTAGACATAAAACAGTACTGGATGGAAATTTTTTATCAGTATCGATGATAATATTATTTCAAACAAATATTTAAAATATCTAAGGCAAGATGTTGAATTTTCTAAAAATTATTTTAGCGATTTGCTTACTCGTGAGAAAAATCAATGGAATTGACGTTCATTTAGCTGATGATATTGATAAAATAACAGATTTCGTTGTGGAAACCCTTAATATTAATGACGATGACAAATTGAAAGATAAGGCGAAAAATTTCGGCGACCTGGATATCGATGGAGAAAAAAATTATCAAGAGATTGTTGATAAATATTTCGTAAAACTGCCTAAAAAAGATGTCAATAGAGATGAAATTATCAAACTGAAGGGATTGATAAAAAAAGTAGACGATGTTTGGGGAAAATATGGAACTGCGGAATTGAATGATGATGACAAAGCCGAGTTGGCTGATTTGCCTGGAACGTTGAGTGAACTTTTTAAACTTTATACGGGCAATGGAAAAGGCGACTTACCTTCTAGAATTTCTAAGGTAATTTTAATAAAAATTTTATTATTTCATTCTACGGAGAACAAATTACGGTAAAAATTACAATTTTTTAAGGGAATGTCAATAGTTACCATATTCTACGGTAATGATTACCATACATTATGGAAATTATTACCGTAACAGTGTGGTAATTATTACAGCAATACTGTGGTAATTATTACCATTAGTGTGGTAATAATTACTATTACAGCATGATAATTATTACTATGGACTACGAGAATTATTACCGTAACAGTGTGGTAATTATTGCAGCAATACTATGTTAATTATTACCATTACAGTGTGGTAATAATTACTATTACAGCATGATAATTATTGCTATGGACTACGAGAATTATTACCGTAACAGTGTGGTAATTATTGCAGCAATACTATGGTAATTATTACCATTCGTGTGGTAATAATTACTATTACAGCATGATAATAATTACTATGGACTACGAGAATTATTACCGTAACAGTGTGGTAATTATTGCAGCAATACTATGGTAATTATTACCATTCGTGTGGTAATAATTACTATTACAGCATGATAATAATTACTATGGACTACGAGAATTATTACCGTAACAGCGTGGTAATTATTACAGAAATACTATGGTAATTATTACCATTCGTGTGGTAATAATTACTATTACAGCATGATAATAATTACTATGGACTACGAGAATTATTACCGTAACAGCGTGGTAATTATTACAGAAATACTATGGTAATTATTACCATTAGTGTGGTAGTAATTACTATTACAGCATGATAATAATTACTATGGACTACGAGAATTATTACCGTAACAGTGTGGTAATTATTACAGAAATACTATGGTAATTATTACCATTCGTGTGGTAATAATTACTATTACAGCATGATAATAATTACTATGGACTACGAGAATTATTACCGTAACAGCGTGGTAATTATTACAGAAATACTATGGTAATTATTACCATTAGTGTGGTAGTAATTACTATTACAGCATGATAATAATTACTATGGACTACGAGAATTATTACCGTAACAGTGTGGTAATTATTACAGAAATACTATGGTAATTATTACCATTCGTGTGGTAATAATTACTATTACAGCATGATAATAATTACTATGGACTACGAGAATTATTACCGTAACAGCGTGGTAATTATTACAGAAATACTATGGTAATTATTACCATTAGTGTGGTAGTAATTACTATTACAGCATGATAATAATTACTATGGACTACGAGAATTATTACCGTAACAGCGTGGTAATTATTACAGAAATACTATGGTAATTATTACCATTAGTGTGGTAGTAATTACTATTACAGCATGATAATAATTACTATGGACTACGAGAATTATTACCGTAACAGTGTGGTAATTATTACAGAAATACTATGGTAATTATTACCATTAATGTGGTAGTAATTACTATTACAGCATGATAATAATTACTATGCGCTATAAGAATTATTACCGTAACATGGTGGTAATTATTACCATTGAAATATAACAGTAATTCTTATAACAGTACAGTAATAATTTCCGCAATAGTATGGTACTGATTACTAATATTATTGTGCGGTGATAATGACTATAAAGCATGATAATAATTTTAATAATGTACGGTAATAATTACTATAACAGTATGGTAATTATTACTATTAAATAATGGTAATCATTTCAATAATAGTACGGCAATGAATATTATTGCGGTATAGTAATAATTACTATTTTAGTATAGTAATAATTCTCGTAATGTATAATAATCATTAACATGATAGAAAGATAATGATAAATATTACATTACGGTAAAAGTCCCATTACAGTACGGTTATTGTTACCGCAATATTACGGTAATAATTATTTTTGGAATATAATAATATTTACAATTACAGTATGGTAATCATTCCCATAATGTATGGTTATGATTACTATACATATCATGAGAATCACTACCGCAAGATCGTGGTAATTATTACAGCAATACTATGGTAATTATTACTATTACAGTGTGTTAATAATTACTATTACAGCATGATAATAATTATTATGCGCTATGAGAATTATTACCGTAACAGTGTGGTAATTATTACAGCAATACTACAGTAATTATTACCATTACAGTGTGGTAATAATTACTATTAGGGCATGATAATAATTACTATGCGCTATGAGAATTATTACCGTAACATAGTGGTAATTATTACCATTGAAATATAGCAATAATTCCTATAACAGTACAGTAATAATTTCCACAATAGTATGGTACTGATGACTATTATTATGCGGTAATAATGACCATAAAGCATGATAATAATTTCAATAATCTATGATAATAGTTACTATCACAGTATGATAATAATTGCCAAAAATTACCACACAAGTATGATTGTAATTACCATTAAATAATGGTAATAATTTCAATAATAGTACGACAATTAATATTATTTCGGTATGGTAATAATTACTATTATAGTATGGTAATAATCACTATTTTAGTATGGTAATAATTACTATTTTAGTATAGTAATAATTCTCGTAATGTATAATAACCATTACCATGATAGAAAGGTAATGATAAATATTACATTACGGTAAAATTCCCATTATAGTACGGTTATTATTACTATGATATTACTATGCACGGTAAGAATTATCTTTGTAATATTGTAATATGTACAATTGCAGTATGTTAATAATGTATAGTTATGATTACTATAATAGTACGGTTATGATTACCAAAATAATGTGGTAATGATTACTATAAAAGAATAGCAACATTTTTTGCAATGTATGGTAACGATTACCATAATAATGCAGTAATAATTACCATTACAGGATAGTAATAATTACCATGACAGTATGGTAATTATTAGCAGTAATATTAAAGAGTATTATATTTGGTTATGGTATTAATTAGGATGAACGACCGAGTATTTGTCAGACCGTGATGAATGATCAGGTCCGACTGTGGAAATTGCATCAGGCCGTGGTTTTGTCTGAGCTCAGGGGACTTTTTTTGAACCTCAAAGCAGGTAATGATCGTGACACGGCAGCTGCCCAGGCTATACTGCATTCAGAAGAGTATATTTTAGCGACGGTAAATGGTTTTATTGCTGCCAAGCCAAGTCATTGTCGCTGTGACCCAGAAGAACATGACCGAGGTATTTGTTTCAAATTTGAAAATTTATTGCTGGCAAACTAGTACAGATAGGGAAATGGGTTTTTTTTCATTTGAAAGCTAAGACTTTTGGCTACAATTTTCATTTTTGTTTAATGGGTCCAAGATCAGTAGTTTAGGAAATATTTATCCTTGAGGGTGACATTTAAAATTTGGGAATTTAAATTTTTATTTTTAATGAACTTTCAAAATTAATTACTTGGAAGGTAATCAAGATTGAGGTTCGAGATTAGAGTCAAATTGAAGCTTAGACTGTAAGGAACAAATTTCGTTAATGGTTAATCGGGTTACGATCAATAGTTTTCGAGATATCGATTTATATAAATAGGTCCGGGGATGATTTAATTTTAATGGGAAAATTTTGACTTTTAAACTTTAAAAATTCATAACTTTCAAACTAATCGAGATTAAGGATCGAGGTTGGGCTCAAATTGAAGCTTAGACTTTAAGGAACAAATTTGATTAATGGTTAATGGGGTTCCGATCAATAGTTTTTGAGATATCGATCTATATAGATAGATCCGGGGATGATTTAATTCTAATGGGAAAATTTTGACTTTTAAACTTTTAAAATTCATAACTTTCAAACAAATCGAGATTAAGGATCGAGGTTGGGCTCAAACTGAAGCTTAGACTTTAAGGATCAAATTTCATTTATGATTAATCGGGTTCCGATCAATAGTTTTTGAGATATCGAATTTTAAAGTAAAATTTTAGCGACCGAATTTGAAATTTTTCTTATATAATTTTATGTTCTAGGAAAAACATTCACGGAATTTCTGGGACTTTTCCAAGGAATAATGGTTAATGAAGTACAGTCAAGTAATAGACAAGGAGATACTTGCACCAACAGTTGTGGTACTCTAGAAAATTCTCGAATTGAAAAATGTTACATGCAAACAATAAAAAATCGCACAGAAGTTTATTGTCAAGAAAAAGAATGTCAAGGAAAACTATTTAATTGTAATAAAGGCGGTGATACTACAGCATGTGAACTGGTGATTGATAATGAAGTTCAATAAATACGAAAAGAAAAAAATAATAATCAACAGGAATATATTTGTTGAAAAATTGCAGGGCAAGTCATCGGACAGACGAATTCAGTGGGCGGATACCACAGAAGCCGGTGTTTTGGGTGTGAAAGGCGATGATTGTGATGGTGAAGAAAAGCTTCTGAAAGATTATGATAAGGGTGAAACAACTTGCCCAGTATGTTATTGTACTTGTGCTGAGGAAGACGGCAAGTCAGAGGTACTCAGAGCTATTAGTTTGATACCACAATTTTCCGACATTAAAAAAAATAAGTAAGCGCTCGTTTATATTTTAGATTTTTTTTACTTTTTAATAGAATTTGTACTTGGATGATTTTATTTTTTATTAGAATTACGATTATTTACAAATAAAATAACATTTTCATGATTATTCCCCATTTTTACTGATATTTTGTTCAGCAGATCCAAATTACGTTAAATTACCATAACTTACTGCAAAATACGGTAATTTGACGTAAAATTCGCGGCAATCATGTGGAAATTAACCGTAAAATAGGTAATTTATCGTAAAAATAGGCAAAGTTATCGTGAAATTGCGGCAATACTGCGGTATTTTACCGTAAAATGCGGCAATTTGCCGTAGAATAGGCAGAGTACGGCGATTTACGGTAAAATATCGCAGTTTGCGGCAAAATTACCGTGAAGATACGGCAATTCAACGTAAATTTTGTAGCAATACTGCGGTATTTTACCGTAAAATGCGGCAATTTACCACAGAATAGGCCAATTACGGTGATTTACGGCAAAATATCGCAGTTTGCGGCAAATTAACCATAAAATTGCAGCAATTCAACGTAAATTTTGCATCAATACTGCGGTATTTTACCGTAAAATGCGGCAATTTACCGTAGAATAGGCCAATTACGGTGATTTACGGTAAAATATCGCAGTTTGCGGCAAATTAACCATAAAATTGCAGCAACCCTAGCGGATCCGAATTACGGTAAATACAGTGATTTCCCGTAATTTACCGTAATTTACGGTGCCTAGCAGAATCACCGCAAATTACGGCAATTTACCGTAATTTGCCGTAGATTACCGTAATTTACGGTAATTCTGCTAGGCACCGTAAATTACGGTAAATCACTGTATTAACCGTAATTCAGATCCGCTAGGGAATTCAACGTAAATTTTGCATCAATACTGCGGTATTTTACCGTAAAATACGAAAATTTACCGTAGATTAAGCAGAGTACGGCGATTTACGGTAAAATATCGCAGTTTGCGGCAAAATTACCGTGAAGATACGGCAATTCAACGTAAATTTTGCAGCAATACTGCGGTATTTTACCGTAAAATGCGGCAATTTACCGCAGAATAGGCTAATTACGGTGATTTACGGTAAAATATCGCAGTTTGCGGCAAATTAACCATAAAATTGCAGCAATTCAACGTAAATTTTGCATCAATACTGCGGTAGTTTACGGTAAAAGTTCGGTATTTCACCTTAAAGTAGGCATTTTACGACAAAGTTACAGTAATTTACCGTAACTCTGATCCGCTGGGGTTTGATTTTTTTAGGTCTTAGAATTTTGATGACTTTTTTATACTTTTTCACTGGTAGATTTATAAGATTTTAAAATTTTGATGATTATTTTTTTTTTCAAGGATAATTTTATTAGATCCTCGATTTAAATGATTTTCTTGCATTTTTGCACTTTAATGAGTTTTAAAGACATTAAAGTTTTGATAATTTTCTAACACTTCCGAATCTTAATGATTTTCTCATAATTTTACATTTCAACGATTCTTATATATTATAATGATATATAAAAATATTAATATCTTTCCTAAAGACCTAATCATTTAATAATTTAATTAGAATAGTCACTGGCGTGCAATTTGTTGAGCAAGACCAGCTAATTCACATCCAAATCGAGCAATCCAGCCTAGTAGAATTTGGCGAAATCGATCCAGGATCAGAAGGACTCGTCGACTTAAAAAGTTTCACATACAGAGATTCCGACCCAGGGTATTTTGAAATGAGGGCCGATCGCAAAGATAAAAAATTGGCCGATGGTGTTGGGTTCAAATTTATCACCTCCGAGGACCGGAAGATCAGTCTCGATCAAGTGGTGGCTCCGGAAGGTGAAGTTATCGTCGGAGTTACTTTTGCTTGGAATGAGAATACTAGAGCTATTGAACTACGAATCTTATCATGGCCGTTTAATTTCGTTTCCGGTAGACTCACTGATCCAGTAGATTTGTCTCCCGACGATAATTTGGAGTGGATCAGTTGGGAAAATTCAGCAACACGCTCGAAATATTACAATACAGAGAGGTATCAAATTTGTTTATAAAATAACGCCCTAATTATTGAATCTACGGAAAATTTCATTGATACCTTTTTTGTAGAAAATTAAATTCTCTACAAAATTGCTCCCATGAGTTTTTACCGTATCTTTGATAGTTTAGTCACAATATCAATAAATGATTTTGGTGATTTTGGTTTTTAGGAGCCAAGTAGATTTAGATGATTTGGACGATCCAATAAAAGCAATGACTCCAAACAAGCCGTATTCGAAACCAAATCAAGAGCTAGAAATTGGAGCCACTGGCTACAAAGTCGATATGGCGCAACACACTATCCCCTATTTGGACCTTCTACCAGTAACTTATTCCGAGGTCAAGAGCCCGCTTCGGGGATTAGAAATAATTTACAAAAGATCTGAAGGCTACGGAGGTTTTCTGGCCTTCAAAATTCACACCTATGATTTTACAGATAAATTTGTCCGTCAGATGTCGCAGATGGATCTCGATAAATATCAAGCTAACTTTGACGATTCTCTTGTTCTTGATGTACCAGTTAAATAAATTTATATTTCTTTTTATTGTAAATGTTACAGAAATAAAAATATATACTTATTGGAAAATATAACTGCGTATTATTTTTTCGGGCCAAAATAAATTTATAAGAATTTACTATAAAAAATGAAAAAAATAATTTGATGATTTGCTTCTCTGGGGTTTTTCTTGAATTTCTGACTAAACTATTGGAGGTACGAGAAAAATGATTAAATATATTTTGTAGGAAATGAAATTTCCTACAAAATTATTTCAGTACGTTTTTGCCGTATCTTTGATAGTTAACTCAGAAATTTAATTCTAGTCTTATTTATTATTTTTCGAAACAAAACAAATTTACTTCGGAGTCAAAAAAATATTTTATATAAATTTTGAGTTTGATATTCTGGTAGAGCGGTGAATTTCCGTTAGTTTGACTACCAACAAGCCGTACTTATCCTAACTTTTTTTTTAAGTCGTACGTAGACATGAAATTATTTTTCCTAATGGAGTGAACGGTGCGATTATTTAACGCGTCAGCAAAAAAATGCTAGCGGCCAATCTACGTAATTACGATAGCAGTCAAGCTCGTGCTGATAAACAGCGCGAATTACTGCCCAAGTAAATATTTAAAATAAAAATTACAACGAAACTTTTAAAACATGAATTTTTTAAACGGAATTAAAAATATTCGGGTGAATTTTTTTTTTTTAATTTGCGCAATAAATTTGACAAAGTCATTGGATTTACATTCGCTGGAATCAATTGACGAAATAATAAATTTTGTTACGGAAACCAGTGAATATTTAGATTTTTATTTCATTGATACCGCCGCCGAAGAATTGGATGATTTAGAAATAGACGGGACTAAATATTACAGTGAAATTATTGAAAAATATTTTTTATCGGTACCTCATGAAAAAGTTACTGACAAAGAAATAAATGATCTTAACAATCTGATTAGTATTGTTGACGGATTGTGGGAACAATTTGGACGCGAAGATTTGGAAGGCTATAAAAAAAATAACTTTAGAAGTATTTCATTGAATTCTCTACAACGCATACTAAACAATCTTTATTTAGATTACGTGGGAAATACTAAATTTAGTGAATTGCCTCGGCGCATTGGAAAGGTAAAATTATAAACTTTTAAGTACATGTCATTATTATAAATTAAATTTCCGTTAATTTGAATACCCACAAGCCATATTAATTTTTAAAAAATTTTAAAATCGTATTAAATGGACACTTTTAGATAAAATGGATAAAAATCAAAATTATCATATTTTTTCTTTTGTTATCGAGTAGAGTAGTCAATTTCCGGTGAAATGAGTACCCACAAGCCATATTTATTTTTAAAAAAATCTTTTAGTTGCATAAATGGACACTTGGTTAAAATGGATAAAAATTAAAATTTGCATATTATTTCATTTATTATCGGGTAGAGTAGTCAATTTCCGGTGGAATGAGTACCCACAATCCATATTTATTTTTAAAAAATTTTAAAATCGTATAAAATGGACACTTTTGGTTAAAATGGATAAAAATCCAAATTTTCGTATTTTTTCATTTGTTTTCGAGTAGAGTAGTCAATTTCCGGTGAAATGAGTACCCACAAGCCATATTTATTTTTAAAAAAATCTTTTAGTTGCATAAAATGGACACTTGGTTAAAATGGATAAAAATTAAAATTTGCATATTATTTCATTTATTATCGGGTAGAGTAGTCAATTTCCGGTGGAATGAGTACCCACAATCCATATTTATTTTTAAAAAATTTTAAAATCGTATAAAATGGACACTTTTAGTTAAAATGGATAAAAATCCAAATTTTCGTATTTTTTCATTTGTTTTCGAGTAGAGTAGTCAATTTCCGGTGAAATGAATACCCACAAGCCATATTTATTTTTAAAAAAATCTTTTAGTTGCATAAAATGGACACTTGGTTAAAATGGATAAAAATTAAAATTTGCATATTATTTCATTTATTATCGGGTAGAGTAGTCAATTTCCGGTGGAATGAGTACCCACAATCCATATTTATTTTTAAAAAATTTTAAAATCGTATAAAATGGACACTTTTGGATAAAATGGATAAAAATCCAAATTTTCGTATTTTTTCATTTGTTTTCGAGTAGAGTAGTCAATTCCCGGTGAAATGAGTACCCACAAGCCATATTTAATATCATCAATAAAATATGTAGTGGACATAATTATTTATATTAAATTTTAATTTTTTAAGGATGAACGTCCTTCAATGTGCGAAATAACGATGAATGATCAGGTACGGCTTCGTAAATTACATCAAGTCGTTATTTTAACAGAACTCCGGGGGTTTATTTTGACGTTAAAAGGATTAAACGAAGGAGAATCTCCTGAAAAAGCAGTAGCTCGAGCAATTATACATTCAGATCAATATTTACTGGCATCGCGATCTGGTTACGTTTCCACAGCAGATGTATTTCGTCGCTGCGATCCACAAAAACATATTCGCGGTAAGCAATAAGTCATAAAAATGTAATTTTTTAAATAGCTGACGTCAACTATTTATACTTTAGGTGAAACATTCACCGAATTTCTGGGACTATTTCAAGGGATAATTGCTAATCAGAAGCAAATAAACTCTGGCAGTGAATGCTCCCAAGCATGCAGTGTTCCGGAAAATTCAAGAATCGACAGATGCTACGAAATGTTTTGGATCCATAACACATATTGTAATTTGAAGGAATGCCGAGGTCGAGTTATCGATTGTCAACCTATGGGCGGAAACGTCACAGCCTGCGAACTGGTAATTTTTTTGAATTGATAAATAATTTGTGGGCAATAAAAATTTTTGTCTTTAGGACGAAACGTCAGATCGACGCATAGAGTGGGCGGTCGTACACGAAAGAATAGAGAAGCCGACATATGAAGATCACATGATGTTTATCAGAAGTATTAGAGTTAAAAGAAGAAAACAAAAGAAAAAGTTGTTGCCGGATACTTGTAACGGAAAAGTAACGACTTTTGATGATAATGATGCTGAATTGACGTATTGTCATAATTGTAGATGCGTTTGCGTTGAAGAAGACGGAAAATCCTCGGCTTTGAGAACAATTAGTTTGAGGCCACAATTGGCGGATATTAAAAATAATATGCAAGTATTTTTATTATAATTTTGTATTTGACCCGAAAATCACTCATTAGTGGTTTGAAAATTCCCAACATCAACTTCAGAGTCAAATTTGAATGAGACCCAACTTGATTTCCGCGGAAAAGACAAAGCTGCCACATTTTCTTGGCAAATCTCTTCAAGATGTCGCATTTTCAAAATTTTTTAGGGAGATCCGTTATGCCCCAGATTTCTTTCGTCGCTCTAGAGTCTGCTAAATCTATGAAACTTATGAAAACATGACGATGACAAAAATTTTTGATCGGTTCCGTTAAGTCACGGTCTCCCCTAATCCCAAGTAGGGAACGTGCGACATTTCAAGGGTATGAGTGATTAGGATTAATAAATATATTCATTGTCATATATTTATATCGATTAGGGTAATTACCGGAGTAAAGTTTGTGGAAAAAGATCGACTTATTCATATCCAAATCGAACAAGCTAAATTGGACAGGTCTGGTGATATTGAACTTGGAACTGAACAATGGAAAGAACTTGAGGATTTCGAGTACAGTGACGCCTTTGAGGGAAGTTTTAAACTAAAAAACGGCGGGAATCAATCGTTGGTAGAGAAAGAAGATTATATATTTATAACTGTTGATTATAGAACGATAAATATCGATTCGCTGCGTACTCCAGATGGTCAAGTTCTTGTTGGAGTACGTTTAGCTTTTAACCCAGAAACTGAAGCTATAGAATTGGAAATTTTGGGAGCGCCATTTGATTATGAGACGGGCAAGTTGGAGGAGCCAGTTAATTTTAATGGACAAGGTCCTTTGAATTGGATCACGTGGGAAAATAATCCGTATCCTTCTGGAGACTACAAGGGGGGTTACAGGTAAACTTATTTTAGCAATTACTCATTTTAAATTTATAATTTTTATGAGTTTACTATTTTAGACGAGAAGTAAAGTTGGATAACTCGGATGAACCTTTGAAAGGACCAGATAAAAACATGCCCTCTCCTTATTTCAATCAAAAACTGAAGATAAGAGCAACAAGTTACGAATTGGATTTGGCGCAACACACTATTCCTTATTTAGATATTCAACCAGTTATTTATCCCGGTATAAAAGTCCCCCTTCGTGGACTGGATATAGTACACAGGGCACAAAAAGGCTACGGAGGGTTCCTTGCTTTAAGACTATGCGCTTACGATTTTACTGGTCACGTTAAATATGAAATGACCCAAAGTGATTATGATAAATTTAAAGCTGATTTTGATGACGATATTTTTGTAAAAATAAGAATTAAATCTGAGTAAACTTTCATTAATAAGAAATTGAATAAATAAATTTATAACAAACAATAGTCATGTACTTTTAATTTTCATAACAAAAATATGTCTATCTTATAGAACTGTGTAATACTTATAAAGAAGCTCCCCTAGTGAAAATTTTTCGGACTTCTGTCTGAAAAACTCAGTTCTAGAGTTCTAAAGACTTTTTCAGAGTTCGAAAGACTTTTTCGGACAAAAGTCCGAAAAATTTTCACCAGGGTCGGCTTGTGGATATTCGTTTTAAAGAAAATTTAATTCTTTACACGACAATGCCCTATCGAAAGTGAAAACCTGTTTACTGACAGTAAATCAACGGCTGATAAAGAGCTCTAGTGTGCACTTTTAAAACTGTCATATAACGATTTTAGAGATAACTAAGAATCAACTGTTAAGCAACTAGATAAAAACTGTAAATTAAATTGTATAAAATAGAGTTAATAAACAGTCAATACCAAATCTTTACTTGATGGTGTAATTCACATGTGCAAACAGTTTTTTAACGCATGGAAAACCGTTTATAAACTATTATTTAACTGTAAAAAGATTATGCAAAAGCTATCTATAAACGATTGTAAAACAATTTAATAACAATATAAAGTTTGTTTTAAAACGGCCGAATATTACCAAACTATAAAGAAAAATGTGTGTTATAGCTTACTACCCTGAATGTGTAAATATTCACGAATCAAAAGAGACCTGATCGTTCAAGAATACTTTGTAAACTTTGATAATTATTACAAGTTTTCTTTCTTCCAATCCCAAAGTGTTATCTTTTTCTTTAGAGAAGGAAATCCAGATAATCAATTCATTTCTATTCTATATTATAAAGCGCCTATTTTACTTATAGAGAATACTTAGTTTAAATCATTACTCTTACTATTTGTGAGAAATTTGGAAAGTATCTAAATAATAAGACAGAAATTTTGATAATAGTTCTACCATATTTTCACCATTCTGTATTCTGCATATTTTCACCATTTACGACATTTTTTATCTTCACTAGGGTAAAAAATTTCTGATTATTGTAATATAGAAAAAAATCTAATATATTAAATCGGAAAACAATCGACCTTCTATTTATCTCAACTATTTTTTAACTGCTAATTTACCGTAAGGTACTACTTATACTCTAGTTATTAACAGAAATTTTTCAGTTGAGTAATTACTTATTAACTGTTTCTTCACTGGTTTTTTACCGGGTCCATTCTGAAAACACTTTGATCTATTCTGGATGAATTCTGAAACCACTTTGGTTTCACTCTGGAAAAAGGGCACAAAACCACTCTGGAAACATACTGGATTTAAAATGGTTACATTCTGACTATGATTCCAGAGTGTTTCCAGAGTGGGTTGACGGTCGCAAGGGGTTTAAGAATGGTTTGGATGAAGTATTATAATTGTTTAATAACGATTTTAAAACAGTTTCATAAAAGTTCAATTTCAAGGGAATAATCATTATAAAATCGTTCGATTTCGTTTCTGCTTTGATCCGAAAACCGTTTATTTTTCGCACATTACTACCGTGAATAAACCGCTTGTTCACGGTTAAAAAACTGTTGGTAAATAGTGAGAGTATTTAAACCGTTAAAAAACCGTTTTTTAATTCTATGAGGGCGACCTCGAAAATATCGAAAAATTATTCATAACTTATATGTACGTGGTATAACGTGAGTTATTGCGACAATATGAAAAACATATCTAACTGATAAGTGTTATTTAAAAAATAATTACTTGATAAGCTGTAGAAACTTAAATTTTCTTTTACATTAACATGACTTTTAATCACTAACAAACATGTAAAGTATACGTCATATGTAGGGAGAAGATAATATAGAAAATGTCGAATATATTTTGTATGATTTTCATGATTTTTGTAACAACCGAATTGAGTGAGTCATTCAACGTTCACTTAACGTGTGATATCGACGAAATCGTTAAATTTGTTTCGAAAGTTGGGGTTTCTCATGATAACGATAAAATAAAAGAGGCCGCGGAGGAATTGGATAAATTAGAAATTGATGGGAATAAAAATTATGAGAAGATTATCGATAAATATTTTGTGGAAATGCCGAAGAAAAATATCAAAGATAAGGATATCAATAAATTGAAGGGTTTGATAAAGAAAATCGACGAGGCTTGGTCACAATATGGAACCAAGGAGTTGGGTAACGATGACAAAGTTGAGCTGGCTGATTTGCCTGGGACCCTAAGCGAACTCTATAAATTTTATATAGGAAATTATGAGAAAGACTTTCCGTCCCGAGTTGCACAGGTAAATTTTATAAAATATTTATTATTTTTTCTAGTTAATGAACAAAATTTTATTAGGCGATTTTCTTAATTAGGATAAACGGCCGAGTGTTTGTGAAGCTGAGGTGAATAATCAGATCCGTCTGGAAAAATTACATCAAGCTGTCGTATTGTCAGAGCTTAGGGCTTTTATTTTGAATCTCAAGGGAGCCGAAAATAGTCTAAGCACAGCTTCCAATGCTGTCATACATTCAGAGCAATATATTTTAGCAACGCGTAATGGTTTCAAAGCAGTTGAGAATTTTTATTATCGCTGCGATCCAGAAGAACACATCCGCGGTAATGAATAAGCAAATCACCAAAAGATCGTTTAGCAATTAAGAATAATTTCAATAACAAAAATGACTTTTGTTTAAGGTGAAACATTTTCGGAATTCCTGGGACTTTTTCAAGGAGTTATTGTAAATACTGAGGAAACTGATTATGGCTGTTCAAGTGATTGTGAAGATATAATAAATAAACGGTATAAAAATGATGGGTGTGATCAGTCAGAGGATGGCGGAAAAGGATACGACCATTGCCCCGCAAAACCGTGTAAAGGTCAACTAGTTAGATGTTTTTATGTTGGCGACGCTGAAGCCTGCGAATTGGTAATTCGATGATAATAAACTATTGTGAGCTGAAAGTTAAGATAAATTGTAATTACAGGACGAATCGTCAGATAGACGTTTCCAGTGGGTCAAAATAGAAAACAAACGCAATGATTCTTATGGAAACTCAACAAACGAATGCGATGGAACAATAGTCAATTTACGTGACGCAAAAAAAAAGTATAGTGATTGTAGCACTTGTGGATGTGTTTGTGCTGAAGAAGACGGAAATTCGACTGCAATAAGAGCAATAAGTTCGATACCACAATTTGCAGACATTGAAAAAAATATGTAAGCATTTCTATTGGCTTAGCCTAGTAGCATTGTCTTCAGCAAGTTTCTTTACGAATGTCCTAGAATTTTACTCAAGGTATCTTACGGAAGTACCTTGACCCAGTCGTGTCCAAGACTGATGACGCAGACTTGCTGGGGACTGTAGATATAGATCTACCTAAGACTTTCTTAGGAATGCTACTAGGGTAGAATTTCCCGACCTGGACATTAAATTAAAATGATTTTCCCATTGAACTAGGGTAATTACGGGAGTAAGATTCGTTGAAAAAGATGGACTATTTCATATCCAAATCGAGCAATCTGAATTAGGAGCTTACGGTGAAATTATAGAGGGAACGGAAGAATGGAAGGAACTTGATGACTTTGAATATGTCACAGCTCGTTTAGGAGGATTCAAAATAAAAACTGATGAAGGGGAACGTCAGTTAGTTGAAGAAGATGATTTCGCATTTATTACTGATAACAACAGAGGTTTTCATCTCGATGAATTAACTGCTCCAGACGGTCATGTTATTGTAGGAGCTCGTATTGGTTTTGATTGGATAGAGGATGCCGTCGAATTAACTGTTTTGTCGTGGCCTTTTGATTACCTGACAGGTAAATTAGAAAACCCAGTAAAATTGTCTCAGGCAAGCAATTTAGAATGGATTAATTGGAAAAATTCACAAAAACGTGTTCCAGTAAATATGCAACGGTAAATAATAACTTTTGGTCCAATGATTTTTTCATAGTATTTTTATCTTTAATGTTTTTGTTATGATTAGGAACGATTGGCTTTTAATATTTTTCGATGAACCCATAAAAAGTCCTAAAGAAAATAGCCACTTCCCACCACCTCACACCATGATAGATGTACAAGCTACAGGTTTTCGAGAAGATATGGCTCAACATACAATCCCTTACATAGACCTTCAACCAGTAACTTATCCATCAGTAAAAATACCTCTACGTGGACTAGAAATAATTCACCGTAGTTATGGAAACTATGGAGGGTTTCTGTCACTGAAATTACACACTTATAATTTCACGAGCCACTTTGGATATGAAATGACAGCAGATGATTTAAAAAAATATAAGCGTTATTTTAATGATGATCTTAAGTATGAAATACCACGAAAAATATAATATTAATTCAATAAATATAAACCTATCAACCTATTGTATATTGTTATTTTCTTTACATTCGAAAAATATCAACTTGTTTTTTTCGTTTTTTGCGTGAGCGTAACATTTAAGAATGTTTTTGTAACGTAAGATTTACTTGAGATAACGCAATAAGTTAGCTAAATAATTCGTAAGTCATTATTTTTCGTATTTTATGCATTTTGCACGCCTCATAAGCGAAGCGTTGAGGTAGTGCTCAACTCTCAACATCTCAAGGTCAAGCAATTTTCTGGCCTTAAGATGACTCTATTGCGTTGATATTTCATCGATAGGATAATATGAGCACACGTATATCAAGAAAAGACTTGAGAAAACTTATTATGTTTTTTAAATAACATTGGTTCTGCTACTTTAAAGAAAAAAACGAGTTTGAAAAATATTTCACTTGGACGTCCGGATGTCTGTATGTATCCACTCTTTTGGGATGTAGTCAGCATAACTGCCGAAAAAATTATCGTATCGAGAGCGGTTTTTTTTCATTTTGTTCAGAATTTCCTCAAGATGAACCCTTTCGACATTTACTATCGTCGGTTCAGTCGTTTTTTAAATATTAAATTAAAAGTGATGTTTGATAGCATATTTTTTTTTGTATATATACTCAATCCCGTATATATATTTTTTTTTACCGGTGCTACCTCTGACGGATACTTTTGGAAACCTCATTTTTTACCCTCCTCAAGTTGCATGCCTTAAACGCAATGCGGGGAGATTTTAAACTCTATGTTTTTATATATATATATATATATATATATATATATATATATATGTATGTATATATACGGGATTTTTACCGGTGCTGCACTCAGACGGCTTTTTTGCACATCCCCCCCTTTTTTTTTTTTACTCTGTAATTGAGGGATACAAGTTATTTTGACTTCAAAATTAAATAAGCGTTATGAGGCGTGCACTTTTGGATTTTCCAAACTTTTTAAGACAATAGTGGGATAAAACAAGGAAATTATTCTCGTGGGTGATCTTCCCTAGTAAGCATTGGAAGTCTTACGTAAATCTCCCTGATAGCCAGAGTTTCTAATCAGAAAGTTGGTGTACATGAGTTGCGACCAACTTGACGACAACTTTCAGCTTGTGTAACTGTTGACTACAAGTTGGCTACAAATTGCTCAAAAACTTGGCGACAATCTACTGCCGCAACCTGTCGACAATTTTCTGAGCAATTTATAGGCAACAGTTACACGAGCTGAAAGTTGTCGACACGTTTCTCGGAAAGTTGCCGTCAACTTATGGAAATGCCAACTTTTGCGGCCAACTTGACTATCAGGGCTGTATCTTCAATCTTGAGCAAGTCTGCATCATCAGTCTTAAACGAACCTGAGACGACACTTCTGTATATCTTAAAGAAGTCTGTAGCAGTATTTGCTCAAAATGCATTAGCACAGACTTGCTGCAGAATTGCTGAAGACACTAACACATGGTCGCCCTCTTCGTGACTTCGCGAGTTGTCTATTCAGCATTAGTATAATAAATTCAGTGGCGCTCATTTGATGTTTGATATAATTTTATCAAGTGATAATGTTATTAATTTCTAGCACTTTGAATTTAAATTATGGCTACACGGAAAAAAATTTTCTTTGAAAATTACCGTTAAATTTAATGTAATTAAATTGCGAAAATTATTTGAGGTAATTATATATAAATTTTTTTTTATTATTTATTGGATGGAATCTTTCAATAATAAACGAGCTTAGAGGCTTCTATTTATATGCGTCACAACAGATTAAAATTATATTGACTGGAAATATTATTAAAGTAGTAAAATTTATTTAATAATTTGATTTTCAAAAATATCGTCGTTAGATGATTTTGACGAATATATCTTACAAACTTTTAGAAATAGGGCAATTTCTATAAGGGCCAAAATTGTAGAGCAGAAAATATCTGATAAAATGAGTACCATTAAGCAGAACTTATTATTAAGGGGGTATTCTGGTTTAGAAATTCGAAAAAATCGATTTTTTTTTGCATATTTCCAGAGTATAACCCTTCAAGAAAATGTCCCTAAAAGGATTTTTCGAAATTCGAATTATTTTCGGAGTTACAGCTCATTTTGTGACGTGCCGACAAAACCGTTTCGCAGCCGGGTCGCGTGAGCGAACAATAGACGATCGGCTAACTCTGGCGCTCTGGCCGCCAAGGTCTTTTGTACTCGATGTATTTTCTTCACTCGATGTATATTTCTCAGAATTCACTACTCGGGAACTGGGTGATCGTTTTAACCAATTTAGTTCAAATATATTTATACTAAGTGCTCAGTTAAGTTCAGTTTTGTTTCGACTATCTCGCTGTACAAACGTAAGTATTCTGAAATCAGTGACGTGAAAAACTATGTTTTTAGTGTAAAATTTAATTAATTAGTGCGAAATGGACATAAAATATAGTCGAGGTACGAGTCTTCGTGCATGTAGAACGAGGAAACGTAAACCTCCATGTAATCTGGGTCGTAGGAAATCGGATACTAGCTTTGCAAGTGCCTCTGCAGCTAAGCTACACAAGTCAACGACAGAAGATGTTATACTTGAAAATACATACGGGTATTGTATCTTGGAATTTTTTTCAGTGTTTACGGCTTTATCTTCAGTGATTGTGTGTAGTACATGCAAGAAAAGTAGAAATTTTTCGCGAACTGCAGCACGTGGATTGGGATTCCAGATCACATTGAAGTGTAGTTGTCCAAATGAACATTATATCAATTCATCACCATTTATCAATAAAGCTTTTGAAATTAATTGTAGAATTGTTGCTGTAATGAGACTTTTAGGGGTAGGGAGAGAAGGTATAAATATCTTTTGTAGCATGATGGATATTTGCCACGGGGTATCAATAAGTATGTATTACCTTTGTATGGACCAACTGTATAAGGCAGCATATTCAGTATACGAATCTGTCATTCCCAAAGCTGTTGAGGAAGAAAAAGAATTGATGCAAAAGCATGAACCTGATACTGACTCCACGCATCTTACTGTGTCAGGTGACGGGACGTGGAAGAAGCGCGGTTTCAACTCACTGTTTGGAGTTACTACTCTAGTGGGAAAATACAGTAAAAAGGTTATTGATACTGTAGTAAAATCAAGCTTCTGCCAAGGATGTAATTTATGGAAAGGTAAAAAAAATTCAGACATTGAAGCTTATAATGATTGGTACGAAGAGCATCAAGATACGTGTACTATCAATCATGAAGGAAGTTACGGTAAAATGGAGGTGGATTCGGTCGTTGAAATGTTTAGTCGTTCGGAGGAAAAACATGGGGTAGAGCTTGTCAAATACATCGGTGACGGTGACTCTAAAACTTTTAAAGGGATTCTTGATATAAACCCATACGATGGTGATCCTGTAGTCATGAAAAAAGTGTGTAGGTCATGCCCCGAAGAGGATGGGGTCCCGTTTGCGGAAAGCAAAAAAAATAATACTGGTATTGGTGGTAAAGGTCTTGGAAAGCTAACTGATAAAGTTATAAATGAGCTAAGTCTCTATTATGGTTTAGCCATTCGAAGAAATCCAGAGTCCGTAGAAAATATGAAAAATGAGGTATGGGCTACTTATTTTCATAAAATTTCTACGGACTCTAATCTATAACATCACTTTTGTCCGCAGGGTTCATCGAGTTGGTGTAAGTGGCAGGTCGCTGAAGCTGAAGAAACTCTGGATGAATTTCAGCATAATAATCCTCCTTTAACTGAAGCAGTTCAGAAAGTTATTAAGCCAATATACGAAGATTTGTCTTCAGAAAGCTTGCTGGAAAGATGCTTGGGCTCAGAAACTCAGAATAATAACGAGTCTTTAAATTCGCTCATCTGGACTTTCGCACCCAAACATATTCATGCTGGTACCCATACAATTGAAATTGCTAATTTCATTGCGGTATGTATATTTAATGAAGGATTTTTACCAGTTTTAAAGATTTTATCATCAATGGGAATAACAATTGGGCCAGAATCTCACGCATTCGTGAACAAACGTGATCAAGTTCGAATTAATAGGTCCGAGGTACGAGCTACTGAGGCTTCCAAGGAAGCTAGAACTGCTAAATCATCTGAAAGTGCTTCACTAAACACGACATTTGAAGTCGAAGAAGGTACTTTGTACGGAGCAGGGATAGCTGATTAATAACAAGTGAGTATAAAACGTCAGTAAACGACTCCGACTGCGCGCGATTAGTCCTCAAACTTTAAACTCCTTTTTCTCGTAACTACTTTTCTAGAAACGGTGTGCATGATATCTTTAATTCTACTCAACCGATTTACTTGAAATTTTACACAGAGCTTCTTTATACATTATAGTATCGCACTACGAAGAGGTTTTAAAAAAAATTTTTTTTTTTTGTATTTTTAAAAAATTCCGAACGACAAAAAAACAGGGAAAATATGAAACTTTTTTTTCAAACCACCGCCATATTGTGAAAAAAATTTTCTTTTTCAAAAACGTTTCGTTGTGCGATAACTACACCCTTCCTCATTACGAATTATTCATGGATTCCCATTTCAGGTCATGGGAAGGATTTATATCCTGCACACCAGGACAAGCCATTTTTCCATCATCATTTTTCCATGCAGTCTTGCAGTTTTTTGAAATTTAATTTTTTTTCTTATATTATTAATGTTTTGTATTCTTAAAATATCAATAAAAAGGTTATGAAAAAATGGATGGTAAAAATAATTTTTGTTTTTTTTTATCGCGTCCGAAAAAATACCTAAAATTCGGGCTTCTAAACCAGAATACTCCTTTAATATTTACCAAGTTAGGTATAATGGGCTATTTTTTAAAAATGTCATAATGAATGTTTTGTATAATTTTAAATTCATAGGAGTGTCGAGCAGAAAATTTCCTGTGGAATGAGTACCCAGAAGCTCTAGTTATTATCCATTTTTTTTAAAGGTCATATAAGATAGTCATATCTATGTTAATTCTAATTTTTATCGTTTAGTATAAAGTTATCACATTATCATTTTTTAATTTCAATAATATATTGTCAATTATAACAGAAGATTTATAATAAAAACATTCTACAGTATATTTTTATAAAATTTAAATAAATACAAAGTATGTTTAAGAAGTATTTTCAATTTTTTTAAACTCTACTACCACTAATAATTATATAGATAAAAAATTGTCTCACTCAGCAAGGTTTGGACTTGAAGACATCGATAAGGCATACGGTAATAAATATTCGGCTTCGGAAAATGATAAAATAAATTGGTCAAATATTATCGCCCGATAAACAAACTTTTAAAACGAAGGTGATATTCATAAAATCGGCCAGTTTACATTGAAAATTTTCTTTATTTTGCAACAAAAATGTACTATAAAGACGAAATGTATTTATTTAGTATTTTGGTAATTTGCTCATCAATTTCAATGCCAGAGGCGTTTGACTTGCATTCATTAGACTATATCGATGAAATAATATCATTTGTTACTGAGAGTTCTTCGGATGAAACTGCCGGCCAACAATTGGATCAATTGAAAATTGATAATGAGAAAAATTACGCCAAGATAATTAATGAATATTTTACGGAAGTTCCACATTTGAATGTAACGGATGAAGAGTATGAGGAACTAGAAGGACTGATTGGAAAAATTGATAGAGCTTGGGAACAATTTGGGACCAAAGACTTAACGGATGATGACAAGAATAAACTGAGTGATTTGCCTGAGACTCTTAGCCAGCTGTATAAAATTTATGTAGGCGATGGTGCTGACAATAATTTGCCCACTCGCATTGCCGATGTATTTTTTAACAAATAGTCATTTTGAAAATTTAATATATATTTTTTTTTTAATTAATGAATTGTTCACAGGATAAACGTCCAAATATATGTGAAATAAAAAGTAATGAACAATTACGACTGCGTAAATTACATCAATCTGTAATTTTATCTGAGCTTAGAGGATATATTTTGAATCTCAAGTCATCGGATGACGTTGAAAAAACTACAGCACGCGCTATTTTACATTCAGAAGAGTATATTTTAGCAACAAAAAATGCGTTTAAAGTAACTACAGATTTCTTCCGTCGCTGTGATCCACCAGAACATATTCGTGGTAAGCAAATGATGAAAAAAAAGTTCATTCATGATCCTGGCGGGTCGGAACTACGGTTAATCACTGAAAAATTTACGGGAAATTATTGAAATTTATCGTAAATGGCAGTAAGTACCTTAACCCTTTCCCGGTTGACCTTGAATCCCTACTCTTAATTTGGATCGTACGCCTTCGTTTTTAAGTGAGAGAACGCTAGCCTATTTAGTAGAGAAAGGGTAGAAAAAATAGTAGAAGGGGGCGCATGCATGCACTAATACGATCTGACCGATACTCAACAGCCTTGCTAACAACTGTGATTGGTTTTAACCCCACACAGCTCACACCGACATTCTTCGAGACTCCAAACCGGGAAAGGGTTAACTTGCGATACATACCGTAAAAAAAAAATTACGGTACTGTTACATCATTACAACATTACCAAAAGTTTCTGGCTTTTTGTAAGTATTTTTAAATAAATATAATTAAGATGCTGTATAAATTTTAACTTGAATGAAACACTTCATTTTCATTATAAAAAAATACAACTTTAGGGTAGTTTGCTTCTATATTAACATTTCCAAAAGTATCTGGCTTTTTCATTTTTTTCTTAAAAATTTAGCTAAATTTTATCTAATTTTATGCTGATCGTGACTCAAACAGTTTTTCTGGCATATCTTTTTTCGCGAATTCGCACTTTGCGCAGTACTTCCTGTACAAAAAAAAATCAGCCAAACATACGATTCATTATTTATCTATCCTAAAAGTATTACCGTGCAAAATTTCTAAGTGAATCAAACACTTGATCAAAATGGATCACCGGCTCTCCGACTATTAAGGTAAAAATGCCGTAAAATGACGTATATTACCGTACATTACGGCAAAATGCGGTAAATTAGTTTAATTCGGATCCCCCAGGGATATTGTTATAGAAAATAGCAGACTTTATTACATTGTACCGTCAAATACCAGACTTTACGTCATATTGTTCTGTAAAATACCGTATTTTGCGGTAATGTTCCGTTACTTTGCGGCAAAATACGGAATTATGCGGCACTGCAATGTATAATGTTCTCACGGTAAAAGTTGAGCCTTTAGCGAGATTACGAAACCGTGTCTTTTACATGCGATATTGTGCCATTCTGGAAAATTCTGGTTTCAATCGGAAAAAAGGCATTACACCTTTCAAGTAGAAAGGTTGAAATGCGGTAGTTGAGGTAAAATGTCGTATTCTACAGTTAACAATATTAAATTTCGGATTTCATAATTCGATTACTTCAGGGTTACTAATGTCGTTCATAAATGGTAATCACCCGATGAAAAAAGATTTTATACAATTGTATAGAATTATATATCAATTATATATGGACTATATATAATTATATATAGACTATATATAATTGGATAGAAAAAATGGCCCGATCCAATTGTATACAATTTGGATAGAAATTGTATACAATTCTATACAAATTGTATACAATTCTACATATTGCAATTATATAGAATTGTATATAATTATATAGAATTGTATATAATTTGTATAAAATTGTATATAATTATATAGATTTGTATACAATTTGTATAGAATTGTATACAATTTCTATATAGTTGTATACAATTGGATCGGGCCGTTTTTTGTATATAATTTTATACAATTGTATAAAATCTTTTTTCATCGGGAATTATTTTAGGAAGAACATTTTCGGAATTTTTGGGTCTTTTTCAAGGAGTTATTCTCAATAATGCACAGACAAATAGTAAACGATGCTCAAGATCATGCAGTGGTGTCAATTACTCCCGTATCAACAGGTGTTACAAAATACCTGACAACGATGATGGTTACATAACTAATTGTCATGCAAAGAGTTGCAATGGAATACTTTATGATTGTGTCGGCACTGGGGATGCATATGCTTGTGAACTGGTAATTAAAATTTTTCATTTCCATTAACGAGGTTCCGATAATCAGATAAATGAATTTACAGGATGAAAATTCTATTAGACGGTATCAGTGGGCCGTGCGAAAAGACAATAGACGAATACTCGGCCCATCGGCGGATTCTTGCGAGGGAAAGAGAGTTTTCATGAAAGAGCGTCAAACTCTGTTTGATTATTGTCCAACTTGTATGTGTACTTGCGCTGAGCAAGACGGCAAGTCTACTGCTATTAGGACAATTAGTTTGATACCACAATATGCAGACATTAAAAATAATATGTAAATATTTCCATAATGTCCTATATAATAATCTTACAGCAATTTTGCCCAAGCCTGGTCACGAGCACTCTAGTTGTCCACGTCTTTATAACAATGGATATTGTTGCAGACCACACGTCTCACTTTTGTCTCTGCCACTTTACCCCCTCCATTGGCATACTGTACAAGGTATTGGGGTAAAATGACAGAGATAGAAGTGAGATATATAGAGAATGTAATATATGACTTCTTGCGCGAATCTGCCGCAAGACATTCGCTAGTTTCTGCAAGTAATTTTTGTTGCAAGACTCGCTCAAGATACGCGTAAGTAATTTTACTACCAGAACTTGAGCAAGACATATTTAATGTTCTATTGTGCAGTATCACATGCGATTCCTACAACAATCTTGTCTTAGAATCTTGCGTTAATATCTTGTGACAGATTGATAGGTATAGAAAGACGTAGGCTTCAAGGTCTTTCGGAAGATACTTTCATGAAAATAGTACCAGACTACTACAAGATTGTCTTATGCACATCTTGGGCAAGTCCATGTCATATCTATCGAAAGAATCTTGTGATCACACGGAAAAAAGAGCAGTTGAAAAATTAAAGTTTCTACAGTAAAAAAGGCTTTCAGGGCCAAAATCTTTAAACATTAAAGCTTAAACTGTAATTTTATAAATATGTTATAGTAATAAAATTAATACAATTTTAAGCAGCAAATTTTACAGTTTAAATCGACAATATCGAGTTTGAAACTGTAATATTGTTATTTCTGTAAAATTTACTGATTAAAAATGTAATTTTCACAGTTTTAGACTCGGAGCGCTTTACTACTATACGAAACTGTAATTTTTCAACTGCTCTTTTTTCCGTGCAGTACCTTGACCAGCAACTTGTCATAGAAACTTCTGTTACATAGGTTTTGGATTTATCGTAGAATTTAATTTTAAAATCTTTAAATTTTAATATTGCACACTAGGATAATTACTGGAGTACGTTTTGTCAACAAATATCAATTATTCCATGTTCAAATTGAGCAAAGTAAATTAGGACCTTATGGTGAAATAGTACCAGGGACATCAAAGTGGAAAAAATTGTCCCGATTTTCTTATGAAAAAAAAGACGATGGCGGTTTTATGATAAGTAATAAAAAAGGTCAACGAAAATTATTTAATAATATAGATTTTAAATTTATTACCCATGATAGCAGAACAATAAATATCGATCAATTAAAAACACCAAAGGGTGAAATTATTGTTGGAGTAACTTTTGTTTATAACAAAGAAACAAAAACTGTTGAATTACAAATTCTTTCATGGCCGTTTGATTACAAAACTGGTAAACTAGAAGATCCCGTTGATTTGGAGGACGAGGATGCTGATTTTGAAAATGATTGGATAAATTGGGAAAATACACCAAGACGTTCGAGTGAATACGATAGAAAGAGGTAATATCAGATAATAAAATAGCTATTTATGAAATAAAATAGCAAATGACAAATTATGGTACGGGTTAGTTCCAAAATTAGCTGACTGGTTGCACTGTGTTACAAAAAAACGAATGAGGATCTTGGGGCCCGAGAGCAGCGAGTTCTCTTTTGTGACACAATGCAACCAAAGACGAATTCCGCAAAACTATGCTGGATTTTTATAGACAATCATATGAGGTTCCATTTAAAAACGGCATGTGGGAATCTATATGCTGGATTCCCATATAGATTTGGTATGATGTAGGTTTTCATTGGAAAGCACCAGAGAATCTATGCTGGATTTTTATAGGATATTATATGGGATCCACCCGAAAATGACATGTGGGAATCTAAGCTGGATTTAATAGATTTTTTAATAGGAGATTTTATTATAGCCTTCTTTGAAATAGTGAATGGTATAGTGCAGGCATAGAAAATCGGTCGTTTCTCTACCGATATCCTACACTGATAGAAAAACTATCTTGATTCAAGAAAAATTTTTTCTTCAAAATGTGGTTCTTGTTTCAAAATTTTTAATTGTTTTAATTCAAGAAATAAGTCCTTGAACCAAAAAATTGAAATTCTCGGATAGAGAAAAAAAATTCTTTGTTTGAGAATTTGATTTTTCGATGAAGCCTTTTTTGTTTTGAAACAAAATTCTGACATATTTCGTTCAAGAATTTCTTGCTCTTGGATTAAGATAGGTTTAAGACATTACCGACTCGTTTCGAGAATGGCGCGGTTTTTAAATCAAGACATCAATTTACTCAGCTTGAAAAAAAACTTTTTTTTTTTATTTTAAAAATAAAAAGTTTTAAAGTGATTTTTTAGGACTACATTCATTTATTTCAGATATGTTAAAGTAGAAATTTATTTTTAAAAAAATTTTTTTTTTCATTACTTTAAAAACATCTTCTATCAAGGAATTATAACTTGAACCAAAAATTTAAAGTTCTTAAAATAATAATACGACATTTTTAGTTGAAGACAAGTGGTCTTGCTTGAAGAATTCGATAGTATCGATTGAAGATAATATAGTTTCGGATCAAGACACGAGAGTCATCCATCGAAGATTCAAAATCTATAGAGCCAAGAAAATCTAAATCAAGACAAGAATTTCTTGAAGCAAGACAATTGGTTTTCTTCAGAAATAAATTCTTGGCTCAAGAAAATATTTCTTGAGTCAATATAAATTTTCTATCAGTGTACGCTCCTAAATTGAACTTTCGAAGCAGGGGTTGTATACTAACTGCTTTTGTAAGAAACTATAGTTTTTTTTTGTTAATTACAGGCGTTATCTGAATTTGTTCGAATTGGATGATCCCATAAAATCACCTAAAAATCCACCATATTCAGATCCCAATGAAGCACTCAAAATACGAGCTACTGGTTATGGACTAGACATGGCCCAACACACTATTCCTTATATTGATTTACAGCCGGTAGCATTACCAGATCTAAAAGCTCCGCTTAGTGGATTGGAATTAATTTACCGAAGACAAAAAGGTTATGGAGGTTTTTTGGGTTTTAAAATACGCGGATACGATTTTACTGAATTTTTCGGTAGTGAAATGCCACAAGATGACTTGGATAAATACAAAAATGATTTTGATGAAGATATTGTCTTTGATATACCAACTAAATCCAATTAATTATATTTTTCTCTATAATTTTATAATCATCTTGACTTTGTTAATTATTATTATAATTAATTTAAATCAATTCATAAACAAAATTCTGTAATGATTTTTGGTTGAGTAAATGATCAATTATTTCGAAAAAATAAGAAATTTATTTAAATGAATTTTCTGCTGAATTTAAAAATGCTATGAATAAATATGGGTTGTGGGTATTCATTCCAGAAGAAATATCATTTTCAACCCGCCTATAAGTTCAAAACAACAACAAAAAATCTTGGCAAGGCGGGGGAGCTCCTCGAGCTCGAAAACAGTAGTGTGAGTACGTTTTCAAGCTCTTTAAGCTCGAAAATACTCCTTTGTATGATTATTTTTTTATGAAGTTCCTGCTAGAAATTCGATTTTCGAAAATCGCACCGAAACCAATAATTTCTCGAATTTTTGAAAATTTCCAATTTCCTCAGCGGGAAGTTAAAAATTTTTTCGAAGCGACAATGTTTATTCACATGTGTGGCTGACTGTATGAAATAATGTGTCTCTGAATGTATGGGATAATGAGTGGGATTATGTGTGCGTCATTGTGCGGCAAGATGTGTTGGTCATTGGTCAGATAATATTTGTAAGATATTTCTCTGCGGGAGGAAATATTTGTCTTTTAAGAAGAGCTTCAAGCATCAAAGAGTCAGTGTTCGAACGTCTTGTGAAACTTTAACTTTTATGTGTTTTTTTTTATGTTTTATGCGCTTAAATTATGATTCAACTGACAGTTATTTTTTTACATTGAATATATTTAAATTTGTGTATTTTACTTTTCTATTAATTTTTTTTTTCAGATTTAAATGTACTGTTTAAACGTTTGATCATAATTTTTCCGATTAACATATTTTCCTTTGGTGGATCTATTTGTTTTATCTAAAGATATGTACATCTTTGTTTTACAATGCAGAACTCTGAATAAAAATTGTCAATCATGAAATTAGCTACTTCGTTATTTGAATTCACGGCTTTCGAATTTTTTAAGTTTTCAACTCCCATTTTTTTCCCTAGTTATTTTTAGACGGGCAAAAGTTTCGGCATTAATGATAAGTAAAATTGTTTAACGATTATTATTATAATTGCTGCACTATCAGTTTTGCAAGGTTGCTCATAACGTCATAACATGTATCTAAATTACCAAAATAATAACCCGGGAAAAAATGTTTTTATAAAATTTTATAAAATAATATAAAATTTTATACAATTTTATAAAATTTTGTAAGATTTTATAAGATTTTACAGCAAAATTTTATAAAAATTCATACAATTTTATAAAATAAGATCTGAGTAAGGAACGTAATAAATAAATGTTATTTTATAAAATTGTATGACATTTTATAAAATTTTATAAAGTTTTACACAATTGTATAAAATTATATAAAATCTTATACAATTTTATAAAGTAAGATCTTAGTGAGGGAAGTAATAATTAAATGAAATTTGATATAATTGTATAAAATTTTATACGATTTCATAAAATTATATAAAATGTTATAAAATCTTATACAAATTTATACAATTTTATAAAGTAAGATCTCAAAAGGGGAGTAATAATTAGATAAAATTTTACATAATTGTATGAAATTTTATAAAATTATATAAAATTTTATAATACTTCATAAAACTTTAAAGAATTCGATGTCACTATTGCATCTAGTGTGGGGTAGCATTTTGTAAAATTTGATAAAATTTCACACAATTTTATAAATTTTATTACAAATTATTATAAAAATTGTTAGAAATTCAAAGTAAATAGACAAACTTTTCAATGGCCATAAGAAAAAAAATTCATTCTTCTAGGCAAAATATGGTGATAAACAAATATGAAAATCATATTATAAAAAATATAATTGATTACCTAAATATATACAGGGTACCCCCAGAAAAATGTAAAAAAAAAAACTTCTGAATATTGAATAAGTTTGATTTTATTAAAATTTTTTGCAAGTTATTTACATTAAGAAAAATTATATTTTACACAATTATTGGATGCAAAGGAAGATAAAAAAGTTTTTATCATAATACAAAAGTCTTTAACATTTTTCGACCGGTACTCGATTCTTGAAAAAGTTTAACGAAAAAAATTAAAAATAATGCTCAATTATATTTACAAAAGTAATTTTGGGATGGTTATAATAGATTTGAAAAAAAAAAATTTTTTTACAAAATTTTAGAAGTACCTCGTTTTGCCTACCCCCGTCACCCCTTTCTCTTACATATTTATATATATATTTTACATAATGTGATAATTTTGAATTTAATGTTTTTAAACTTTTATTTTGTCAACTAGCAATTCAAATTAAATCGTCTTTACTCAAGGAAAATTTCAAAGGTTTTACCATTAATTCAAAAATATAAATCATTATAAATCAATAAATTTTATTAGTTTTAAAATTTTATGTCCATTAAACAATCGATAGTTGAATTATTCAAATCTTTTTTTCAATTATAATTATAAAATACTATGAAATATGACTGATAAGAATTCACGAGTAATAAATCATAAATACAGCCACGAATTTTTCTAAGCTACAAGTGACCAATAGACGAGCGGAGCAGACTACAATTCTTCAATAACAAAAGTTAAGCAGCATCGAGTGTGGACAATTAATTGGATGGGTGACCCATCTCGGAAAAAAAGTCATTTTACAAAACTTTATAAAATTATATAAAATTTTACAAAATTTTATAAAACTTTATACTGAAAATGGCCTGGTAAAATTTTATGAACTTTAACAAAATTTTATAAATTTTCATAAAACTTTATAAAAATTGATAAAATTTTACCAGGCCATTTTCAGTATATATATATATATCACGCAGATTAAATTACATGAAAATCTTCGTCAATCTGGGTCCATAAAATTTTTTGTACTAAGATAATCCCAATTTTTAGGGATTTTTTACAATTTTTTTAGAATTAAAAAAGTTGATTTAAGTACGATCGAAATTAGTATTCAACCCTTTAGAGTCAGAGGAGAGTAGTAGTGTGCCTGTGAGTACCCTTCCACTCGTTTGAATCTCGCGCTGCGTTCATCGACAGTGCCGTAGTTAGTATTGTTGACGTAAGGAAATAGTCTCCGAAAGTAAGTTTAGAAAAATTAAAAAAATTTTATACATTGCTATGTAATTGCAATATTACTTAACTATATTTATAATCAAACCAAATGTTGTTCTTACTTTGAATTCAAGTCCTTTGATATTTATTATTTAATAAATTAAAAATAAAAAATAAAATGATTTTTAATTCCCGCGTAGGTGAAATTTTTTCTCTTATAATACGGCCCTGTCACATTTGCTTCACGCTCTTTCTAATTCTATCGGGTTCCGCCAGACCGAAGAGTGGGGTTTCAAGGTCAGACTCTAAAGGGTTGACAGATTAAAATACATGAAAATTATGCTTGCCTTAGATCTCAAAATTTTTTTTCTTGCCAAAACATCGAATTTTCGCTATTTTTGGGGTTTTTTGCAATTTACTCGAAATTGAAGGCTGGACGGCCTAAACAGACTTGAAATTCGTATTCAGCGGGTCAAAAAACATGCCCGTATATAGGTGGCGCCCAGTGAACAGACAATTTTTTTTTTGTGTGCCAGTGTTATTAGTTATTTTAAAGACAGCGCAAGTAAACTAGTTTTTGACTTAGAATATATACGGTCATGGATAGACGGCATCGAAAAATGATAAAGTAAATTGGTCAAGTATTATTCCCCGATAAACAAACTTTTAAAACCATGGTGATATTCATTTAAGCGGCCAGTTTACGTTGAAAATTTTCTTCAGTTTGCAACAAAAATATATTATAAAGACGAGATGTATTTATTTAGTATTTTGGTAATTTGTTCATCAATTTTAATGCTAGAAGCGTTTGACTTGCATTCATTAGACTATATCGATGAAATAATATCATTCGTTACCGAGAGTTCTTCGGATGAAACTGCCGGCCAACAATTGGATCAATTGAAAATTGATAATGAGAAAAATTATGCCAAGATAATTAATAAATATTTTACGAAAGCTCCACATTTAGAAGTAACGGATGAAGAGTATGAGGAACTAGAAGGACTGATTGGGAAAATTGATAAAGCTTGGGAACAATTTGGAACCAAAGATCTAACGGATGATGACAAGAATGAGCTGGGTGATTTGCCTGAGACTCTTAGCCAGCTGTACAAAATTTATGTAGGCGATAGTGCTGACAAGAATTTACCCTCTCGCATTGCCGATGTATGTTTTAAAAAATACTCAGTTTGAAAATTTAATATTTATTTTTTTTTAATTAATGAATTGTTCACAGGATGAACGTCCAAATGTTTGTGAAATAAAAAGTAGTGAACAATTACGACTGCGTAAATTACATCAATCTGTTATTTTATCTGAGCTTAGAGGATATATTTTGAGTCTCAAGTCATCGGAGGACGTTGAAAAAACCACAGCACGCGCTATTTTACATTCGGAAGAATATATTTTAGCAACCAAAAATGGGTTTACAAAAACTGTAAATGTGTTCCGTCGCTGTGATCCACCTGAACATATTCGTGGTAAGAAAAAAAATTCGTTTATGATCTTAATGGATCAAAGTTATGGAAAATTACCAAAATCTATGGGAAATTATTGAAATTTACTGTAAACTGCCGTAAGTATTTTAACTTATGGCTGAGCGTACATTACGGTAACTTACGGTATTCAGGTAAATTCCGGTGCCGCTCTATAAAGTATCACAGAATACTTTACAGATTACGGCCTAGTGCCGTAAAAAACTGTATTTTACAAAACTATAGTAAAAAAAGGCCATTCGGCAGCCGAAATGGAAGGTAGATTTTCCAATTAATCTATATAAAAAGTTACATACATACCTATCTTGTGATACATGGTAGTGTATAATCGTGATATGAAATTCGGCTCGTTTTCTTGGAGTGAGGGTAAAAAAAGACAACGACTATTTTCGATAGAGAACTTCAGATAGTTGATTTAACAAAACATTATATAGGTTATGTATTAAACTAACCTTCACGTATACAAAGTATAGAAAATTTAATTAGTATGAGATCATAATTGTAATCGCTATTACGATGGCAAGCCAGTGATAATCATAGGGATTAGAGGTACATTTGATACATCATAAATAATAAAAGAAATACTTTTAAAATACAAAATAGCAGTAAAATTAACAGGTTATTTTGTGCAAAATAAAATACAGCTGACGAAACTGAAATATAATGGGACAAGCATAACTTATGTGGAATGAAAACCATATTTTCAACATTTTTTGATTCCATTAAAATTTTCAAGGCTATCAAATTATTGGAAGAAATGGTCAAAATGTAAAGTTTAAGGTCATAAATTAAAGCTTATTAGTCAAGCTTTAAAATACTTTCTACAGAAATTCTCTATGAATTTTAGTTTTAAAGTTATGTGGACTTTAAAAGTGATGAAAAACTGATTTTTTTGAAAAATCGTTAAAATTTCAAACAGCCATAACTTCTAAACTAATCGACCGATTCAGCCCATCTTCGAACTTAACCGTGGTAATTACACATAAAGTAAGTGTAGAAAATTTCATTAAGATCGGATAAGAATTGTAGACACAATCGTGTCCTCAAAAGTCCGTTATATTACATAAATATATATATAGGGGAAGGGAGGGCAAAACGGGATACTTAACGAAAAATTTAGTTTTTAGGGACATAAATATCGTAAATTGGCTTCATTTTGATTCTATTTGAAATAAATATAACGAATTTTAGACTGCCATGAGAAAAAAAATTATTTCCTGCGGGCAAAATGGGATGCCTCAAAAAAAAGTAAATTTTTTTTTTTTTTTTTTTCAAGTGAATAAAATTGATGTAATAATGTCTTTCTAAATTGATGTAAGTAATAAAATTTACTCTCAACATATTTTTAAAGAATGTGCTCAACTGGTAGAGCACTCGGCGCGATACCGAATTGGTCTGGGTTCGATTCCCAGTTCGGGCTATCTATATTTTTCTCAATTTATCTATAAATTGTCTTATTGAGAAGGTTATTTGCATGTTTGCATGTTTCGATTTCCACTATATTTAAATGGTGGACACAAAAATGAATATTAGAAAATTAACATAACTGTTAATAATGTGATATTATAGCACTAAAGTTATAAAATATTACAAAATTATGAAAGTTACAATGTAACAGTTAAAATTATGATGATTACCAATGTTACAGTTTTAGAGTTTTTATTAGTATTATTGTTGTTATTGTTCTTGAGTTAATTAAAGAAATAAATTTCTTAATTTGTGATACTCCATGAAAATAAATTTGTAGTACGATAAAATTTGTACATTTTTTTCATTTATACTTTTCGCAAAAAATATAAAAATGTTTTTTTTTAGCTTTTAATAGTGTAAAATGATACTAGATGTCACTTTTGACCATTTTCGAAAGTTTTTCGAGAAAAAAAAATTTTGACGAAATTTTGAGGGTATCCCATTTTGCCGGCCTATCCCGTTTTGCCCCCCCCTACCCCTATATATACACACATACATATATAAAATTTTTAACGGATATTCTAGATTTTACAGCATTGTTCCTTAAAATACCGTGTACTCTACAGTATTGTCCGTACATTATCGGACTTTACGATATTGTTCCGTAAAATACGGTGTATTCTATGATATTGTTCCGTATATACAATAAAATACTAGACTTCAGGATAATGTTTTGTAAAATACAGTATTTTACGGTATTGTTCAATGAAATACCGTACTCTACATTATTATTCCATCAATTAAAGGATTAATTATTTGGTGTACTATTTACAATAATTTTTTTAGGAAAAACATTTTCGGAATTTTTGGGCCTATTTCAAGGAGTTATTGTCAATAATCAACAGACAAGTGCATTTGATAATAAGTGTTCAAACTCCTGCGATGGTCTCGATTTTTCCCGTATCGACAGATGTTATACAGGGCGAGATTGGTTTGATTTTCCCGTAAGAATTTGTCATGCAAAGCCTTGCAATGGGATACTTTATGATTGTGTCAACAGCGGGAAAACAGAAGCCTGTGAACTGGTAATTTAAATTTTTAATTTGAATCAACATTGGATCCAATAATCAGATATATTAATTCACAGGGTGAAAATTCTGATAGACGGTTTCAATGGGCCAAACGAGGAGATGATAAAATTCTAGGCGGATCTGCGGATTCTTGTGAGGGAAAGACATATCTTTTAAGCGAAGGTTACACAGCGTATAAATATTGTCGTACTTGTATGTGTACTTGCGCTGAACAAGATGGTATTTCTACTGCAATTAGGACAATTAGTTTGATACCACAATTCGCAGACATTGAAAATAATATGTAAATATTTCCATAAAGTCCTATATATTAATCTTATTGCAATCTTACTCAAGCCTGGTCAGGGTCACTCTAGTTGTCCACGTCTTTATAAAAATGGATATTGTTTCAGACAATATGTCTCACTTTTATCTCTGCCACTTTACCCCCTCCATTGGCATACGGACAGGGTCTTCAGGTAAAGTGACAGAGATAAAAGTTAGATATATAGAGAATGTAATATATGACTTCTTGCGCGAATCTGCCGCAAGACATTCGCTAGTTTCTGCAAGTAATTTTTGTTGCAAGACTCGCTCAAGACACGCGTAAGTAACTTTACTACCAGATCTTGAGCAAGACATTTTGAATGTTCTTCTGTAGAATATCATGCGCAAGTCCAACAACAATCTTACTTTAGAATCTGCTATTAACCCTTTCCCGGTTGACCTTCCCTACTTTTAATTTGAATCGTACGTCCTCGTCTTTAAGTGAGAGAGTGCTAGCCTATTTAGTAAAGAAGGGGCAGAAAAAAGGGCGCATGCATGCACTATTACGGTTGAACCGTAATTCACACAGCCTTACTGAGAACTGCGATTGGTTTTATCCCCAAACAACTCACATCGAGACTACTCGAAACTCCCAATCGAGAAATGCTTAATATCCAGTGACATTTTGATAGATATATAAAGAAGTGGATAACTAGGGATCTTTCGCAAGATATTTTCATAAAAATAGTACAAGACTATCTTGTGTCTTGGGTGAATCCATATTATATCTATCGAAATTTTATTGTGATCAGTGCCTTGACCAGCAACATGTCATAGAAATAACTGTTACATGGGTTTCGAATTTATCATAGAATTCAATTTTTTAATTTTTTAATATTGCACACTAGGGTAGTTACTGGAGTACGTTTTGTCAAGAAATATCGCTTATTTCATGTTCAAATTGAGCAAAGTAAATTAGGACCTTATGGTGAAATAGTACCAGGGACATCAAAGTGGAAAAGAATTTCCCGATTTTCTTATGACGATAAAGACGATGGTGGTTTTCTGATGGATACTAAAAGAGGTCAACGAAAATTATTCAATAATGAAGGTTTTAAATTTATTACCCATGATAGCAGAACAATAAATATCGATCAATTAGAAACACCAAAAGGTGAAATAATTGTTGGAGTTACTTTTGTTTATAACAAAGAAACAAAAGCTGTTGAATTACAAATTCTATCATGGCCGTTTGATTACAAAACTGGTAAACTAGAAGATCCCGTTGATTTGGAGGAAGAGGAAGCTGATTTTGAAAGTGATTGGATAAATTGGAAAACTACACCAGGACGTTCGAGGGAATACGATAGAAAGAGGTAATATCGGATAATAAAATAGCTATTTACGATATAAGATGGTAAACAACAAATTATGGTACGGGTTAGTTCCAAAATTAGCTGACTGGTTGCGCTATCCCGGGAAAAAAAATCGGTCTATCGGTTAACCCTACGGGCTAGCCCCAAAACTTCCCGCTGTTTTCGAGCTCGTTGAGCTCAAAAACATTATTGTGAGTAAATTTTCGAGCTCGATAATACTTTTGTATGCCATTGTTTTAAAAAAAAAACATTTTTCAGCATTTCTTTCTCCCACGATATCTCGCGAACGAATTAACCGATTTTGATGGTTGAGGCGGCAGTAGACGCGTTTTATTAAGTTCTAGAGCTGATTAGATTTTGAAATCGAATGATTCAATTTTTTTGTAGATTTCTTTCTCCCACGATATCTCGCGAACGATTTGACCGATTAAGACAGTTGAGGCGGCAATCGACGTGTTTTATCAAGTTCTAAAGCTGATCAAATTTTGAAATTGATTTATCGAGTCGTTTTTGAGAAATTTCAAAAAAAATAAATTTTTTTTAATTCTTTCGACAACGGTTTCTCTTGAACGAATGAACTGATTTTGATGGTTGAGTTGGCATTCGACGCGACTTATAAAGCTCTAGAGCCCAGTCCTTTTTGGAATCAATCAATCGAGCACATTAAAAGTTATCCAAAAAAAACATTTTTGAAAAAAATTTTTTTTTTGAATATCTCTGAACGAGCCCTACCGATCAAGCTCAATTTTCGTACAGCTTCAAGATATTGACAAGCTGCGTCGAATGACACCTTAAAGTTCAAAATCGGTTCACCCGTTCAAAAGATACAGGTATTTACATACGTACGTACGTGCGTACGTACATACATGCACTCGAACATCATCTTGAAAATAGTCAGAATAGCTTCCTAGGACCTAAAAACGTCGACATCTGATGAAAATTCGATTTTCGTAAATCGGAATGAAACCAATAACTTCCCGAATTTTTGAAAATTTACAATTTTCTTAGCGGGAAGTTTAAAACCCATTTATTAATTTCCCCCAAACTCGGTTAAGAGTAAATTAAGTGGGCAACGATATCTTACGCTCCTAAATTGAACTTTCGAAGCAGGGATTGTATACTAACTGCTTTTGTAAAAAATTATATTTTTTTTTTGTTAATTACAGGCGTTATCTAGATTTGTTCCTATTGGATGATCCCATAAAAGCACCTAAAAACCCACCATATTCAGATCCCAATGAAGCACTCAAAATACGAGCTACTGGTTTTGGACCAGACATGGCCCAACACACTATTCCTTATATTGATTTACAGCCGGTAGCATTATCAGATCTAAAAGCTCCGCTTAGTGGATTGGAATTAATTTACCGAAGACAAAAAGGTTATGGAGGTTTTTTGGGTTTTAAAATACGCGGATACGATTTTACTGACTTTTTCGGTAGTGAAATGTCACAAGATGACTTAGATAAATACAAAAATGATTTTGATGAAGATATTGTTATTGATGTACCAACTAAATCTGATTAATTATATAATTATTATATTTTTCTCGATAATTTTAAATTCGCTTCGACTTTGTTAATTATTATTGTAATTAACTTAAATCAATTCATAAACAAAATTCTGTAATGATTTTTGGCTGAATAAAGGATCAATTGTTTCGCAAAAATAACAAATTTATTTCAATGAATTTCCTGCTGAGTTTAAAAATTATAAAAATTAATGTGGGTTGTGAGTATTCATTCCAGAGGAAATATCATTCCCAACCCGCCTAGAATAAGTAAGAGACTTATTTCAGAAGTGTTATATTCCAGTGCTGGAATCAATTTTGGCACGAGTACTCCTCTGTCATCCCGCATGAAAAAACTTTATATGTGAAAACATATATGATAGAATATATGAATATTATAATGTGATGTATTGTACAATATCTAAAATAATATTTATATTTTCGCCGTATTAATATATGATAATATATTGAAAAAAAATATATTGCTAGAATATATTATCAATATATTTATCAATATATGACTTTTTATGTATGTTTTACATATATATTTTAATATGTCATTTTTATATTGATATATTATATTGAAAGTAGTATATTAATTAATATATGGTATTTTTTATATTTTTTATATATGTTTTCCAATATATTGCAAAATATATGGTTTCCAATATATTGTAAAATATATGGCACTTTTCTTACTTTTCTTAGGTTATTGCCAGTAAATATAAGGTCAATGAAAAGAAGGAGAAAAAAGAATAAATTTGACTTTTTTTTGTGGAATTGTGTAAAAATTGAAAAAGTATATTAAAAAATAAAATTTTCAATATATTGCGAAAAATATATGTTTTGATATACTGGAAAAATATAATTCCAATATACCGCGAACCATATATTTAATCATATAAATTCTTTCATATATAATCAATTATATAGAGACCATATACCACTAATTATATGAGTCAAAATATATGGATATATATATCAAGTTTATTACATTATACTTATAAATTATATATATACTATCCATATATGATAAGAATATATTGAGCATTATATGAGATAATATATATAGAAAAATACAAAACATTATATACAAGTAAATATATTATGATAAATATATAATCCAATATATGTAAAAAACATATATTTTTCAATATAGATATTTTTGCCGCTATATATTTATCACATATTCACCATATATTTTTTTATATACTTTTAACAATATACAGCTTTTCCATGTGGGATTTGACAGAGTGATGAGTACCTTTTTTGATGGTATTATAGTATATCCTATTTCACATCGTGGCATTAGTATTTATTACCAATGCTTCCATGAATATTAATTCTCAGAAATTAAACTTGGACTTACAAAAACAAATTATTTTTGTAAAAAGTATAGTTTCTACTATGTGAACAAAAATTTACAATTTATTGAATACGTTGTATAGGATGTAATTTAAGCGTAAAATTTAAATTTCCACTGAAACAGTCGTCGTGTAAAGTCAGTGTAGTATTGATGTACTCTTTCTTTCATCAAAGCTCCGGTGGGAATAGCAGGTAAAAATCGTGTAACCCGGAGGAGTACGGTGTGATTTAGGTGTATGTTGTGTGGAATTTTTTCACATTTACACGGTGGGATTTTAGGGGATTCAGTGGAATCGGATCCGCCAGAGTTACGTCAAGAAGTGGGAAATTATGAGTCATATATGACTCACATCTTACACAAATCATGACGTAGCTGACATCATTCTGATGTCAGTTTGACATAATTGTGTTCACTGGGTAAGTAGTTCATTGTTAGTGCAATAAGGGCGTGGAACAAACTTCCAAGTGACTGTACAAATGAATGTATTTTTAAGGAATTTCGGAGGTCGTGCTTTAATTATTATGTCGAATTTAAAAGAATGATTGTTTGATGATAATGATAATATTGTTAAATGAATGATATTGTTTTGATGATGATAGTGAATAATTACTTTGTCTATTTTTATTTTTTATATTTATCTTTATGTAAGATTAAATATTTATGCTATATACTTTTTGTATTGAATAATTGTATCCGTGATGGCCGCTAGAAGCCTAAACTTCATGGCCAAAAAAAAAATAAATAAATTAACAAAATAATAATTAAATAGATAAGAGATGGCCTCACTCAGCAAGTTTAAGACTTAAAGACATCGATAAGGCATACGGTAATAAATATTCGGCTTCGGAAAATGATAAAATAAATTGGTCAAGTATTATCGCCTGATAAAAAAACTTTTAAAACGGAGGTGATATTCATTTAATTGGCCAGTTTACATTGTAAATTTTCTCTAATTTCCAACAAAAATGTATTATAAAGGCGAAATGTATTTATTTAGTATTTTGGTAATTTGCTCATCAATTTCAATGCCAGAGGCGTTTGACTTGCATTCATTAGACTATATCGATGAAATAATATCATTTGTTACTGAGAGTTCTTCGGATGAAACTGCCGGCCAACAATTGGATCAATTAAAAATTGATAATGAGAAAAATTATGCCAAGATAATTAATAAATATTTTACGGAAGCTCCACATTTAGAAGTAACGAATGAAGAGTATGAGAAACTAGAAGGACTGATTGAAAAAATTGATAAAGCTTGGGAACAATTTGGGACCAAAGACTTAACGGATGATGACAAGAATAAACTGAGTGATTTGCCTGAGACTCTTAGCCAGCTGTACAAAATTTACGTAGGCGATGGTGCTGACAAGAATTTGCCCACTCGCATTACAAAAGTATTTTTTTAAAAATAGTCCTTTCAAAGTGAATGGTTCTTTTAAAAATTACGAATATTTTTAGGATGAACGACCAGATTTATGCGAAATAACAAGCAACGATCAATCACGTCTACGTAAATTACATCAAGCTGTCATACTATCTGAACTGAGAGGATTCATTTTAAGTCTCAAGTCATCGGAGGACGATGAAAAAACTACAGCACGAGCTATTTTACACTCTGAAGAATATATTTTAGCAACGCAAAATGGATTCGAAAATACTTTAGATTGGTACCGTCGTTGTGATCCACCAGAACATATTAGAGGTACAAAAATCATTACTCGGCCTATCAAAAAAATCCATATGGGAATCCAGCCTAGATTCCTATGTCGGTTTCCAGATTGCATTTTTTGATGGATTTTTATAGGAATCCAATAAAGATCTCGATATGGAAATCTTTCGTATGAATTAGGAATTAGGAAAATTAACGAAAAGCGTCACGTTTTTTATACAGATCCCATAAAATGCGTATGTGTTTTTAAAAGCTTTTTGGAAGTACAATAATTTTGTTCGATTTTTAATTTAGTCTCTCATTAAAATTATGACAATAAAATATTAATTCGTTCTCTAATTTACATACGTGTACTGATAGACGATAGACATGGAATCTAAATACCTCAGATCCCATAGAAATTCAAGTTTTGATATCAAGTTCCTACATGGGAATCCCGAAACTCAAAATTTCCTATATGGGAGTTCAGATACCAAGTTTCTGATGTCAAGTTCCGATAGCTCAACTGGTAGAGCACTCGGCGCGTTACCGAATTGGTCTGGGTTCGATTCTCAGTTCGGGCTATCTATATTTTTCTCAATTTATCTATAAATTGTCTTATTGAGAGGTTTGCATGTTTAGGTTTCCACTATATAAAATATACAAGAAATCTAAGTACCCATAGTTTGCTATATGTGGATGTCCCATGTAGAAATCTACACAGATCCTACATACATATCTAAATCCATACTTTACGGTATAGATTCCTATGGGTTTCCGTGCAATCTCACATTAATTTTTTTGATAGAGCTGTGGATTCAATTTACAGTAAATTACGGGAATTTATTATAAATTTTACTACACCACTCTAAATTAACATTTCATACCGAAGTACCGTAAATTATGGTAAAAACACATGTACGTTATTAAAATTTTCGTGAATTGCGTCCTTTGGGATTAGAAAAGTCTTATATCCTAGTAGCAACATTGAGCAATATGAGCAATGATTGCGCAAGAATTGTCACAATATTGTCGAAATTATGTGCAATGTGATGTACAATGTGAAATTATGTACAATATGATGTACAATATCGATTAAACTTTTGTACAAGAGACTTGAAACAAATTTTGTGCACAAATTTTGAACAATTTTTGCTCCAGTTTTTTACTCCGATAAACTTGCCCGTATTTGCGAAAACACATAGGCAGTTCATAGTTTTTCTAGCAAAAACGTGACGCTTATAGTTAAATTTCCGAATTCCTTATCCATACTAGATTCCCATATGGATTCGGAATGGTGTGGATCCCCACAGGAACCCATGTAAAAATACATGTCAGGATCTATGCTGGGCTTCTACACGGAAAGAAAATTATAGGAAGTTTTGCTATGCATTATGGGAATGGTTCCCATATATTATGGGAACCATCCCCATAATAGTATGAGAATAGTTCCCATACCATTATAGGAATGGTTCCCATAATGATATAGGAATGGTTACCATACCATTATGGGAACCATTCCTATACTATTATGGGAATGGTTCCCATATTGGTATAGGAACTATTCCTATAATATTATGGGAACTATTCCCATAATGGTATGGGAACCATCCCTATAATATCATAAAATTTTTTTTTTGCACAATAGTGTAGAAATTTCCCAAAATTTGAATTTTCTTGAATGTTTTGTGCTGACAAAAAATTCTTGTTAAAAATTTTAATGTTTTTTTTGCCAAATACGATTTTTTTTTTCAATGTTTGAATTTTTGTTTTTATGTTTAATAATATTTCTGTGTATTGTAGAAGTGATTACCACACTTCTTTAAATTAATTTTTTCATGATACTATGGGAACCATTTCCATAATATTATAGGAATGGTTCCTATAATAGTATGGGAACTATTCCCATAATATTATGGGACTGATTCCCATAATGGTATACGAACCATTCCAATTGCATTATGGGAATCATTCCCATAATATTATAGAAAGTATTCCTATAAATTATAGGAACCATTCCTATAATTGTAGGAACCATTCCTATAGTGTTATGGGTATCATTCCCATAATTATAGGAACTATTCCTATAATTATGGGAAACATTCTTATAATTATAAGAACCGCTCCCATAATTTATGGTCGTAATTCCTATGATGGTATAGGAAAAAATTTCACAAAATTATGGGAACCGCTGCCATAATTTTCTCTCCGTGTATGGAAAACCACATGGGAATCCATCTGAAAATACCATGTAGGAATTCACATAGGAATGTAGGCTGGATTCTCATACGGATTTTTTTGATGGGGAATTACATAGTAGGGACAGTATTATATCGGGGAATAATGGTAAAATCACTTTTTATTTTAGATAAAACATTTTCTGAATTCCTCGGCCTCTTTCAAGGACTTCTAGTTAATGGTCGACAAACAAATGCCTTTAGTAACGGACGCTGTTCAAGTTCTTGTGATGCAATTGATTTTTCTCGTATTGTTAAATCATGTTACAGTTGGCTTTTTGGATATGGTCACGAACGTTACTGCTCTAAAAAGTCTTGCAATGGTGTAATCTACGATTGTTCTTACATTGGCACTGCAAAAGCTTGTGAATTGGTGAGTTTAAATTTAAAATATATTATAGCCAATAATCAATCAAATAAATTTATAGGGTAACGATTCTGATAGACGATTTCAATGGGCTCAGCTTGATAGTACCCTACTAGGTCCATCCTCGGATACTTGCGAAGGTTCTAGAGTTAAACTGAAGGATAGTACCGTGGATTTCAATACATGTCCAACGTGTATGTGTACTTGCGCTGAAGAAGATGGCAAGTCAAAAGCTGTTAGAGCAATAAGTTTTATACCACAACTCGCAAATATTCAAGATAACATGTAAATATTTTTTAATATGTTTCAGTTTTTATAATACATTTAAATCTGGCTGAAACCCTGACAGATTTGAGTTTAAATTAAATTACGTTTTTCACTGCGATCTAACTTAAAACTCTAATAAAGAAACCGTAAAAATACGGAGCTTCAATATAAATTACGGTCAAATACTTCGTTTCCTACCGTACGATGTGGTGTAGATACTTATCAAAAAAATAGGTAAATTTACCGTAAATAGACGAATCCGTTGTAAATTACGGTCATTCGCGAAAACTCGCGTGAAATTTACCGTAGATGATTGTAATTTCGACAAACTTACCCATAACCGACAAATGCACAGTAAATTATGGTATTTTGCGAAGAATTTCGGGAAATATACCGTACATTACGGCAAATTT